>NC_141558.1:114448068-114450568 GCF_036417535.1 Chlamydotis macqueenii
CTTCTTCCACGGAGTTTATTGGTTCAGTTTTCCTAACCATGAGCATCATTAGGGCAATGCAGTAATTAAGAGTTGTTAGAAAGTGAATTCTCAAACTGCAGATTAGAAAATTAAACTATTTCCTGATTACATATTAATGGAGCACAACAATAGCAGTTGCCATAAGCTTGGAAGGCAACCAAGGGATAAATCTGTGTACTTAATTACCATAAACAATGGCTGCATAGAAATGAAGTTTTATGCACATTCCCTTCTGTAATATGTCTGATATCAGTACACACTTGACAATTCTTGTTCAATTATCTCTATTATTTAATGCGCTGTGAACGGCTCTGTGTAAATAAAATTAACCACCCCAATTACTTTGAATTCATCTAGGGACAACGTAATAAAAAATGTGAAGAATTCTGTATGCCTATTAATCTAAAACATTACAGAAGCTTTCACCAGATTTTCTTGTCTATATTTATTTTGTCTACATTTATTTTAGTGCACTGCTAATTCAATTACATTTACCATCAGTGGTCAATCAGCAGCAGCAGAGGTTTTTTTTTTTATTTCATTAATCCTTATACAGTACCACAAACATGCTCATCCATTGGTAAGGTACAGGATCTCATATGGAAAATAAATATGCTTTTACTTGAATTTGGGAGCTTGCAGTTAATCAGAAAAACAATTAAAAACACTTCATACCCTGTGGTCAGATAACAAAATATCTGATGGCTGCAATTTTTTTCTTCCAAATAGTTGTTTTTGCAATTAGTGAAGAAATAGTGACCGAAAAAGAGCTAAATTTAGATTAGAGATTTGTAAACTAGGCTTCTTTGGTTTTCATTTTAATTGTATTATGTGATAATTCTGCATTTTAATTGGCACTTGGATATCAAAATGATAGACACCATAAAATAGGACAGAATAATCTACAATGCAGAAAGACACTGTCAGAAGTAGAGACAAAACTATTTTATCCGTAACAGGTTAGGCACAACATGGGTAAGTACAATTCTGAAGAAAACAAGATAATCTTACCCCTGTCATCGTTAAATGTCAAGCCATTATAATAAAGGAAGAAGGGAAATCAATGATATTGGATTATATGATTTTTATACTCAATCATACAACTCATTCCTCTTCCTTGAGCCTCTGCACCACGTGTTTTCTCCAAACACTTGCACCCATGGAATTAGTTGTGACAGTGTATTTCATACAGTGTATGTTGCAAAAGCCCTTCTATTCAGGTAACTCTCACATATATCCAGACAGCGATAGCAAACGTGCCATCAGATTACGGAGTTAATGGCACTGAAGCACTGATTTCCCTCACAGTTTTGCAACGTACCAGTAAACTACATTTCACTGGAACAAGGCGAGATTACATTTTCATTTTAAGTGCAAAGACCAAGGACTGAGGTTACGCCACCAGTGACATAAATTACTGGATATTAATAAAAGTGTGACTATTCAGATCCAAATGGAAATCAGCAACCCAGGAATTTTAATAACTTTTATTTTTTCACACATCTTAGAAAAGTGTTTCTAGTCAAATCACGAGCAGCTGGTGCTGAAAATGCAAAGCTTCAGTCAGTTCCAAACTCTTTGCCTGGCTGACGAACTTTGAAAATATCAGCTCCCCCTTGGCCGAGAGCCAGCTACTCGGCTTCCCCAGCCAAAAAAGCCGTCTTGCAGGGCCAGAAAATGGCAATGCACGTGCAGATGAGGACCTGGGCTCTCCTCCTACAACCTCACTTCCACTAGATGCCCTTTTCCTAACATAGGGCAGAAGACACAAGGGCAGCAGTGGAAGGAATCCCTCCGAAACCCAAGTAGCGTCCTAGGGATTGAACTAGAGCACATCATGTTGGGGAGTCCTCTTCTCCTGGTCCATGGCAGAAAGGGAGGGGGACATAGAGAACCTCCATGATCTGCTCCTTGCAGCTACTGTTGCCCTAGTGAAGTTAGAGTGGCGTTTTCAAACTTTTATTTGCAGTTCTAAGGGCCAGAAACTTTCACTAAAAAGTAGAATCATAGAATGGTTAGGGTTGGAAGGGACCTTCAAAGGTCATCTAGTTCAAGCCCCCTGCAAGGAGCAGGGACATCCCTGACTAGATCAGACTGCTCAGAGCCTCATCCAGCCTGGCCTTGAACGTTTCCAGAGATGGGGCCTCCACCACCTTTCTGGGCAACCTGTGCCAGTGTTCTATAACTCGCATCGTAAAAAATTTTTTCCTAATTTCTAATCTAAATCTACCCCCCTCTATTTTAAAACCATTACTTCTCGTCCTATTGCAACAGGCCCTACTAAACAGCCTTTCCCCATCTTTCTTGTAGGCCCCCTTGAGGTACTGGAAGACCGCTATCAGGTCTCCCCGGAGCCTCCTCTTCTCCAGGCTGAACAGCCCCAACTCTCTCAGCCTGTCCTCATAGGAGAGGTGCTCCAGCCCTCTGATCATCTTCATGGCCCTCCTCTGGACCTTCTCCAACTGGTCCATGTCCTTCT
>NC_141558.1:115055568-115510568 GCF_036417535.1 Chlamydotis macqueenii
TTCCTCCCACTATAGGAGATTTAAGCTATCCTAAGACAAAAGTTCTGCAAGTATGACCTCTTCTCAAGTCAGTTTTGAAGTAAGAGGACCATCAGCACCAGGTACCCAAGTCATACTTTCTCCTTGTATGGTTTAACAAGAAGAAAATTGAATAGAAGAATGTTCAAATGCTGTCTTGTCTGTTTTCCTCAGAGGTAAAAGAACGCATCAGTTCAAATATCAAAATAAGTCATTGTAAAATACATTAATTAAGAAATTTCACATGGGAATTTGAAAATTACATTTGGTAATTCACTTTTACTTTTTTCTTCAAACAACAATTTCATAGATATTTTGATGCTAACTGAAATGGTTATGATTGTTTTAAAATCAGTGTTCCGTCTCTAGTAACATTTTATTCCATGGAAATAAGTATTTACGTTCTTGAACATTGTAGACATGCATTGATGTGTTTGTTCTATTTATTATTCTCTCAGCATCCCTGCTGAAAGTTCTCCATAACAAGATGTGACCTCTGCTAGTTAAGAACAGAAAGAATATTGAGTTAAGCTGCATATTCTGTCTGTGCAAAAATGTGTAAAATAACTTCTGTAACCTAAATGAGGAACACGAGGTGTCAGATCATATAGAACACCAAGATTTAGTGTTGATAAATTGTGCTTATTACTTTGACCTTAATCTTTAGGAACTTAGAAGGAAAGTCACCAAAAAAGTAATGAGTGGTTGCTTAACAGAAGCAGATGAATGTAAGAGCATGTACAGATTGGCAAAATTCCTGTTACAGACAAATACCAGATGGCGTGTCTGTTGTAGTGGGAAGGGGGGGGGAATTTTTGAGATCTGCCCCATGGTAGACCTCTCCTGTGTTTACTCCCATTTGGTTGGGAATTTAGGAACTGAACATTTACATGCAATGTGGACGTGATGCCCTTAGTAAGAAGTAGTGTTTTTATAGCACTCTGGGGAAGACTTTAAAGAATAAATTGATCTTAGATCAAATGAGGCTGTAAAGCACTGGTGTAGCTATACAGTGCAGTATTGCAAGCCATGCTCTTTTTGCCCTGTTTACGGTGTTGCTTCCACTCTTGTGATGGCATTGTCACTAGTGAAGTTGACTTTGCATGTGTAACTTTTACTGATAATATCTGCAGCAAAAATTAGGATTAGGGAGAGCTAGCCACTGTGGCTAGCTACCTCAGTGGCTGAGTGGCTAGCTATAAAGCATTACCTGGGAATGAATATGTGTAGTATAAAGAGGTGTCACAGAAGGTTGCTTCTGTTTATGATAATATTGCCGCTGTTGGTTTTGACTGGGGAAAAGAGCTTTGAGATGCAGCAGTGGCAAGATGCAGTCTTGTAGAAGAAGAAAGGTGGGTTTTCAGAGCTATCAGCAGCTCTACAAAGAGCAAAATCTCCAGTTTACTGGGAAACATCATGTACTGATTTTGTCAGATCACCATGGTAAGTGGTTTGTTGGTGAGACAAGAATTCACACCTTGAGCGCTAATGTGCACCCTGTGTCCTCACCACTGTCCCTTCGTGGTGATGTCAGAGCCAGTGGTTCCAGGCTAACTGTCAGGATAGAAGGGCATCACCAGCATAGGAATTACGTTTTGACTCCCTTCCTTTAGCCAAACCACTTCTGGAATCAACATTGGTGATGAGACCAAACATGTTGATGTAGACTTTTACATATATGTGACATGGAGTGCTTCATTCTTGCCTCATCCTAGTAGAAGAAAGACGGTCACTGGTTACTGGCTGTGACTCCTCTACGTGTTCTTTGGGACACAGTCCCGTACCAATACACTGCTATGTGGCCAAGGATTAGCTGTAATGAAATAAAAAATGGAGCTTCTGGCTCCAACAGAGCTGGCCGAGGCAGAGAGATTGCAACATCAGTGAGGCTGTTGCAGGCTTTGAAACTGGGCAGATGGCCTGGAGGAGCTTCCTTTTTGCTGTAGCTGAAGGAGCTCTGCTGGTAGCAGCATCGAATTCCCCAGCAAGGAGAGGGGAGAAGCTGAAGACCCCTGAGCTTAAAACACAAAACCAGTCCGAAACCCACTGCCTTTGAAAAGGCAGTTCCAATGTATCATGCGTTTCACTGCTGCCTTTCCTGGGATAATTTAAGCAGCATTTTACAAACCCTGATTCAGCTTTGCAGCATAATTGTTGAAGTGAGTTTAGGGATGACTGTGCATCTCATTCAAATGTTGCCTTTTGTGTGTTGTACCTCGCTGAGTGTTAAGTATTCACTGAGTTCACACGTTTGTTTAAGGCCAGAAAACTATGCTAGCTAACTGCTGCTACGAGAAATATAATTTAGATGGCGCTTCTGAGATCGGCCAGCGTGTACACTAAGATGTACTAAATGCTGCTATTTTCAAGGGATATTAAAAGAACTTTCGCTTCTGTTTAATATCTCCAGTCAGAAATTCTAACTGTGGGGTATTCAGGTGCTTTTCCCTCCCCCCTTTCATCTCCGCCCTGCAAAACCAAACCATAATGTGCCTCAGTAGAGTAGAAAAGGTAAAGTATCTGACCTAGGCAATTGTGTGCAGTGAATTGCGTCGTAAGTACACTCATACACCTGATTTTTGTCTGCATTTGTATGCTTACAGCGAGCATCCAAAAAGCTTGATGTTTTTTAAAAAGATAAGTTGTAACAAAAGAGTTCAAGATGTTCTCTAAAATTATTTCAGTAAGCTGTTTTTAGGAACAAATTATCGTACTTAATTCCTGGCTCTTTTAGATTTTTTGCAACCCCTGGATCTGCAGGGTTTTTTTTCATAAACAATCCTAGTGATGTCTCTTACTAGATTAACCTGTATAACTGGAAAAAATGGACACAATTTTAGAGGTGTGAGACTTCCTCCAAACGGTTATTTCAGACTTTGAAGTTCCAGCTATGATATTTGGCTTAGTAAAAGGTAGCGTATCTTTATTGTATATAGCTTCTCTACTTTGTATCTTCAGATTATTGTGGCTCCCACATTGCTATTGCTTTGCCATTTTGAGAACAGGAAATCACCATCGTGGATGCTTGTACCTTGCTTTTGTTGAGACTGAGACTTTTTCTCTCAGACTTCTCAGCTGTGAATTTGATCCTTGCTTTTCCTGTTGATGAGGCATGCAGGGTAGTTCTGGATACCTTCTCCCCTTTTTCTTAAATACTTTCTCTCCCCACCCCCAATCAAGGGACTAATTTTACTTTATTTGAACTTCCTTATGTCTGCTTTGGTTTAGGGGTGACTTTGTTTGAAACTTTACATTCAGGCATTTCATGTTAGAGGCTTGTTAAAAACATGAGTGTTTTTAAATTACATTTTATTTAAAAGTTGCTCAAATACTCTGGTAGTTCTTACATTTTGCATAGCAAGATTAAAAGGTTAAGCTGATGGTGCCTAACTGTACTTCAAAAGGTCACATTTTCTCCTTTTGCAACAGGTTTTTTTTTTCCCTTGTGTCTGAAAGTATTGTTGAAACCCTGTAAAAGCAAGATACTAATTTGTCCTTTCCACTTGTATTTGTCATTGTTGTTGTTCTCACAGTCTTATATAGGTTTTATATTAAAAACAAGGGTAAGTTGCAATGTTACCTTTAACTCCTAGATATCCCAGAATCAAACATTCTTGTACTATTGTAATCTGTTGGGTTCTTTCTTTCTGTATACGTGCATTATGGTAGACAGAGTGCAATAATGTCATGATTTTTTTGGGTGAGGGAAAAATTCCATTCTGAACCAGAAAGAGAGAGTTCAGATGGGTGATTCTGGTGTGTATGTTTAAGATATTTGAAAGTTTGACCATGTAGGCTGTACTTATTAATTCCATATGGACTTGAATAATGATGATTGTGGGGCTTTTCTGTTTGTTTGGGGTATTTTTAGGAGAGATTTTTGCAATATGCGGGAGCTGCAGTGCTTTGGGAAATTGGAATCCACAAGTTGCAGTGGTCCTTCAAACTGACGATCAGTAAGTTGGAATTATTTTTTTTTTTTTTTCCCTTTGAAGTAGCTGGAGTTCTGGAGCAACAAATTTATTCTGGCTTTCAGGTTGTAAACTGTTGAGCTGCATGTACTGTTAGTAAAACCCCAGAATTTCCTGTGTTGCCCTTGAACATTTTGAATGCTTAGGAATGTGTCTAAGAAAATGTTTAACTTGGGTATGCTTTTCTAGTTACAGATTATGCTTCTACTGTTGTGGCTGGTATATTTCAGTAGTTTAGCTGTAGATATTTTGAATAAGAAATAGCTATGGATAATTCTCAGTCCCGTTACTATACAGCAAGGTATAGGAGATGCTTATAGTGTTTACTTTCTTTTTAACCTATGCAAGTTATTATTGTGGCTATAAAGAGATGGGGAGAAGATTATATAAAATGACAGTTGCATTAAACCTCTTCAGTGGTTGAATGTATATAAACATGAGTGTACGTGGAAAAAACTTTAAATGCAGTGGAGGAATTCAGTGTTTTCTTAAAATGATGACCTGCCTATTGCTGTTTGTATAATGCAGGAAAATAGGGCTTGCAGGATGTATTTATAATTCTGTCAGTGACTTGCTCTGTGATCTTGGATGAATCCCTGTATTATTTCATCATGTTTTCCCCATCTATTAAATGAGGATAAGAATTCTTGCTGCATTAGAGCACATCAGATCTGTAGATTAGAAGGTGCAGTTTAAGTTGTAAGTATTTATTGTGCTTCGTACATGTTTGGCTAAATTACCTTGTAAAAACCCTTCTTGCAGCAATCAATACACTAAACTTTTAGATTATTACTTAGGACAGACATATGTCTGAGATGGCTGTTAGGCTGTATTTTTAAACTGGTTTTTTTTCCCTTTTTCTTCCCCCTTCCCAGTCAATTGTGGAAGGCGACTGTAGAGCTTCCTAGAGGAGTTCCTGTTCGGTATCGGTATTTTAAAGGATACTTCTTAGAACCTAAGGTATGTACGACCTTTTCTATTTTAAGTTGGCTCAGCCTTATTAAAAAATTCCCTTATTTGAAGTAAAAAGGATTTGTGAGTTAAACTTGAGTTTTTAGAAATAAATCTTAAATTGCAACATGTGAAACCTTAAAACACTTGTGGAAATACAAGGAGTTCACGTCTGGAAATACATGACCATATGCTTTTAACTTTATTTTTATTAAATTGTCTTCTCTCTTTTACCAGTGTTAGTGTTTTTAAAAAAATCCAGTGATAGTGAAATGCCTGACATTTATTATAAAGCTTAAATGGTATGGTGAAGTTCTCATTAGTTATAGAGGAGCTATAATAACTTCTACACTTATAATTGAATATTCAGCAGGGCAAGGATCTCTAGCATGGAAGCAAGTGATAGCAGGAGAAAAAATGCTTAGTGTGAGCAGAGGTATTTAAATTTGCCTAATCTTCTACAGTTTTTAAAATTACTGCAGGTTTTTTTTTGTGAGGCATGAGAAGTATTAACTAGCTTTTGTGCTGCATAATTAACACATGTTAATCTTTTGGATCGAAAGGGTAAAACCGGGAATGGGGCAACCCAGTGTTTTCTCTAGGTTTGTATATAAGTCTTTGCATGACTTGGGGAGAAAAACCCTGAGAGACTGACACAGATGTGTTTTTACATGTATTGATGTTGAAGTTGCATGTGAGTGGGATGTATGTGGCAGTATACTGGTCTGTAGAAATTGCATTAGGGTAAGAGGGAAGTTCTTCAAACTAGGGATGAGACTGCATCCAGAAAAAAGTAGGACTAATTTGGGAAAATAAGCAGCTACTCTTTTTAACTGTTTTTCTTAATAACAAGTAATAACTGTAAGAAGTAACCTATTTAAAGCTGTCTTTGCTGTCTTTCTTACTCTGTTAATATCCTGTAGCTATTCACCCTGGGCTTTAGTTCTTCATTGAAATTGGGATTATGAAGGCTGTCGCTAAATGTGCAAAGGAATATAGAATCATCTGGTCTATGGCTTTTAAATATTTTAAATTACTGTCAAGAGCATGTAAGTTTTTGTCAGCTGGACTAGCCTTTCTTTCACTGAATTAATATTTGCCAGAGGTATGATCTCAGTGAAGGATACTAATTTTAAATTAAACACAAGAAACTGCATTCTGTTTTTTCATTACAGCATGTGAAATAGTCTAATCTGAAACTGAAGTTTAAATTGTTATTCTGAGGCAAAAGAAGGGAAAGTCAATACTAGATTTCTTTACTGAGGTTAAACTAAGGCCAAAAAGTAGATCCATTCTTATAGCCTAGCAGCTCTGATGGGACTCATATTTTTCACAAATGCCCATACATTTAAAATGTAAGCAATAGCATTCTAGAAAAAGCACATTTGGTGAGAACAGATTGGCAGAAAATGTGCTCGTAGACAACACAATTTCTGTTTTAACATTTGAAAAAGTTTACGATGTGTATTGGTGAGTGTGTTTCTTTAAGTAGGTGCTCTGTATCGTGCACGCTTTATGTACCGTGTGATGCAGAGTCTGCCAAGGTAAGTATAAATTTTATGGAATACCAGCATAAAGAGCTACTGTATATAAAAAGGAGGAAAAAAGAAAACCACTCTACAAAACAAAGTATGTGAATTGCCAGGGTACGTGGTTGTCCACTTAATGGTCTCTAGCCTGTACCTGTTAACTGCATAGGACTTTATTTCTTATATTATAAAATCCTTTGAAGAAAAGAATTCCAGGTACAATGTTTTTTTCCTCTTCTTCTAAGTGTGGTTTTTTTTTTTTTTTTTTTTTTTTTGAAGAACAATGAAAAGCAGGATCCCTTCATTCTAACAGAAATATAATGCATGGTATAGTGCAAATGAGATAGTATATGGAGGATTTTAGCATTAACCACTCTGCTAAGGAAAATATATTTCTATGTTAAATTATTCTGAATATTTATATTTCAGTATTTTTTTTCATTAGGCATTGCATGTGATTAATCTCCTAAATTTGATAGGCTTGTGATACATGACTGTTTAGGCAACTTTTTCTGTCAGAGCAATTTTATATGTCATGGTCTGTAGTAGAGTAACTTAAATACATATGTAGTCTTAAATATCTGTTAAAGTCTGAATAGATTAATTTGATACCACATAACTGAGTAAATCATGCTGAAGACCGATCCAGCTGAAATTACTGTTCCCTTTCTATATCCACTGGTGGCAAAGCTGGGAGTGATACATATTTACGCAGAGAAATGATAGTTCTCATATTATCCAAAATACTGCTACATATGTGAAAATAGATATAAAAATTCAAATTTTGGAAGAAACAAATAGGAAAGTATTTTTCTTGCCTCTCTTTACAAAAAAAAAAAAGTAGTACTTTGATCTCTGTTAAATTATTGTATTTGAAGGGTAGTACAATGTCATGGGAAGTTTGGTTTGTTTGCACTGAAGCATTTTGGTGTTAACATGACATGATTGTGATTATGTAAATAGAGCAAGTTTTTTTAACAATGTATTGAAAGTTATAGAATATTTATAGGAATACAACTAAATGAATGTATATACAAAGAACATTTTACTATAAAATTGGTGCAAGTCTTGGCTGCTGCGTATCAAAAGCTTCTATGTTGTAAATAGTTTAATCATAATATAAAAGTCATCTTAAGCAATTTAAAAGAAAAGTAAATACAAACATTTGATGAAATAAGACAGTAATTTAAACTATTTTGCTCCAGGTTTGCTCTTGTCTTAAACATAAGCCAGTACCAGTTACCTTACTGTGAGGATCTTCCAATGTTTTATTCTACACTTATCTTCTGTTTGCCGAGGGAAGACAGCACACCAGAATGCCCTTGGCTGGAATTTAAGTGGTGTGCATATCATGTGTTATAGGAGAATGCTTTGATGTGTATTGTTTGCATGATGCATATTTGAAAACCTTAGTAAGGTAAATACATACCTTATTCTGTTAAGCTATGTTCTGTATTTGTTTTCCCAACAGTAAATAAGCATGCACTTTTAGGCGTATTTCTTCCAAGGAAAGTGTGAAATAACTAAGCTATCTGTGCATGTAGCAAGACTTTTAAAACTGCATTAGTGAATGCTTTTCACACTTGCGAGCATATTGCTTAATTACAGAGATTGCAGATGAGACAAGTTTATTTTTCTAAAATGTAAATAAATTGAATCCATTTAGTTCCTGGAATATAGTAATAAACGTGAAACTTAGATCTAGGCTCAGTAATTTCTTCTTCAGAGTGCCTTAGAAAAGCTTTTGGTAGACTAATGACCTGTGGTTAACCCGATAACAACAAAGGAACACCTCTGCCATGGCTGTGCTGAGATAGCAGGTTGTGTGTTAAACTGTTACTGGAAGTACTGGAGCTATAAAATCTCTACTTAGTCCAGCACTTCCTGGCAGGTGGCTTATATGTGCTGTTGCCTTGCAAAGTTGGTTATGATGACTGAATGGCTTTGGCTGATTGTTTGGTTTTGTGCTGAATGGTACAGAAATCCAGGGAGATTTTTATCAGAAATCCAGCATCAGTAGTTAAGTCTAATTAATTTAGCTGTTTCATGTTCTTGAAGTAGATTAATATCCTTGAAACATAGTTTTAAGAAGTAAAGTGCAGTTGGACAAATGTAGTTATATGTGATGTTTTTAAGATCATATTATTTTCCTAATGCCTACTCTTTGTGTTGCCTTGGATGAGGAATTTTGGAACTGACCTCCTATATAATCATGGAAACATCTACAGAAGTGCTTTCATTTTTTTAACTGTACTGAGCACCCAAGCACTTCATGCAGAGTGTGCATTAAACTGGTTTGAACCTCTGGAACATTATGCTACATAGGCATTGTACCCATCAGTGTCTAATGACTACTCCAGCTTCTGATGATTTAAGATGCCTTGATGTTTTTAGAGAATTCTTGAATGTCCTTTAAGAGCTTTAAAATAGCATCAGATGCTCAGCTAAATATAAATCAAGCAACATAACTTTTATGTATTTGCTTAAAAATTTTTTTTAAAATTCTCTGTGTCAGGAGGGAGGGATCCATGCCATTCGGTGGCACTTTCTGTAATCTTGGTGTACTGCCCACTGGGATGCTTGATATTACATTTGGATAGGTGCGCTTTTAAGACTGTCCTAGCAGAGGCTGACTTTTTAGATAACGTTACCGTACTGTTAGTATTGATAACACATCATTAACTTCTGCTTCAGGCTGATCTGAAATGGGCTGTTGTTCAAATGTGGTCAGTAGATACCCCTGAGATTACATCAGTATTTTAACCTCATTGTAACAATGACTTCTGTTACATGTAACGAAAACATCATGGCTGCAGATTATTTAAATGCCTATAAACACAAAGAAGGTTGAGCAGGGATTGTGAGAGGGCTCTCAGTCGTGTCTGTGCCTGTTCTCTAATCGATTGCCTTTTTTTCCAGGTAGCCTTACTTGGCTTTTCTTAGTAGGGAAAGTGTGGAGGGTTCCTGGGGTTAAATGCATAATCAGATCACTGTATTCCTGTCAGGGGATGAAATTGTATACTGAACGTATCCAGTGTGTTGCGCTTATTGCTGGCATGATGTTACTCAGATTCTCATTCATAATTTTAGAACGTAAAATTAAAATATAGAATTACAGTAGTGTGAGAAATAAATTGATACTGGTATTTTAATACAATATGTTGGGGGTTTCTATAAGGAAAAACCTTTGCATATGTTTTGAAGAAAACAGCTTAATCCGTGTTAGGATGGATTTACATTCCCCAGGTTTGCCAGCTACAAGTTCTGTATGTGTTCATGGGAGTTGTTGGAGAACTTGCAGGCCTGCATGGTGTTAGGAGATGGTGGCCTCCCTGCTGACAAACACAGGTTTCGGCTTCAAACACTGAGATTGTGACGTGCAAGTGAAGGGGGGAGAGATTTCTCATTATTTACTTTTCTAGAAGTCCGTAAGAGTGGCAGCAGTGAGAAGATGGGAATGAAAACTACCCTATAACAGGAATAAACTGAAAACAATAGTATAATCTTATTTATATTTGCATGTATTCTATCTTTAAAGCATAACTTTAAGCTATGTATTTCATTCTGACATGACTCTTAAGTATAGACGCCTCTGAATTTGTTAGAAAAATTGAATTGCTTTTAGCTAGGACTTACAGAGCAAACCCGTCTTACAGAGCACTTTTAAAATATTTGGTGTTTGCTGTTAAGCCATCCAAAGTGTAGTAGATTAAATGTGTTTGATATATGTCAAGAAATACCATCTGCTGCTAAAGAAGTTATTTTGTGTAAGATAACAAAGCTAATGGTACTGTGTAATTATGTTGCTGAATTTGAAGCTTGTCTGAATGTGCCTGTTCATTTGGAATCTATGTAAGCAAGAACCTGAACTACTGGAACAGGTTGGTCTTGAAGCTTATGTGACTCTGGCAATAGTAGCGAGTCTTGAGAAATAAGCATTACTTAGGTCCGAAAGACCAAAATTACAAACTCTGCAACTGTTTGCCAGTTGTTCTTATGACTGATAGTAACAACCACACAATGTTAAAGGGAAGCTGACAGCTTCTTCGGGTGGTGGAGCTGGGAATCAGGGGTTCTTTCTGCCGATAGCCAGTGGTTACGTAAAAGCTGTAACCTAGAAAGCCATTTCAAAGTGATATTGTTATGAAAGAAGAGACTGAGTTACTGTTTCGATTATCTGTCTGAGTCTTGGCTGTGTTGGTCAACAAAGGCAGGCGTTAGAGGGACAATCATCTTTTTGCGGAAGAATCTAATTTATCCTTCTCTGAATGGAATGGACTGCAAGGGGCTTCCCTGCTGGTCAATTGCATTGTATCAGTGTATTTTTCTTTCTGAGGCAGCAAAATTCTGATTATTTATATTTTAATTAAATGGTAGATAATTTGCTCTTCTGTACCACAATAAAAATAAGTGTTTTATAGACTTTTAACTAGTCAAGCAAAGTTTCGGGGAGAACCCCCTGCTGCAACTGTTAACTGCACGAGTAGATGCCGAGTCCTGTTTGGAATCAGAGACATGGAATATGTGAATTCTTGTTATAAATTGTTGCTGTAGTATCTTAAGAAAAAAGAAAACCCACTTAATGAGTTCAGGGACACTTTGGTTTTTGTGTCAGAGACTCAAGTAGTCCAGTGGAGTAGCTGTAAGCAGTAAAGATTTAATAATTCCATGTAACCTCTCCACCCTGTCAGACTTTGTCACAAGTTTTGTCATACGTAGTGTGACCTGATGCATCAGATAGCATCATCAGCAGTTGCAGGAGTAAGAAATGAGCCTGGTCTGTTTTCTTTCTCTCTGTCATATTCTCTCTCTTCTCTCACTCCCCTTTTCTCCTTCATCTTCTTTTTCTTTCTTAAATCTATAAGTTTAGTTCACAACCATCCCAAACAGCTTCATGGGTAGAAAATCAGATATAACAAAAGAAATTATTGCAGACGTTTAACTTTTAAATTACAGACTATCGATGGTCCCTGCGAAGTCATAGTTCACACGTGGGAGACTCATCTACAACCACGATCAATTACCCCTTTAGGTATGGGCATCAACTGCATCTGTTTGAGGCATATGCATAAGATTGCTAATATGCTGCACATTGGTTTAGAGGGATTGATAACTATAGTTTTAAAATACTTAAATTTATTAATGTGTTGGAGGTATAAACTTTTTCTTTGCACAACATGGGCCTTACTCTCAAAAAAAAAATATATATAAGTTGTTTAAAAATTGAGTAGATGTGAAATTCTTTGCTGCCATCCTTACGATGATGTGGGCGGGGTTTTTTATTAATTTGGAATTCTAATAACTTTCTGTAAGTTTAATTCTTTGAGACTAAGGATCCATATTATTTTTTTCAGAGAAAATGTGGGGAGGGGGAAGATGTGAAGTCACTGCTTTTTTTATTTAGCTACTAGTTCATTAGTAAAATTTCTGTGCAAAAAATCTTAATTAGGCTTCTTTAAGTAAATTGATTAATGTAAATAGAAACATGAATGGGCTTGTTTACCTGACAATTTAGCAGAAATTTATTTTGCTGGAAGAAAAGGTGGCATGCATACTTACATACAAGTTCCTAATGCTTTTCTGAACAGGGGGAAAGTTTGGGTTTTTTAAGAGTGACTGAAATAACCTCTGAACGTAGCTTGTAATTTAGATCTCTTATGCTGCTATGGGATGGCATGTTTTATGCACTGTCTTTCCTAAGGTATGAAAAACGTTATTTCCTCCACATTTAGGAGTTTACATCTATTAAATACCTTCTGATGCATTGAAAGAATATGTCTTTTAGAAATAAGCTGGTGTTAAAGAAACTGTTTGTTCATCATTAATACTACCATGGATCACGTTTTTACCCCACCTCCCTTTTTTTTTTTATTTCAATTGAATTACTTAAGTGCTTCTATTCCTATAACAAAATTATGTTTCTGTAGTTGTCAGTAACTGATTAGGGAAGCAACCCACCCTCTTTTAGAGTCTAGACTTTATCTCTAAATTTGGATAACTTCCTTCCAACAGTTAGGATATTTTTTTTTTCTTTTTTTCTTTTTTTTTTTTTTTTTTCCCCCGAATAGTACTCAGTCCTTCCTAAGCAGTCATTAGTAAATGCAGCAAAACCAGGATGTTAGAACTTGGCTGTTAGGATCCTAAATTGTTGCCTGTGGTTATTAAAAATTGAGGGCAAGCCCATGATTCTTCTTAGGAAAAAAAAGGGATTAATGGCTGTAGAGGCAAAAATTTTGTTAAGATTTATGTTTTGAGAAACATATAGTTTGTTTAGACTACTGCAGTTCTGTTAATGCTGATGGATTTCCTTAGTGCCTTAAGATTTCAGTTATTAAAACTTTGGAGAGTGTAAGGATAAAAGCATATGTGAAATTAGTGTATTGAATATTTCATTGTAGGTTGGTTTCTGCCACATGGGCAGAATAAGCATTTTAATTGTGATTAACCTGGTTTAGAAGGTTAAACTGTAGATGTGCAGGAGGACAGTTTTCTAAAACATTTGCAAGAAACTTTAATGTCTTTGACACTAACAAGAAAAGCATCTTAGATTCTAGTAGGATGTAGTTACTATCAGCAAAATACTGCAGTAAACAAGAAAATTATGCAACCTTCTGCTTTGCTCAGTTCAGATTACTTCAGGTAAAACATCTTATGGCATTTTGTGTGTTCACTGGGTTTTCTTGCTGAAACTAAGAAAAAGGATAAATCAGGAAAAAGCTTTATAGAAGGTTGCAATAAACATGCTTATTTGTCTGGTTTAGTTTTCCTGCTTTTTTTATTAGACGTACTTTTAAGAAGTGAAGTGGAAAAGTAGTATTAATTCAACTTGGCAATGTTTCTTCATAATGTGAATACTAATTAGTTTCTTTAATTCTTTTTCCCTCCTTTTAATTCTAGAAAATGAAATTACTATTGACGATGGATACTTTGGAATCCGTAGTAAGTGAAATATATTGACTGTTACTTTTTACCGTGTAGTTGATTTTAACAAGATTAAGTGTTGTAGTTGAAAAATATTTGAAATATTAAGATAGGTTTGACAGGAATTGCCTGTAAGTGATTGTTTTCTCTGCTTATACAGTTATTTCTGTATCCATGTGAATTCATGCTCTGGCTGTCATGCCTTCTAATGTTAATAAAAGACTGCTAGGAAGAGTTGAGATATTGTCAGTGTGCTGATCTTAAAGGTTGAAATTTATGAACTTTAGATTATGAGCATGTATTTTTTTTGAAATACAGAATAGACTTAACTTTCTTCTAAAACTAGCATTAGAAAAAACTCTTCCTGCCTAGAAAAAACATTATCATTTGTACTAAATGTACACTATCTGCCTCTTCAGTTAGGCACATAACTGCCAAAACCTCTCTTAAGATCAAACCTCATGTTCTTGTGCATGCATATGTCTTACTTTCGGCAGTTCTAACCAACCTCTCACTGAACGCTCAATCCCTTGGCGCCTGAGGTAATGCTTTGTCACCTTAAAGCTTTTCCATTTTTCTTCATTGAATGATACGTTTTGCTAGGAACTCTTCAAAACTGCAGAGTCTGCTTCAGCACCTGGTCTGGCAGCTTGTACTTTCTGGTCATCCTGTTTGTAGGCTTTCCTTGCCCTGATGGTGAGGTTGAGGATTCTCTTCCATGCTTTGTTTCCCCATCATATCTGTTGCTATATCCTGTCCTGCAGACTTGCACTGCTTTACTGACATTGATTATGATGAGCTAATTTGACAGCTATATCTCAATAGAAACAAGGAGTCTGAAGTTGTATATGAATCTTCAGAGTTTCTGTCAGTGTTATTCCATGTATTGAGAGATCCCAGGACAAGGGAATGTTATGTCTACTTTTGGAGACTTAACTTAGCCCTTGATATCATAAATAAAATTGAAAACTGGGATACTTAGTGCTCTCTTACAGACAGTTTACATGTGAAGCTGGTGAGGATCATTGTTCCTATTTAATCCTCTTAAAAGCTGGCAAACAACTGCAGTATCTTTTGTCTATTCTGGGTAGTTGAGAAAAAGAGGAGTGAAAGGATGCACTCAACAGTTGTTCTGGAAAGACTATTGCATAAGGCTGGTGATAAGGAGGATTGTCTGGAAGATGGTGTCAGAGGAACTGTATTTATATTTTGTGTATTAAACTGTCTAGATCTCCCTTAGGAAAATAAAATAAGTTACTAAAGTGTCTTCTACATTCTGTTTAATTTTTGATAGATGGTATTGAAACTGTGGATGCTGGGTGGCTGACATGTCAAACAGAAATAAGGTTACGTCTGCATTATTCTGAGAAACCACCCGTAGTGATATCTAAGAAGAAATTTAAAACGTCGAGGTTTAGGTAAGAGCCTGCTCATCTTGGTTTGCAATTTAGCTCGTGTTAATTGTCAATACCAGTGATGCTTTTTTTTACTTATTTAAAGTAGCCTTCCAGTTAATTCCAGCAGTCTCCAGGTGTTTAAGCACTTTGTAAAAAATATGTCAGTATAATAAATCAGTGGTGTTTCAGTTACCTCATTTTATTATCAATGTAGTGTCAAAAGAGTTTCTTGTATTTCAACAATGGAAGACTAGCATTCAAACAAAACTATTCTAGTTTCACTGCTGACTTAGTGCTCTTCAGTTCTTGCCTTTCTGATAGTTATTAAGCTATTTAATATTTATAAAGCAGATGTGGTAGCACAAGTGAAGCAGTAGGTAACATGTGTGTTTCACAAATATTTATTCCATATTTGCCTTGGTGTGTTCTGCTTCTTGGCTGGAACTGTAATGTTCTTAAGTAGTTCTCTGCCATTACTTTCACAGAGTTTTCTTCTTCTGTGTTCTTTTTTGTTAACTTCTCAAAAAGAGCAGAATGGAAGTGGAAGTTGGCAGAAGAGAAAGGGAGAAGGCTTCTGGCTTTTTTGTTGCTTACTACTTTTTCTCTTAACCATATAAAAAATGGAGAGAGCTGTTTACTTTGGTAAATCCTCCACTGGCATTACAGGTCGCCAGTCAACATTGATGGTGAAGATAATAGCATTCTGTAATAACTTCTGTTGCTATTTAGATCAGTTTGGTTTTATCTGCAGAAGGGTCACGAAAAGCAGTGTTGTGGGTTTTTTTTAGTGAGGGGGGGCCTAAGGTGGCAGCTTCTGTAGGAACCTGCTAGAAGTTGCTCCCCTTTGTTCAGTGGACTCGGCCGGGCCTAGGGCGGACCTGCCACTGGCCAAGGCCGAGCCGATTGGTAGCAGAGTGTTCCCTGATAACGCCTCTGTGATAACGTATTTAAGGAGGGGAAAACAGGAAAAAAAAAATATGTGAAGAAGCTGAGCGGGGGCAGAGGCGCAGAGGGGGAGGCGCAGGCCTCATGGGCCACGCAGGCCTCACCCTCTGGCCTCTCGCCAGGCGGCCAACTGGTCCCGACTCGGCCTGGCCTGGCTGCAAGAAGTGGAGAGGAGATGAGATGGGTGATGTGAAGAGATTCGGAGAGGTGTCTGCCAGCCTGTTGTGAAGAACTTTTCTTGTGAGAGGAACGGCTGCAGACGCCAAGGTCAGTTCAGAAGGAGGGGGAGGAGTAACGCGGCTCCTGGCCAAGATTCCCCTGCAGCCTGTGGTGATGACCATGGTGGAGCAGGTTGTCCCCCTGCAGCCCATGGAGGTCCATGGAGGAACAGAGATCCACCTGCAGCCTGTGGAGGACCCCGTACTGGGGGAGGTGGAAGCCTGAAGGAGGCTGTGGCCCATGGAGGGCCCGCTGGGACAGCTGTTCTGGAGGGACTGCACCCCATGGAAGAGATGACCCATGCCAGAGCAGTTTCACGAAGGACTGTGGCCTGTGGGAAGGACCGTACGATGGAGCAGGGGAGGAATGTGAGGAGTTCTTCCCCTGACTATGAAGCAGTGGCGTAAAACAACGTGTGGTGAACTGACCGCAACCTCCATCCCCTCTTCTCCCCTGTGCTGCTCGGTGGGGGGAGGGTGGTAGAGATAATGTTAACCTTCCCCCACCCCTCCCTCTTCCCGGGCTTATCTTGTTCTCTTTCTCATTATCCTGCTAGTTTTAGTAATAAATGAATATTTTTCCCCAAGTTGAGTCTGTTTTGCCCATGACGGTAACTTTAAGGATTTCTCCCTGTCCTTATCTCAAACCTCGAGTCATTTTTTCTTATATCATCTCCCCCTATTCTCTCGGAGGGTGGGCGGAGCGGGAGAGAGACTGCGTAGTCTGGTCCTGATCAGGCTGAACTATGACAAGCAGAAATTATTATAACTATACAGTTGACTAACAGAAGTGAGTGTCTCGGTCCTAATTTTTTGAGGACTGCACTATTGCCCTGGGTGTTTGATCTCCTTCCCCTCTTGAATTTCTGAGATCTTGAGCATGCTCTCTTCCCTGCCCTCCCTCCCCTGCAAGCCCCTTTCCTTCCTGTGTGCCTGTGTGGGGGGTTTTTTTTGAGCTCTGTGGCTGCCAAACTTTATTTCAGCACTTCTCATTGTAGTGTGTGGTGTGGACTTGTTTTCTGCATCTTTCATAGTCTTTTTTTTTTTTTTTTTTTTTGAAACAATGGAAAAGAGAGTAGAGATGTATTTAAACCTCTACTCCTTAACCAGAGCCTGCAACATCTCTGAATACATGATGGTTGTTACTACTAAAGAATCCTCAGCAAAAGTGCTTTTTTTATGACAACAATTTTTAGTAGTACGTTAGCCACATGTTACTCTTACCAATGGATAGGAGGGGAGCAGGAGTTCTCAGATCCTTTGACAGACTAACAGTGTTTCTCTTACTCCTATTCTTGCATACAACGCATCATCTTTTTTTGAGAGGATTATGGTTCCCCGTTTTCTTTAATGGAAAACATTAAAAAGACCTCAAACAATATTGTATTTAATTGCTAGAAATCAGATTTTGAGCTTGTAACATATGAGCAACTTCCAGCACACCACTGTCAAAATGATTTAGAGATCACTCAGTCAACCTGGGAGTTACTTCTGTACTATTTTGATGGTCTCGCACTTGATTTATTTTTATTTCTATTCCCCTCCTTCTCCCACTTCCAGCTCTTCAGTGAGAATTAACTTTCCTTTCACTAGAAGAATGTTGTATTAAATAAACACATACTTCCTGTTCTCTAGAACTTTGCAATTTTTCCTTGTGTAACAGCAGATAGTTGAAATCCAAACTTGATAAGCTGGATGCATTCCTTAAATACAGTCTTCCACATTCTACCTAAAAAGTTAGATCTACCTGGATAGTTTTTGTGACTGTCACCCTCTCCAGCAGTGTCATTTTTCAAGTTTGTAGAGCATCTGTGTTGTGACTTCTTTAAATGAGGGATTAAGAATATAGATTTAGTGTAAAGGATTCTAAGATTGTAATTGTTTCTTTGAGATACAACTTCAATTTTACTAGTGAATTGGCATCTTAACTAAATGGTAACTCTTTATCCCATCTACTGCTTAGATGTTTCAGAAAGGGATTTGGATTACTCGTATATATGCTTCCATCACTGACATCATTCATTTTATGTGGAATGTTTGCTCTGTATAATAATGAATTTTGAGTCTTACAGGGATGCTTATTCTTCTCAGTCCAGGGCTTCTCAGAAATTGCATTCAATTTACTTTCAAATGATCATTTAGAATTTCTCAAGGGACTTACTAGTTACTTCGGACTATCATGTTTATGTGTAATAGAATACATTTATCTGCTGTGTCAGTGAGACTTAAAGTTGTGTGTGTGCACTTAGCAGCAGCCACCAATGTTCAGGTATTGATCTTGATGATTACTGCTATGTCCAGTGCTTTTCATTAGCCTTTTGCCATTATAGGTCTCAGTCTGTGAAGCAAGGCTGTCTATTTGGGAGCCCAAATTGTTAATTTGGTGGAGCGCTGCTTCTCAGACCACTAGTACAATTTTCACAATTACTTGAGTTCCAGTTCTAGAAGTGACTTGAGTCTGACTAAAACAAGATTTAGACAACAGCTGCAAACTCTGACTCTTGTGAGGGCCTCCTGTGTAGAGTGTTATCCTGTAGATGATGGTGTTGAGAAGAATTCTTGTGTTGTGTGAGCTTCTACTCAAGCTTCTTTCTAATTCTTTAGTGTTTCCAAAGACATTCTTGTGACTTAAGTGTGTTTTGTATTTCTGTTTGAGCAGAGTAAAACTGACTCTAGAAGGCCTGGAGGAAGATGAGGACGACGAAGAGGGCCAAGAAAAAACATCCCCTACTGTCCCTCAGAAAATGGCAAACACTGTGGAGTTCTCCTTAATAAGTAACAACGAGTATAAATGTCGACACTCTCAGCCAGACTGTGGTTATGCTTTGCAGCCAGACCGATGGCTAGAATATACAATACAAACCATGGAGCCTGATAACTTGGAATTAATCTTTGATTTTTTTGAGGTATGTCTCTTTACCACTAAGACGCAACTCCAGTCTACCTTTGGGAGCTAGAGTTAATTACCATGAAGATTTCACTGCTGGGATAGGGCTATTACCTGATATTCTTGAACTTTTGGACTTGTGTAAACAAGTTTTGAGACTGTTGGCTACTGCCTCATTTTATAGGAAGGTTTTTGAGTCTTCTCAGTATGGCACTGGAAGTTCTGCTGTTCTGGTTATTTAGAAGTCAGTACAAATTAGACAAATCTTAGTGTGCAATACTGCGTGCAGTTAGGTTGGCTTGATTTTTATCCTTCATCAGAGCTAGGTTTTGCTTATCCTTTTTGAGTCTGAACAATGTCTATATGAACTAGTTACACTACAATTATTTGATCTTAATTTTTAAATTATTTAAAAAAAAGATTGAACTAACTAGTACAAATTAAAACTGGATATTTTCAGATTCTCAAACTACATCTGTTATTTTGCACTCCCTATTTTTTTTTCCCTGAAAGATCTTAATATTCAAAGTCCTTTTTAAAAGAAAACAACTTTTGTCTCTTCATACTGTTTAAGTAGAAGAAAGTTTTAAGCGTTCTCTTTTTGGTCTAAAAGTACCCTTAAGATTACTTACATGCGTAATTGTAAAGTGGCTACATAGTTCCTGAACTTGTCTGTGGTTAAGTGCATGTTCTGCCTGTGAGTTATCCTCCTCCTTCCCTGCAAATGACCACAAAGTTTTTTTAAGCATATATATTATTCCAGTTCATCTTTGTTCTAAACATGACTTGGGCTTTTTAGAGGACAGACTATTCCACACATGCAATTTTGATCTGAAAAGCTTATCAAATCTAAAAGTTTTCCAAGACAAATGTTTTATAAATTTCCATCAACAGTTTCATATTCCTGACTGTAATTTGCAACACACTGTATCATTAAACAGGTTTTAGCCTGAAATTAGTTTTTTTCTGTAACACATAAGAAATTTCTGTTATATCAGTGCCTGTGTATATCTTCCTGAGGAGCAAGGAAGAAGAGTTTGTTTAGACTTGTCACCTACATGTAACAGTAGGTGGTTTGGGTTTTTGTTTGTTTTGTTTTTAGGAAGATTTAGGTGAGAAAGTAGTACAAGGCGATGTGCTCCCAGGTCATGTAGGTTCTGCCTGCCTCCTGTCGTCCACACTTGCAGAACTTGGAAAGAGTGCTGGAATTCTTACACTTGCTATTATGAGCAGAAATCCAAGGAAGACTATTGGAAAAGTTAGAGGTACAGTTGATGCAAACAGATGTAGATAACTTTACTGGAAGTCATCCATTATCTATTGACATGTGAACCATTTGGTGTTTTTCTTGTAGTGGACTACATAATTATTAAGCCCATTCAGGGATACACTTGTGATATGAAGGCTTCATTTGCGAAATATTGGAAGCCAAGAACAACTCTAGATGTTGGACACAGGGGAGCGGGAAATTCTACAACAACAGCTAAGTAAGTTCATTTGAATTTTAATCTGAGGAGGGGGTTATGTTTAGTTTTGCTGACATCAATTGAGGAAGCAGACTGTTTAAAATAAAAAGCTACAACCTGTAATCATTTCAATCACTTCAATATCAAATGTAGGTGCTCTCCAAAACAGAGTTATTTCTGATTTGTATTTCTGTTGTTTCTATGGCCTTTTGTGCCGTGCTGCATCTAACAAAACCTTTTCCTTTACTGTTATTTCAGACTTGCTAAAGTTCAAGAGAACACCATTGCCTCTCTGAGGAATGCTGCTAGTCATGTATGTACGCACATTTGCACACGCATAGTACCTGTATGCTTAAAACTAGCTTTGTATGCTTGATTTCCATGATTCAGTACAATGAATGGTAATTCCACTGATATAAAATTACATCAAGCCATGGAAATTCCCTGAGAGATAGGAAGGGAAGTACTAGCTAGATTAGGCTCTCATTCTTAGGTTCCTCAAAAAACCCAAAACATCCATCTAATATATTTTGATGGTATTCTAATACTGGGAAAATTTTAATCTCAACCGAAGTTTTTATGGTTGGAATAATTTTGAACAAATGAATAAAATTTTGGCTCTGCTACAGTCTGTCAGCATATTCTCAGGTGGCAAATGTCTTCCTCAGGGACTGCTGAGTACCTAAAATTGGTGTCCAAAAATTAGACTTAGGAGCTGAGCTGGTAGAATAAAACAATCCGTTGTTTCAGTGCTTGCTACAACAAAGAATTGGAATCCTAAGATGAGACTTTTAGTTTGGAAGATACTAGCTTCAGATGCTTAAATTCTGTGATTGAGGTGGTCACTTTTATTCCTTCCAGTAATCTTGGTCACTGAAGTGATCTGTGATAAGATTGATCTAAACAATCTAGTAAGATGCTGCAGCAGAGTAGCTGGGGTCAGAAGTATATTCAGAGGTTCCTTGTCTGGCTCCTGCTCTCACAGTGAAGAGCTGTGGTTACAGTCACATAAAATGCTGTGATGAGATCACCTGCTGTTAACTTGTAGGGTTCCTAAGCCTTTTCAGGAACTTCTTCACTGATGTAGATTCTTGCCAAAGATCTCTTGAAGCTGTTAAAGGGATGGGAGCAGAATCTGGAGTATTATGCTTATTGGCTGCTGCTTCTGGAGTACTGTACTCCCTAAGAGTCATAGCTGAAAGCTTTTTCTCGTTTCAGAGTCAGAGTATAATTTGAACACAGTGTTTGAAGCATGCTCTGACTGCAGAGGAAAATAAAACTGCAGTTACTAAATGCTCACTTTGAACAGTAGTTATTAATTCCTGGGTGGACACTGCAGGTTTATAGGCAGCTTTTAAATAGCTTCCAAGAAATATGCATTGAGGCAGAAATGTACTATGACGTCATCAGCAGCATCACCGGAAAAGTAATTTCAACTCTTGGGAGATTAAAATGTTGAAAGCCACCACTGTCAAAATACTTCTGCTGAGAAAAGGACTGAAAAAAAACCTGTCCTGTTTTCTTTCTGTACTGATTGAAAGAGAGTATGTGAGTCAGGATGATAATTTGATGAATTTTATTCTTGGAGGACTTTGAAAGGAATGACTTACAGTCAAAATAAGTTTTTTAAAAAAATTGCTTCTGTGCATTTTTCTATTTCTTTCTGGCCCTCCCTTTTTTCAAAAGGATTGTACTTAGAGGTCTTGTTTGATTTTTCTTCCTTTTTAAGAGTAACAGAAAATAACACACGCTTGAAAAAGGTAGGAGAATACTGGACGTAGCTATTTCAGCTCCTGCACATACTACAACACGCTACTGCTGTGTTAGTCACTCGTGGCTTCAGATGCTCTTCAGTATATGGAGTATCTCCCTAAAGCTTTGCTAATTTGAAAATTTGAAGCAATCACTTGCCTCTTGGTGGGGCAGTGGGGAGGAGGGAGGAAGGGCACCATGAAGGCATCTATGTTTAAAAACATCATGTTAGCCTTTCTCTGAAATAATTTACAATACTTGAATGTTACTAGGGGATTTACAAGATTAAGCAAGCTATATGTATCAGAGCTGCATTATGGTAATTAAAATACTTTCCCATATGACTTTTTTCATGTCTAATCCACTGTTGAGTATGATTTAACTGGTAACAGCCAGCTGCATTCAACTTCCTGGTTGATGTCCAGGACCTGTGAGTACTTGATAACTTGTCTGCAGTTCTGTAGTCCTTGTATATAAATAGTTAATGGGTTTTTGTTTTGTTCTTTGTGTTTTTCAATTTTCTGTAGGGAGCAGCATATGTGGAATTTGATGTACATCTTTCTAAGGATCATGTGCCTATAGTATACCACGATCTCACATGTTGCATGGCCATGAAAAAGGTAAAGAAGATTATGATCTCCGCATTTTACCTTTTAAAGGTGACCATTCCAGAAACTAAAATGCCAAGCTTTCCGGGGGAGGAATAACGGAATGGGGAATCAAGGAATGGAATGGGAATAAATAAGCAGTGTTACTGTGTGCATAAAGTAGAGCACGGAAGTTGAGTTTTTCCTTCCAGTGTTGTAGCAACAGCATTTCAGGTGCACGGTTTGACACTTTTCAAGCCTACATTGTAGTTAGCTTTTTTAAATGTATGGTTTGGAAGAAAAAAATGCAGACAACTCCACTTTATTCAGTAGCATGTTTGGGACTCTTTTAGACTGCCAGATTAAGAACTTCTGGTTGTTTCTTTTTTGAGGGAGAGTTAGTGTGATTCTCAGCATGACTTATCACTCCTGCTGATACTTAAATGTATACTTCTCTTAAGCAGCTATGTTGTAAAAAATGCTCTAGGTCAAACCGAAGTCTACTTCATTTGGTATCCCACTAGTGGCCAGTAGATGGAAAGCAGAAAAGTGGAAGAAACAAGGATTTCCTTCATTTAGGAGGCTTGACAAGCTACAAATGGCTTGGCTTCCATTAGTTTTTCTAGCTTTTTCTTTAATCCCTTTTTTACTGCTGCATTTTCCTCTGTCCTTTAACTGTGAGGTAAACAACGTGCTTCATGTCTTGTTGGGGCAGTCAGTCAGGCTGGAGAACTGCTTCTGGATCACACAGTGGAACAGAAGGAAAGGAGCTAAGACAGGTTTTAAGAGCAGGAAAATGGCTCTTGAAAGCAAGTGTCCTGTTCCTTTCCTTGTTCACCTCATGAAGTTGCAGTTGTTTCTTCTTTTTTAACCAAAACCTCTTTCCTGCTGTTTTTGTAAGCATAAAGAGTACTATAACATAAGAAGCAGTGAACAGTACTGTTTCTTGTACATACAGATAAGTATTCCCTAAAAGGTGCTCTGAACAGCCTCACAATACCTCTTAAATACCCAAGTTTTATGAAGCATAACAATGGAATATTTTCATAAAGTGACATGACTTTCCTTAATAACGAGAGAACCATAAGCATAAGGACAAGTGACTCAAAAAAACCCGGATGTGCTTTTCTGTCTGGTCTGTTGCATGTTCTCCACTGAGGCCAGAGTACTTCCAACAGCAGTACAAAGAGGTTGGACTCTGTTCTGTTCTAGTTTTCTTCCTTTCTAGTTCTGGCAGTGAAAACAAAGATAGGATGGGAGGGCAGACTGCAAGACAAGTTCTCTTTCTTCTTGGCACTAAGTCTGTGTCATCAAACTCACACCTGTCGTGGTATTGCAATTTATAAGAAATTCAGTTTTGAACAGTTGTGGGAATGGAACTTTGACGAAGGAAAATGCACATTCAGTGTGTATTGAATCGGTATTGTCTTGTTGAGTAAAAATTTCTTTGTAGTGAAGAGGGCAAGTGAGAAATGGATTGACAGATTTTTTTGACACCAGGTCTTTTGAGGGGACGTAGGGGCTGTGTCTCAGTTTTACCAGGATACTTGGGTTTTGGTGGTGTGGGGTTTTTTTCCATAAAAGAGAAAAAATTAGTTGCCTTAATGTTACCATATTAAAAGTATGCAGTTTTCAGTGATGCTTAATTATGTATTATTTCTCTTCAAAGAAACTGGATACGGAGCCTTTGGAACTGTTTGAGATTGCAGTCAAAGAACTCACGTTTGATCAGCTGCAGTTGCTGAAGGTATTGTTACTTTGGCTAGTACGATATGCTATGTGTAGAATTCCAAATGCAGTATGAAGCTTAGATTTTTTTGGATTAGCTATAAATAGTTTGGGAGAGCACAAGTTTTTAAAATTGTGCAAGTAGAACAAGTGGCTAATTCAAAAAATAGTATTTTTGCACCATCATTACAACTGAAATAAATTTCATTATATATATATCTTTCAAAAAGATGGTCTGACAACTTGTGTAGATCCATATCATTATGCCAACATTGATAATTTTTAAAAAATAAGAATGGCTTTCAATGAACCTTACCACCACTGTCAGCCTATGCTTTGGAATCTTTGTTGAAGAAGAAAGATATCTGTCACAAAGTCTGTCTAATTTTCAAATGTTTCCCTGTTAACAAGGGAGATCCAGATTATGTTGAACTGCTCTTTGGAGGTGCATGTGGAAGTGTAGAAGGGCCCATGATTCAATGGTATGGATTAGACAAACTGGCTAGAATGAATTGTTTATTTTTATTTATTTGAGTATCACTGTATTTTCCAAACAGAAGTGCCTTACCTACATAAAAGGGTGGTCAGGGGAGGGGACTGGGCCACTGAAGACCCAGCTGAGATATCTGTCCCCAGACAAGGAAACGCTTGACTGGTCCAAGAACTATATGTTTTGTTTGTTTTTTTTTTTTTTACTTAAAATTACTTGGTCTCCTCCTTCTTGTGGAGAGAGCATTTGAATGCAACAAGAGAGCTGGCCCCATGCCTGGCCTGATTCTTTCTCCGTATGTGACTACATTATCCAACTGCTGTTGGCCCTCTGTCTGCACTAGACTGGAAACATGGAATCGAATATCTGACAGAGGAGGGTTTAATGTTCAGACTTCTTCGCATCTTAATGTTAAATTATATTATGTGTATTTCTACCCTTGAACATATTTTCTGAATCTTCAGTAAGAACATTAAGTTTGTTTTTGAACTTTCCCTGGAATCCTTATGTTCTAAAGTTTTTGAAAGAAAATTGTGGTGTGTACTAGGATTTCCTTTATTCTTTTACAAATTACTAAAATTGTGCCTATAATGGACCTTTAAACTTAAAAACAATTTGTAAGGAAAATTAGTTATATTTTACTTGTAGTAGGATCTCTGTGGGTGGAGTATTTGTTAATTTTATTCTTCTGTGCTCTTTAGCTGGCTCATGTGACTGCCCTGAAAGTAAAAGATCACAATGGTATGTACTAGTTTGCAAGAATTTTGAGATTTATTTATTACCATGTAATGATATATATTCTGTGGTTGCAGCCTCTTGTTCTAATCACATTTGGCTTCTTCCTGAACATTTCTAAATGCTTATGTAGTTACTTTAATTGTGTGCATACTGTAGAGTTCTTTGCTGGGAAGTAAATACCTGGATAGAAGTTCTTCTCTTCAGAAGAGGGGACAGGATTGTGGAAGATGGATGCATAGATAAACATATATTTTTGAACATTAATAACAAAATTGCCACTAACATTTCCATCTTATGCTTCTCTGACTACCTTTTTGGCAACTCTTCAAAATTGCTAACAAGAACTCTGGTAACTGCTGTTGGGTGTCTTATTGGTGCTGTAAATTTTTTGCCTTAATTCATCCCCTTTATAGGGACAGCAAACTGGCAAACTATCTCACACATCCTACCTGTCTGGGAAAAGGTAAAATAAATAATAAGCCTTGACAGGCAAGGCTGCTTCTACTGGCTTCTCACAGTAACTGAAATGGTGAGGGATGGAGAAGCTGTTTCTGGTTAATATTCTAGCAAGTCTTTTAATGGGGGTTAAAAAAAATTTTCCTGCTAGCAAAATGGGAATTGTCAACACCATCATTGGAATATGTGGGTGTTAGAGGGAAGGTTTAGGTAATCAAAAGATAGACCTGATTCCATTCTTTACTCTCAAAGGCCTTAGGATTTTGAGCCAGTCTTTCTTGCTAAGATTAGCAGTGCTGCTATTTGTTTTGATTCAGGATTTTGTATTTCCTTTCAGCATCTTTTAAAGAAGAAGAGAACTCTGCTTTTGAGACCCAGCCATTTCCTTCTCTGCAGAGAGTAAGCAGTGGATATAGAGAAATAGAGAGGATAATTGTGGAACATGAAAACATGCATCTTTCTTTCAGCTTTCCACACATAGCAAGGGTTATTCATTTTTTGTTTTAGACCTCTGATATCAATGCTGGAACTGAGAACACAGGCATTGTTGTTGGCCAGTGGAGCCTTTTCAGTGCTTGAAAATAATAGTTTGCATATCTTTCAGACTTCTTAATTCATTAACCCAAGTTGTATAGCTCAGGATACACTCAGTTTTACAGCTGGCTAACATCTGGGCATTGCATTTTAATGCATTGATAATTGTTTGCTAATTTTGAAAAAAAACCAAACTGGCCTTTGGCAGTTCATTACATACTCTTGGCCATCTGGCAGAGCCAGACACAGATAAACGTTAAGGGAATTTATATTATGTTCCCATTTATGGCTTTTGCCAACTGTAGCTTATTTTTCACAGAAACAACTGACAATTGTTGACCAAATTCGGTTTGATACCTTTTACAGTAGTTATTTTTCCTAGCACTGCTATTTTTTTTTCCTGTTACTGCTTTTTCTGATGTTTGAACTGCTCATTAACATACCTTTTAGGGACTTGTTTTGTACAATAATACTGCTTTTTATTTAGATTATAGATGTGATTAATATCCAGTTATTTATAGGCTTGTGTCAGAGCATGTATGAAATATCCCTCAGTTACCGGTCATATGCCCCACTATGGAGTGTTTTTTACTGTCTAATCAGATTACTGCATAACTTCAGAAAACAGAGAACTTTGTGTAATAGACTAAACTACTGGGGTTCAATTCCTCTACCTATTTTAATTCCCCAAGTTTAATTTTTGTCTTATACTCTTATACTCTTTTCTGTACCTGTCACCTTTATAGGGTTGAAGAATAATCTACCAATGTTTGCTTAATTTCATTAGCTGTTGGCTTCACTTTTTTTTTTTTTTTTTGAAGTCACCTTACAGTTAATTCTTTTAAAGAATTTCACATACTTCTGTTCTCATCATCATAACGGCAAGCTCATGTATTTCATACTTGGGACTCTGTGTTGTTTAAGATACTTTTTGTCTTAAAAAAAAAAAAAAACTTCCTGGAGAAGTAAAAAACATTTCTTCTTTAGGAGTACAAGTGGCACATTTCTCACACGTTAAGGTGAAGTTACTTGCATTTGTACCTTGTCAAAATTTTGTCCTTAAGATTTTATCCATTTTCCTATATTTCCTAACTTGAAACTGAAGTAGAAAAAAGTGTATATGTATCTTGTGTTAAATGTTTAAAACTTAGGGGTTTTTATTCTACTGTTAGACCCCATTGATAAATTTCAGTGTGTTCTCCCAGTAATTATCCTCATAGTGCTTAGTTGTCCTCCTTTGCTGTGGAGTCTCTTAATAATGAATTTTTTTCAGGTCCTGGAGTCTGTTTCTGAAGACGTTGGATTCAACATAGAAATAAAATGGATCTGCCAACAAAGGGTAAGTAAACGTACATGAGATTTACTTTGATACTTTGCCATTCTCGTGGCTAAAGCCTGTAATTTGGCGAGGCAATTTGAGCTACAAACAAAGGCATAATTTTGGAGTGTTTTTATGTGACACTTTTGTTTTTATTCCATTATCTTTAAAACTGGGAGTAGAAGAGCACCGCTCTAGCAAATGAACAAACTTACTCTTAAAACAATAGGAAGTATTTATAGGATTGAGTTCATAATGCAGCTCAGACTGCTTTTAGTAGAAGACTCTTTAAAGTCAGTGGATCACAACAGGTAAGGCATGCTATACGTGAGAAAAGTGGCAAGAAATTCACACTGTCCTGCCTGGTGCAGGAGCAGTTACAACGTGATGCATTAATACAAGCAACTGTTTCCCTCTAGTCCACAGTACTGCAAACTCAGCTGGATTGCTTAGCACTTGGTCTAGAAGGAAACGGTTGTGTGACAGCTAGGACTGGAAGCCTGGAGTAGGGGAAAGAAACTAAGCAGAGTGGTAGATGGAAGTTTGCATAGAGACTTGCTAATGCTGTGCGATGGCTGGAAGAAAGACTGGTACCTGCTATTCTCAAAGACAAAGGATATAGCGCTTTTTTTCTACAGATCTTATTGTTGCCTTTTTATATTAAGAAATAACAATACAAATTGTCTGTAATAGTTTTCAGTGAACTTTGATGGAATTTCTTTGTGTTTTCAAAATTAGAAAAGGCTTCACAGAAACACTCTCCTTGGATGGCAAGACAGTGAATTTTTCAGTGAAACTTATTGCTGTTAGAATTCAGTTGCACCTCACAGACTGACAGTCCTGTAGAGCTGTAACTAGCGTTCAGTTGACTGAAGGAGAGTGACTTCTGTATTCATACTTACAAACTGAATTATCATTTTGCTCCGATTGAATGAGAGACCATTGCTTGTTAAAATAATTTTAGTAAGCACTAATTTAAATGGCTGAAACTTGTCCTTTCATTTTCTAGGATGGACAGTGGGATGGCAACTTGTCAACTTACTTTGATATGAACCTCTTTCTAGATATTATTCTAAAAACCGTTTTGCTGAATGCTGGAAGAAGAAGAATTGTATTTTCTTCTTTTAATGCAGATGTTTGTACAATGTAAGTTAAGAAGAGATCAAGAATGTATTTTCTTCTTTTCTTTTTTATTTGTTAAAATTTACTTTGAACATAAGAATATCCAACGGAAAACAAATAACACATATTTTGATTACACCTAAACTTTGTATGTCAGCATAGTTGGGATTGAAACGAGACCACTTTGCCATCTGAGCTATGCCAAAAATAGAATAGGAGAACGAAGTCAAAGTAGGTATTTTTGTCAGGTGCCTTCCTGAATGCTTCACACTTTCTTGACACAACAGAAAAAGGTGAAGATTTCTTCTGGTATCACAGTGTCTTTTTTAGTCATACTTGAGGAGTATCAAAGCCTAACTTACAAAGTCATCTTGTTACAATTTTTTTGCTATATCTGCCTTTTAAAAGGGTCAAAAAGTGAAACTGCTATGGATTACTTGTGTTTGGTTTGGGTTTTTTGCGGTTGGTTGCTGAGGTCTTTTGGGTTTTTGTTTTTTTTCCTTTGGTTAAGCAATTTCTTTATTTGTGCAATGTCATATTGAATGTATAAGGGCACATAAAAAGCATAGGAGTTGAACTGGGGAGCAAACAGTTGGGATACACATGAAATAACAACATGCTGTAGCACTTTGTAACAAGAAGTGATTTTAGCACTGTCAGTGAAAGGCTTTATGGAAATCTCATTTGATGGGAGACTGCACTGATGAAATACCATTGAAGGGTAAATGGGCAGAACAAAACCAAATCAGGTTCCTGCTAAAAGGGTTAAGAAGCAAGTAAGGTTAGGTGTTGTATATTAACAATGTTTAGAAACTCTTCTTGTGAATCTTCATTTTATTCTAACATGCATTTAAGAAGAAAATTACAGAATTGAACAGGCTTTGAGCATTTTATATAAACATTTTGAGGATGTGGATCTGAGTTCAACTTGAAGTCTAGTTTCCCTTAAACTGTATGTTAATCTCTAATAGTGCCGAAAGGAACAGTTGGAGCAGTTTGTCACAGTTTGATATTAAACTGTAGGATGATCTCATTGCACCAGCTAGGAACTAGAAGAACATGCAGTAAAGACCATAATTCTCCTCAAACAGTAAGGTTGAATTCCCCTACTTTTTAACACATTTGCTACTTGCAAACTTTTTTTTTTTACTAACAGGGTTCGGCATAAGCAAAACAAGTATCCTGTGTTATTTCTCACTCAAGGAGAATCTAAACTCTATCCAGAACTTATGGATCTTAGATCTCGTACAACTCCAATTGCCATTACTTTTGCACAGTTTGAAAACTTGCTGGTAAGCTGACAACTTCTGGTATTGCTCTACAGTAAAAGGAAACTAAATTATTACTACTTGTTTTAAGTCTATCTTTTTTGCCACTAATGCTTAAAATTACAACTAACCTCATAAAAGAAATACACTAACGTTTGGTAGCTGCCAAAATAATGTCCTTTGTTTCAAACATTTGTTTAATACATTGCTTAAAAAACAGTGCTATCAGTAAACTCTTAATTGTTTTTTATTATTATGTATGAAATTGTAAGAAGCTGCAAGTGTCAAAAGATTCAAAAACCTGATGCGAGAGTGTTTCAGAAACATGGATTTTAATTTAAGTCTTTTGTATTTCAGGGAATTAATGTACACTCTGAAGACCTGCTGAGGAATCCATCGTTTATTAAAAGGGCCAAATCTAAAGGCCTAGTTATTTTTTCATGGGGTGATGATGCAAATGACCCAGATAATAGGAAGAAGTTGAGAGAATATGGTGTTCATGGGCTAATATATGACAGGTACTTAACTGTGTTTTAAAAATAATAATAACAAAGCTGAGAAACTACTGTATCCTGATTCTTGTGAAATTTCACATTGCTTTTTGTTTGACTGGGTGCAGAATATCTTCCTTTTGTACTATACGTACAAGTAGTCTATAAACCCAGCACCAGAACAAGACTAACACTAATTCCTACTCTTTCAGCTGTATGTATGAAGCAAAATAACTTTTGTTTCTCTTGAGGTTAACATAAATGTAATCTGATTCTTTAAGGAACCAGGGCACGGCATACACATTTATCACGCTACTAACATTCCTGATGGTAATTTGTACATAGTGAGGATGTTATTTAACTGTCTGGCTAAACTCTTCAGCTTTCTGCATTTAATTATAGAAAGAGTTAACACAGCTTAACAGAATGTTGGCAAAAAATTGTTAAACTCATGCATTTATGTTTTAAAGCTGTGAATTCACCATTTCCCCTATTAAAATTAGCTTGGAGTGACGCGCAGGGCAAACTTCCAAATTAGTAACTTCAGAAAGTAGTTGCTATATCCACACAATGTAGGTGGGCATCAGAATACCATGGTATATCTTTGAACAAAGTCGTCTTTTAGTTATTAAAAAACCCAAAAGTTTTAGGTCTTTTATTGTAAAAGATGTGAAAGTCATTGTTACAAGATGAGGATTAATTTGGGAAGCTGTATTAAATTAGATTTTCTGATAGATTACAAAGAATATGTAATTGGAAAAATGTAACTGGAGTGTCAAATTATAGAAGACTTTCAAACCTTTTGCTTTAGCAAAGGCATTGCTTTGTGTATTGTTTTACCTGAAAAAAAGGAAAGGACAGGGAGAAATCAAGTAATTGTCAAAGGCTCTGTGTTTACAAAGTGAAAACTGAGAGTTAAGTTAGCAACATCTCTAGAGGCAAGAAATCAGATATGTTTGCTCTTAGAGTTCTAGGCTCCCAGTGTAAAAAGTAGTTAACTGAGAGTCCTCCAGAGTGGTGGGTCTGGTGCTTCTCTGGTTTACCGGAGGTCTCCATTCTTCTACTCTATAGAGTGTCTCCTCCTTTTCATTGGTGTTAAAGAGTAACAAGACTTTTTACATTAGGCATCAGCTTCAGACTGAAGTAATCAAAACCATAAGTCCTTTTTCCTGCTACAGCAGTGCTACATGTTGTACCTCTCCTACAACGCAAGGTTGAGGCCCCTTTAGTAGATGAAAAATACCTCTGGACTAGAATGCAGACAAAATGGTACTCTGACTCTGTAGTGTGCAGTCATAGGGTTGTTGGGAAATTTGATCCCACGATATGTGTAACTTGAAGTGATAAATTATTGGTCTGTAGGCAGGTGGGGTATTTTAATGAAATACTACTGCATAAAGTGTTCTTATGAAATGTCTCTCCATCTGATGTCTACTAATCCAGTCTTCTAAGGTTCGTAATTGCTCCTAATGCACTGCTATGGTAAGATAGTAAAGCAGGTGACAGCTTTTTCTGACTTCATGTTCCTTTTAGTACTTTACATACTTAATTGCTCAACACTACTTAAATAATGTTGCATTTATGTCAAGGCTGCAAGTCTGTTATGTGTCATCTTATGTTCCCTTTTGTACTGTTTAGTGTGTTTTACATTGCAGTATGATAGCAGAACACCTTTTACCTCACCTTTTGATGATCGGTTGCTTATAAGCTGAATTCTCTTGTGGATTTAACTGAACAAAAAATTCTTAACCTTCCTGCACTATTTTGACCGTCTAGATTCTTAAGAGTATTAATCTCTGGCCACCTGCCCCCTGTATCTCTTCCACCTTGTTAACATCTTTTCACTCTATTGAGAGGAACCCCAAAATTAGTATTAATTCCAAAGCTGTTTAAAAAATGGTAGTTCAATGGTGCTTTTTTTTCTTTCTTTTTCAAGTTACAAATGGCATTTGAGTATCAAACAGCTATCTCGTTTCAGTACAAGTGTTGCAGGCTTGATAACTTAATTTCTAAATGTTATTGACCTTTTTTGCTGTAGGCCAAAACAAATATTGGAATTTTCTTTTATAAGTCTTAATTATTTTTCAAAATGTACTACTTGTCTGAATAGAATTAAATTTAGTCTCAATATAGGTTCCTTAGAAGGAACATGACACTTACTGAAAATTGCATCAGGTATTTCAGGCTGGACATTTTGAAATGCAAGTGGTACCTGCAAGTGCTGGATGGCATGTCTAAATATAACACCTGGTAGCAAGTGCTTCCATTCACAGTTGGAGCTGCTGGGTAAAGAGGCAGTCTTTCAGATCATTTGAGAGTATGAAGTTGCGTATGGTTTAACCCCAGACAGCAACTAAGCACCACGCAGCTGCTCACTCCGTCCTCCCTTGGTGGGATCAGGGAGAGAACCTGAAGGGTAAAAGTGAGAAAACGCATACATTGAGATAAAGTCAATTTAATAGGTAAAGCAAAACCCACGCGTGCAAGCCAAGCAAAATAAGGCACTCATTCACTATTTCCCATTGGTAAGCAGACGTTAGGCCATCTTCAGGAAAGCAGTGCTCATTCATGCGTAAACAGTTACTTGGGAAGACAAATGCTGTCACTCCGAACGTCTCCCCTCTTCCATCTTCTTCCCCCAGCTTTGTATGCTGAGCATGATGTCATATGGTATGGAACATCCCTTTGGTCAGTTGGGGCCAGCTGTCCCAGCTGTGTCCCCTCCCAACTTCTTGTTGGCACCGCCAGCCCTCTTACTGGTGGGGTGGAGTGAGAAGCAGAAAAAGCCTTGACTCTGTGTAAGCACTGCTCAGCAATAACTGAAACATCCCTGTATTATCAACATTGTTTTCAGCAAAAATCCAAAACACAGCCTCAAACCAGCTACTGTAAAGAAAATTAACTCTGTCCTAGCCAAAACCAGCACATTCTCCACCCCTTATTCCATACCATTTATGTCATGCTCAGGTGCCATACTATCTAATACATCCTCATTAACCACCACCTGGCTTCTCATCCTTTGATATAATACACAGATATCATTCCCTTAGTCTATGGACCACTCCTGTAAAATGTTCACAAAATGTCCCTTGAGTTCATTTAGTCCATGACTTTGGGCTCAGGCTGTTATGGTGGTCACTCAGGACAGGAGAGGTGGTGCGTTGCATGGAATTACTGGGCACCAAAGCAAGCTCAGGTCGAGTCACTACTGCGTTTGCACTGGTTCTTGTAAGGCTCGTCCTCCATTGGTTCAGGTAGTTCCTGCTATAGTAGTTCCTATAACTTGCAACTCAAATAATGAGTTACAACTTAAAGGTATTTAAATTTCAGTCTCCGCTCCTGGCCCCTTTGGCCCAGGTTATAAGGATTAACATTGCAGTGAACTCCTCCCCTTGCCCCTGCTCTGCCTTGGACTTACCCAAAGACTGGCGTCCCTTAGGGATGTGCCTGTTCCAAGTGGAGCCATATCTGTGAGCCACAGTCTCTTCAGGGGTGTACCTGCTGCAGCGTAGACTTATCCACAGCCGCAGTTGCTTTGAGGTGCATCTGTTCCAGCATAATGTTATCCATGGGCCACAACCCCTTCAGAGATACATCTGCTCCAGCATGGCTTTACCCATAGCCACAGTCCCTTCAGAAGTAAACATTCTCCAACATAGCCTTACCCATGGCTGCAGTCCCAGCAGGGGTGTACCTGCTCTGTCATGTGCTTATCCATGGCCACACACTTTGAGGAGCTCCAGTATAATCTCATGCACAGTCACTGATGCTTCAAGGTGTACCTGCTGCAGGATGGACTTACGCACAGCCACAGGTACTGCATATGGCTCAGGGCAATCCCAGGCACAAATATAGGCTGGGCAGAGAATGGATTGAGAGCAGCCCTGCGGAGGAGGACTTGAGAAGCTCAACATGAGCCGCCAATGTGCCCTTGCAGCCCAGAAGGCCGGCTGCATCAAGAGGAGCGTGGCCAGCAGGTTGAGGGAGGTGATCTGGCCCCTCTGCTCTTGTGAGACCCCACCTGGAGTACTGCATCCAGTTCTGGAGCCCCCAACATAAGAAGGACATGGATCTGTTGGAGAGGGTCCAGAGGAGGCCACGAAGATGACCAGAGGGCTGGAGCACCTCTCCTTTGTGGACAGGCTGAGAGAGTTGGGGCTGTTCAGCCTGGAGAAGAGAAGGCTCCAGGGAGACTTTATTGTGGCCTTCCAGTATCTAAAGGGGGCCATCAGGAAAGACGGGGAGAAACTCTTCAGCAGGGCCTGTTGTGACAGGACTAGGGGCAATGGTTTCAAAATAGAGGGAGGTAGATTTAGATTAGATATTAGGAAGAAATTTTTTTACATTGAGGGTGGTGGAACACTGGAACAGGTTGCCCAGAGAGGTGGTGGATGCCCCATCCCTGGAAACATTTAAGGCCAGGTTGAATGAGGCTCTGAGCAACCTCATCCGGTTGGAGGTGTCCTTTAAAGGTCCCTTCCAACCCTAAGGATTCTACGAGTGTATGATTCTCTGGTGTAGACTTAACCGTGAGCCACAGTCCCTTCAGAGGTACACCTGCTGCGGCACAGACATAACCATGGCTACAGATGCTTTGAGATGTACCTGCTCTGCCATGGGCTTATCCGTGGCCACAGGCGCTTCAGTGTGTCTTGCTCCCACATGCACTCATCCGGGAGTCACAGGTGACAGTCCCTTCGACTCGTGTTCGCATTGGAGTTCCAGCCTGTCCAGTACAGCAGCACAGAAACAGCAGTGATGCCCTGACCATCTGCCAGCCCAGGTGCATCGCCGTGGCTGTTATCAGAGTGTTTCCAGACACAGCGGCGTACGATGATAAGCAGTACAGCAAGCAGCAAAAGCAAAAAGCAGCCAGTGACAAGCACTAGATTCTAGTATACAGTAAGACAAGCGAGTAGAAAAGCCTGTACATCGGTAGCTAAAGAGCAGTAACAGCTATAAATCCAATCTAGCACATTCCAATCTTGTCTGTTGTTATCTCAAACCCTTTGAGCCCTGTGTTAGGTGCCAAAGACAGGACCTGTTGCTGTACTGTGGCAGGAGAATCTGCTGGTTTTGGCTGGGACAGAGTTAATTTTCTTTACAGTAGCTGGTTTGAGGCTGTGTTTTGGATTTTTGCTGGAAACAGTGTTGATAATGCAGGGATGTTTCAGTTATTGCTGAGCAGTGCTTACACAGAGTCAAGGCCTTTTCTGCTCCTCACCCCACCCCACCAGTGAGCAGCCTGGGGGTGCCAACAAGGAGTTAGGAGGGGACACAGCTGGCCCCAACTGACCAAAGGGATATTCCATACTGTATGACATCATGCTCAGCATGTAAAGCTGGAGGAAGGAGATGGAAGAGGGGGGATGTTTGGAGAGATGGTGTTTGTCTTCCCAAGTAACTGTTTACACACGAATGAGCACTGTTTTCCTAGAGACGGACTTACATCTTTCTGCTGATGGGAAACAGTGAATGAATTCCATGTTTTGCTTGGCTTGCATGCACAGCTCTTGCTTTACCTATTAAATTGACTTTATCTCAATGCATGCGTTTTCTCACTTTTACCCTTCAGATTCTCTCCCTGATCCCACGAACGGAAGAGTGAGTGAGCAGCTGCGTGGTGCTTAGTTGCTGTCTGGGGTTAAGCCAGAACAAATTAATATAAAGGGTTTAAATTATCAAAAGTTTTAATAGGTATGGTGTAAGCATCTGGGTTTTGTGCTGTTTGAAATTTACAAATAGATAAATTCAAAACTACTGTGAAGCAGAACTCAAGTATAGAGAGAGACGTATATGCCTGTTTCAAGTTCTAGAAATAAGTAGGGACCACAGTAATCTGTTTATTAGTATAAAGCAATTTTATGCTATGGTTGCATCTTCAAGGTTCCAGTATATTTCCAGAGCTGAATCAAGATGTGCTTTTTCCATGGCTTCTGCAAAATTTTTGTTCTCTGAACTTAGGGTCAAGTCTACATATTTATCAAAAATCGCTGTGCCTGGTGTTTTGTGTTGCTGTTTACTAGACCTTTACTCAAACCATCTTAAGTGTTATTTGTCTGAATAAGCTAGGAAGCAAATACAGAAATTTTAGTGAATTTTAGGTTGTTTGTATATGGTCCTGAGTTATTGTTACTGCATGCAGTAATAATTTCAAAGATTATGAACTATCTGGGTAGAGATGATTTCTATAAGCTGTTTTTTTCTGAACTTGAATCATCTATCTAGAGTTGATCAAAACATTGTAGCCACTTGTGAAGATGGCAGAAAAATTGTGTCCTGAATACCAAAAGTTGCTGATATCAAGTGTCGGGCAAAAAAAAAAAAATATGCAGGTAGGGGGTCTGACTTTTTTTTGCATGGAGAACAACTGCAAGACTGAATTTTGGAAGCTTACAAATGCCAGCGCTATTGAAAGAACAGTCTCCCCACCCAGTCCTTTCTCCACTTGGGCTGCAGATTATTAGACATACCTAAAGTCATTAAACCAAATGGGTTGTCCAGTGCAGTTGCCAGGACAATATTCTGCTTTTTTCCTATGTTCAATTAGCATTCATCTTAGCGTCTAAAATACCCTAACTACTTGTGTTAGACAGGCAGCCTACATAAAAGGTGCTACCTCTGCCTCCAGGCTTCTATTTGGGCACTAATCCAGAAAAGTACTTTAAATGCCTGATTGGGTATCTTCTGTTCACGCAGAAATTAAATCTCATGCTGAAAATGCCATATTAGTTTGATGTTTACATTTTATTTAGAGAAGAGACTTTAACCTATTGTAGTGAAATTCTCTGCCTTGGCAAAAATTATGAATTGAAAAGCAGGATTTATGGGGTGATTTATCTGGTATTTTTCTCCTGGATAAGCTTTGTAAACAGTCCAGGAAATATTTCTGTGTTTGGATATACTTAACTCAGTAAGAACAATGCAGTCTTATGTTTTTACACCAGTTGGCTTTATGTTAAATACCAGTGTGGAGAGGGGGTGGGTGCTAACTTACACTTGCATTATCTTTTTTTAAATCGCTTTATATGATCTGAGTTGTTTGTTGCATAATGCACACGGCTGCATGAAAATATTAAGTCAGTAATCCTCAGACATTTATGCTGAAAGCTTTTCTACGAGAATCTTCAGTGTTTGTCTCCTCTCTAAACACTACGGTTCCTTATGGCTGCATGTTGCATTTGCAGACTCCAGACAAAAGCTCTGTGCTGTATTAGTAACTTTCCAAAACTAACACAAATTCAGCTGGCAATAAAGGCAAAAGCATTCAAAACTAGAAGACTCTCTAAGTCTGTGCCATTTTATTCACCTGAAACTGAATGTTAATTAAATAAATAAGAGTATGGATTTATTCAGAAAATTAACTGGTATTAGTTGATTGATTATTGAATCTACTCAATGATTCCATTAAGATGTTATGCAATGACAGGCTAAGTCTTTCCTATTTTGCAAATGTCAAAGTAAAATCAAGTTTACCTTGAGATGTAAAGAAATGTGAAAAGTTTTAATCAAAAATTTCAGAAAATCTTTTTAGCATGAAAGCATTATTTTGGTGCTGCTGATTCTTTGTTTTTGGACCAAGCAATAGCAAAGAAAAACAGCTGTGACTGAGACTTGCTGGATGTATGTGTTTCCAGAGGCTTTTAAAACACCTGGTAGGAGCTAATCACATCAGTTCTGTGCCCACTGCATAACCCTGGAATGTCCTGCAAAGCTTTTTGTAGGAAAGTGCCAATTTAAAAAGGTAATATTCAAAGGACTTCCCAGTCTCCTGCTTATTCGTAGGGGGTCAAATAGAGGAACTTTGGTGCATAGTTTCTTATAAATAATTGTCCTGTTGAAGAACGAAGGATAGGGAGATGAGAGTTGGTTCCTTACGTTGATGGTGATGTTGGAAATAATTCCTAAGAAAAGTCCTGGAGCTATGCTCTGTTTTTGCCAAGTGATGGTGTAGTTTCGTGGACCTAAACGAGAAGTGAGGACAAGGAGTTCTGAGTTACAAGGGTAGCTGTGCTTCAAGTTGTCTTTTCTGCTTTCCATTTAGAAGAAATGCTATATAGATATTGGGGGAACTGGTTCCAGTAAACAGTCTGAAAGGAGCTTGGAAGATTGGACTTGTCCAAAAACTCAATTGAAAATAATTGAATATGAAGCAAGAATTAGAGAAGTTATGCTTGCCCTAGTAAAGAACTCGTAAAATCCCTGCCAGAAGCTGCTTAGAAACATGCTTAGCCGTGTTCTAGGAACAAGGGGCTTAGAAACGTGCCTTTGGTCTTCTAGTGTTGAACTGGTGGGAAGGACAAGATTTGCGGTTCCTAAGGTGTGTTGCTATGTAGAAAACTGTCTTCCAGTTTCAGTGCTTCGTCCTGAATGCCTCGAGAAATTTGTAATGTGTAAGTTAACCTAACTGAAGAAAGCACAAGGCATACGTGCATCCTGGGAGGAAGGAAGATTTGGCTTCTATTTTGCAGATAGCTTCTATTGGGCGATTTGGGGTCCTATCTTAGGCCTGTATTGGATTACAGGTGCTGTGCAAGTAATTTAACTGCTGTGCCTTCTCTATGTATTCCCTAAAGCTGGACAGCATTTCTCCTCACTTCCAGGAGTTTCTTTACAGATGCTGTACTTGGTCTTACTGTAGGGAACGTGATCCATATCTGTATTTCCTGCAGAAGTGTTTCCTCATTTGAATCCCACTTACTGTATCACTATTTGAGCTGCACATTATTTTTAATGTCTCAGACTTGCTGACAGCTCACAGGTTGTCTTGTCAGGGTAAAAAGGCACCTGGCACTTATATCATGTAGCACTCCGTTATTTTGGTTGTGATACTGCATTCCTTTTGGATATACCTTGAAGCTATGGGATGAAAGAGAAAGGATGATGTCATAAACCACTTTCTTGAAGGAATCGTAAGTGAAAGTATGAATATTCATAAAAGACTAGGGCAGAAACCCTGGTAATTTCTTCCAGAAGTTTTCATTTGAAGGAGATAAACCTGGAGACCTGCAATATCTGGAATTCTGCGTGTGGAATAGCGACAAGTGAGGGGAGCTGGATGCCAGGATTTAAGTTTTCGATATTTTCTAACATACTGATGTTAAAAACTAATGTTAGGAGATCAGAATGTATTCTTGTCACAATAAGTATTGTACTGAAGTTAGATTACAGGAACACGAATGCTTCTGCTTTATAGTTAATTATACCAAAATAGTATTTGAGTTGTGCTCAGTGCCAACGCTGTCAAACGCAAGCAGTGGTTTAGATTTGGACGATCTGGTGCAATGTTGGCAATTCAAATCCTGCAGCTTTGTTCACACGTGTGAAAACAAGAAAGTGAAAGAGGTTATACTCTTTAAAATAGGGTAGATAGTTAAATTGGCATTAGGTATGAATTAAGATCAGATTTTAGCTTTTTCACTCTTCAGCTAACATTGTAATAGTGATATTTAAAAATGGTTCTGAACTGGGGGGAGGGCAGTGAAATACTTGTGGACACAGGAAGTATAAACTCCGTTCAATGTTATGTGTAAGTACTGTATCACAGTTTGTTCAAACGATCTCAAGTTTCTTACACTTTTAAGTTTGAAGCCTGGAACTCTGCTCTTACTTCACTGCTTTTTGCCACCTGTAAAATCACATTTTTTCAGGAGAGTGAGTGTGATAAATGCCAGTGGGCAGCTTTTTAGTATATCCAATGAAATATTAACCATTGTGTAAAAGGAATACCGTTTTATATTGCGAGATGAGCAGCAGAAGTTAGGGTACTGACCCTGAACGTACTGTTTTTATAGACTTGCTGATACCTGATTTGACTCTAGTAGGGAAAAAAACCTGCAGTTACTCCATCTAGTCTGTGAACTGTCAGGTTATACTGACCAGTGTTTTTTCTTGTCTTGTTTATTCAGGATATATGACTCAAATCCTGAACAACCAAATATATTCCAAGTGGAGCAGCTGGAACGTCTCAAGAAAGAATTACCAGAGCTGAAAAGCTGTGTGTGTCCCACAGTGAGCCACTTCAAATCCATATCTCCATGTAAATGTCATCATAGCTGCCTGGAAGAGAAAGCTGTAGATAACTTAAAAAGTGTTCAAATGCAAAAGGACTGATTCTAGGCAGAATGCTGGCTTGTATCTATTCAACTTTCACCACTGGAACACCACTGTCTATGCCTTCAGGTTGGTTTGTTTTATTTTTAAGTCCCCAGATAGCAGTAACTGTGTTCCTCCTTCCTGACAGGACTTGTTAAAATTTCAAAAAATGTTAAACTATTCAGCCAGTTATAGCTATTGTTCCAATTTACATATACATTTTTAACTTTTTCCTATAATAATCTCAAATCTTGAAAAAGAAATTTAAGTATTAACACTAAGTGTGTTTTTAAAAAGAAAAAAAAATTAAGCAGTCTGAGGAGTGGAAGCTCAGAAACTAAATTATGATGATCTGATACTGAATATGCTGGAAAATTGTTTTGACTTTGATTTTACTTCAGTTCTGCAGCTTCTCAGCCTGTGTCTGAGAACAGGAAATGTAGAGAATGATTGGAAGATACTATAATGAGATCTGATTGAATAAATTGGTACCGCATACATTTGTATTTGCATTGATAGATCCACCTGTACAAAGCTTTGTGCCATTCAAAAATACCTATATATTTTTACGTAATCTGCAGTGCATATTAACTCATTTTTCCCTCACTTGATTGGACATTTAGGCTGCTGCCATTGTTTTCTCCTTTGCCAATTCAGTGCTACAGTGTCTGTGCGTAGCAGTCAGGGCTGAACCACGAGTACGATTGTTTTCATTAATCTCACTCGGGCCTGCTAAACTTTAGAAATGTTGCTAATAATTTTAACAGAATTACAGAAACGTCTTCAGTGACTGAGAATGCTTTTGCACAGTAACCTTAATAAACAAAACGTGTACCGTGCACAAACTCTACAAAGTGCAAGCTTTAGTTATTAAGCATGAAATTTCGGTGTTTGCTGAGGTCCTCGCATCTTTACGGTGCTAGTTATGTGTGAAAGGTGCTAGGACTGACTCAACTACTTAATCTTTGCCTAAAACCACAAGCCTGCTATTCACAGACAAACACCTGAAGAAAAGGCTGTACCCTACATGGTTTGTCTCACTTACATAACGCAAGCTACTAGCTTTTGTATTTTGCAGTTTTTTGTTTGTTTTTTTGTTTTTTTTTTTTCCCCCTTGGAGCAGGAATCACAAGTGTTCTGAACTCAGATAATCGGTATTCTGTTGGCTGTATCTGTCCTCTGTAATTTATTACAAAGTCATAGTTTAGAGTTTTTAAGAGGAACATATGCATGTCCTTTTTCCTCCTGAAGCTGCAGGTCACGCCAACACAACAGCTGTAACTTTCTACTGAAGTGTTCATGTATAATAAGAATGGGAAATATTTATTTTTCTTCTCTTGTAAATTGACAATGGAAACAATAGTGTGTGCTATATTCTTTATACACAGTCGTTGCTACATAGAACTGACGGTACAAAAAGTAAAGCCGTTGCAAATAAGCGCTTGAGCCTGCGCTGCTGAGCAGTTTGAAACAAACGGCTTCTTTCGACTTGCCTTGTGCATTTTAGTATTTAAAGTTTGTTAGTCCTGCACAAACAGCACAGTAATGATTAGGTATCTGGAAGCTGGCTTTTATTTAAAAAAAAAAAAAATAAAATTACACCAGAATTTGGAAGTGTGTGAGCTGTGTTTTTGGAGGGAGGGGGCACTGAACCTGAGTCTTGACATCAGGATCCTGTGGCTGTTATCTGATACAGCAAGTCTAGGTGAGGAATCTATGTGATTAATTCTTTTTTTTTTTTTTTTCCCCTCATTTGTATATCCCTGTGGGGTTCTCTTGACAGGTCTTGGAGGCTTTGCCAACAGATGTGAAATGCCTGCCAGAGTCATGTGTGTCAACTGCTCGTGAATGCTGGGCAGCGTGTCCACAGCTATGTTGAACATGACAGCTGTTTTGTGTGGGGGTGGTTTAAAAGTTCTGCTGTCTGAAGCGCCCTCTCGAACTAATCACGCTGTGATGCGGAGAAGGGCTTAGGCACCCTTAAAAATGTGTTTCCCAAGCTTCAGATGGTCCAAGAAAAGCATTTGCCTATTCTCTTTGCGGGGTGGAGGTGCAAATAAATACCCTCGCTGTGGTGACAATTTCACAAGATAGTTATGAGTAAGTTGTACCAGCAACTTGCTCCAAGCCTGAGTAGGCTGAAACAAGAAGTTCTGCTGCGTCATTTCTTAGAGCTGAGCCCGCAGCTTGGCCACGGGCAACAGCTGTTCTGCCACAGCCAGCAGGGCCACGCAGCAGGGATGCAGGGAACCAAAGGGCAGGGTTGTGGGACCTGGCGGGAGGAATTACGTTCAGCTCATACCCTCCCCAAAACCGCCTCTTGTAAGGAAGTGCTGTGGTGACGAGCAAAGACAGGGGTGTCCACCTGTATTGTTCTGGGGGTGTCCATCAGCTGCTGGTAAGAGACTTCATCCGAGGGGGAAAAAATGATTCCTGAAAGAGAGACTCGCCTTGCTGAATGTAGTTCCTTGAAGGAAACTCTGTGGTGTGGCCCAAGGGATTTTAGGTTAATTTATTGTGAAATTGTTCCATCCCTGCACCCTCACAGGAGCACGCACTGGTGTCCAGCCGGGGCGCAGGCTCCTTGGGAACGCGGGATTTCTGCCGAGACCGCAACGCAGCCTGACTGCCCTGGCAGCTGCTCTCCCGCATGGCAGCAGCAGGTCACGAAGGGAAGCACATTCTCTGGTGAAAGGCAGCTGTCAGTGTTCTACTCAGCCGGTGCATAAATCTGCACTGCACAGGTTGTTTAGTGCCTCTGTTACCGAAATCCGGAATAAAACTCCTTAACAGCAGGGAGAAGTTGAGAAGCGGGCACTTCTTTATTGCAGCGCTGGGCGCACGGGGGATCGCTCCACCTAGCGTGCGCGCCTGTCTGATTCAATAGCACCGTTAAATACACATTCGCTATGCATATTCAATAGATTTACGAGATATTGTCATGCATAAACATCAACATTCCGAGAAATCATCATAATACGCCTCCTCCCATTTATGCATGCTAAGTAATTTGAGTCGGGGGTCTTTTGGTGGTCTCGGGGGTCGTCAGAAGGCCCCCTCCTCAAATTTGTCGGTTGAACCCCTCCTTGAAATCTCCATATACAGTTCTGAGAACAAGGTGGCCTTGCCCTTAAATCTTCTGGCTTGAAAGCGACAGCTCAAGGCCCCAGCTGCATAACCGGTGCCTAACTACCCCGACATATGGAACTAATTGTCTAGGATAAGGATATGTTACCTTTCTCAGATAAGGGAGTTTTATGTTTCTTTTCTGGCTTGGAAGTGACGGCTCAAGGCCCCAGCTGCATAACTGGTGCCTAGTTCTACCGCTATCCTGACTACCCCTGACACACCAAACTGATTAGGATAAGGATATTTCATATATAAAATTTAACCCTATAGTTCTATGGTTAGTAAGAATCACTCTACATCTACATTCCAAATTCACATTGATTCAGTATTTTCCTGTTATCAATCATTGGTGTTGTTATTGATTATAATTCCACTGATTAAAGTCCTCGATGCCCAGATTGAGATGGAAAGGGTGTGGGGATTCCCAGCAGCGAGCTGGTATTCGTAGCAGGTTTGCAACACTTTGGAGGTTTTGCAACAACTGGACTGTTCAGTGCACGGGTTTCTTGTAAATCTCAGCTGCTCAGGGTCACATTCTCTGTCAGTGTTGGAATAAGACTCAGTCTTCACCGCCAAGAGTTCCTGTCCCACCACCCAAGCTGTAGAAGGTGCAAGCAGGGACTGCGAGAATGAAGAACTGCCCATTGTACTCGAAGAGCAGGTTCGGGATTATCTGAGGAACCTAAAGGTGCACAAGTCCATGGGACCTGATGAGATCCATCCGCGGGTCCTGAGGGAATTGGCGGATGAAGTTGCCAAGCCACTGGCTATCGTATTTGAGAAGTCGTGGCGGTCTGGTGAGGTCCCCGATGACTGGAAGAGAGGGAACATAACCCCAGTTTTTAAAAAGGGGAATAAGGAAGACTCGGGTAACTACAGGCCGGTCAGCCTCACCTCTGTGCCTGGCAAGGTCATGGAGCAGATTCTCCTGGAAACCAGCTAAGGCACATGGAGAGCAAGGAGGTGGTTGGTGACAGCCAACATGGCTTCACCAAGGGCAGATCGTGCCTGACCAATTTGGTGGCCTTCTATGACGGGGTGACGGCATCGGTGGACAAGGGACGAGCAACTGACATCATCTACCTGGACTTGTGCAAAGCTTTTGACACTGTCCCGCACGACATCCTTCTCTCTAAACTAGAGAGGCATGGGTTTGATGGACAGACCACTCGGTGGATAAGGAGTTGGCTGGATGGCCGCACTCAGAGAGTGGTGGTCAACAGCTCAATGTCCATGTGGAGACCGGTCACGAGTGGCGTCCCTCAGGGGTCCGTGCTGGGCCCGGCCCTGTTCAACATCTTTGTCGGCGACATGGACAGTGGGATAGAGTGCACCCTCAGCAAGTTTGCCGACGACACCAAGTTGTGTGGTGCCGTCGACACGCTGGAAGGGAGGGATGCCATCCAGAGGGACCTTGACAGGCTGGAGAGGTGGGCCCGTGCCAACCTCATGAAGTTCAACCAGGCCAAGTGCAAGGTCGTGCACCTGGGTCATGGCAATCCCAGGCACAAATAGAGGCTGGGCGGGGAATGGATTGAGAGCAGCCCTGAGGAGAAGGACTTGGGAGTGCTGGTGGATGAGAAGCTTAACATGAGCGGGCAATGCGCCCTTGCGGCCCAGAAGGCCAACCACATCCTGGGCTGCATCAAGAGGAGCGTGGCCAGCAGGTCGAGGGAGGTGATTCTCCCCCTCTACTCTGCCCTGGTGAGACCCCACCTGGAGTACTGTGTCCAGTTCTGGAGCCCCCAACACAAGAAGGACATGGACCAGTTGGAGAAGGTCCAGAGGAGGGCCACAAAGATGATCAGAGGGCTGGAGCACCTCTCCTATGAGGACAGGCTGAGAGAGTTGGGGCTGTTCAGCCTGGAGAAGAGGAGGCTCCGGGGAGACCTGATAGCGGTCTTCCAGTACCTCAAGGGGGCCTACAAGAAAGATGGGGAAAGGCTGTTCAGTAACGCCTGTTGCAATAGGACGAGAAGTAATGGTTTTAAAATAGAGGGGGGTAGATTTAGATTAGAAATTAGGAAAAGATTTTTTACGATGCGAGTTATAGAACACTGGAACAGGTTGCCCAGAGAGGTGGTGGAGGCCCCATCCCTGGAAACGTTCAAGGCCAGGCTGGATGAGGCTCTGAGCAACCTGATCTAGTCAGGGATGTCCCTGCTTCTTGCAGGGGGGTTGGACTAGATGACCTTTGAAGGTCCCTTCCAACCCAAACCATTCTATGATTCTATGATTCTAAGAATTCAAAGTAAGACAAATTGATCTCTTCACGCTGGTGGGATTTTATTTGGGAGATCACAGATGGCCTTCAGCTTTAAGGATGAAATTTAACCGTCATTCTAAATGACAAGTAGAAATACTTTGTCTTTTTTTTTTTCTCTCCCCCGCATTGGCCAGTTTCAAGGTTTTTAAGTGAATTCTCCTCTGTACCCTTTCTGTCTCCTCCCCCCTCTGCCCCAAGAATGTCATCAATGTATTGATCAACACTGACCCCCTCCTCGGCAGGAACCATTTCCAGCTCTCCTGCTAAGGCATGATGGGCTAGCGTGGGGGAGTGCTTATATCCCCGTGGGAGTCGCGTACAAGTGAATTGCTGCCCCTCCCAGGTAAAAGCAAAGTGGTCTTGGTCCTCAGCTTGTAGGGTACCATAAAAAACATGTCTTTCACATCCACAGTTGCCATAATCGGGTGGGCTCGCTCCTGGATTGCGGCTGTTAGCTCGGCAGTGTTGGGTGCGGGGCCTGTCAACGGACCGGTATTTGCATCAAGCCTGCGATGGTCTACAGTTAGTCTCCGTTTCCCATGAGGTTTCCGCACTGGCCACAGCGGCGAGTTAAAGGGGGAGTGAGCTGAGACTACAATGCCCTGTTCCTTTTACTCCTCTAGCTTTATTCTGGCTTTATTCCTTCCCTGGCTCCCAAGGGTACTGGGTAAGGTTTGACATTTGTAAGTTGCGAGGGAGGAAGTGGGGGGGCAGTCTGCAACAATCCTGTGTCATACCCTGGCTTACCAAAAGACCATTGTCCCCCCTGGTTATCTGACCAGCTCCGTCCTGTCAATAGGCCAAGCCCTAGCAGATTAAGCGGGAATTCGCCTGCTACCATCGCCACTGTGTCGGCTTTTTCATCCCCCGGCAAGCGGAGGCTAACCGACACTGACGGTTGCCGTTGAACATTGCCAAATGCATCAGCCACAAGTGATTGCTTTTTCGATGGCTGGATTCCGCACTTTGCAGCATCTCTGCGCTTGATTGCCGAGATTTGAGCTCCAGTGTCTACTCCAAAGGTAATTGGAATTTGTCGAGGGGCCACAATGCCAGCGATTAATAAATCTTTTCTACTGCCCATGGTGAACTGTCCAATATACACCCAACCTTCGCCCCCCGGCTCACCCTCTGGAGGCGAAGGAATCGGTTTCAGGACTGGTCAGCCTCCCGGAGACTGATGGGAGGCGGGGCGCTAGGGGCCTCACCCTCACAGGCTATAAGATCGGGTTCCTTGCGAATTGGCCTGTCTGGCCACCGCCTCACCAATCTCTCTAGCCTGTCAGTGGGTAACCCCTCCATCAATTCCCTTGGGATTCCTTTTTGCCGCAGGACGTTGGGTCGACTTGGAATGTCTCTTCCTGCGGGGGTTCTGGCGAGGGAGGGTTTGGAATTACCCTCCTGCTGCAATGCCGGTTTGACTTCCACCGTACGTCTTAAACCCTTAGAGTCAGGCCTTCCAGTCGATGTAACCACTGGACCGTCCTTGTGCCCAAAGTTTATCAATTCCTGTGCCACCTCCCCCCAGCTCCACCCTTTCCCATCCGGGGGTTGGTGGTCCCTTTCAGGGGTAAGTCCCTCTAAAGTTGCCCTCATTCTTTCAGTAGCCGGCATAACTCGGACCTTTCTCTGTATTCCAGTGGGTTTTAAAGAATCGGGGAGTTTGATAAGGGGGGGTCATTCACTCAGGGTCCACAGGCATCATCACTGGAGACTCCTTTCGGGGCTCCAATTTTTGCTCATACGTCATCTGCAGACAAGCCGCCTTCTGCACACTCTCCACTAACTGCTCAACAGTTCCTGTAATTGCAAGGGGGTCGCCTCGTTCCCGGGGATTTAGCCCCACGGCCCAAGAGGCTGCCCGCTGGGAATCCCTTGCCTCTACAGCAGCGATCAAACTGGCACCAAGAACAACACACACAATTGACTTTCCCTTACCAGTTTTCACTCTCAAATCCCCAGAGGGGTACCTGCTTCATTATTCACTTCCCTCAAACAGAGGCGGGGGGGAGGGCAGTCGTCTCAGGAAGGTAACATGTACACTTTCCTCGTAAACTCCCAAAACTCACAACTCAACTGCACCCCTACATCCCTGAGAGGCCTCCCTTAAACAAGCAACAACAGGCGTGGGAACCAAGGGTGGGGGGTGCTGGTCTCAGGAAGGCAGCACCTAAGTTTCACACACAGTATCCCACCCCCTAGACTTTCCTGAGAGGTCTCACGTAAACAAACAACAGGTGAACAATACGGCACTCTCGCTCTGAGCGATCCTGTCCGTGACACCAATTAAAAATGTTGTGATCCGATTTGGATGAGAGGAAGGCCCCTTTGTGTTCTAGCCAACCTCAGGCAGGTCTGGGAGGCTAGGGGCAGCTAGACCAGGCTCTCCCTGTGGATTTGATCACCTCGAGCGAGATTAAGACACAAACGAGGTCAAATGCCGTGCGACCAGACTTAGTTTTCTTCTAAAAAGGTGCATGATAGTAGCGATAGGACAGAGTGAGAAGAAAAGGTGGAAATTAAGCAAGCGTTTGGGATTGAGTTGCCAGAATAGACACCACCATGGATCCACGGTGTCCTGCAGGTCCAAATCTCTCAGTGCTTCGAAGGTGGGAGATTGCAGAGACAACTTGATTGAGCAGACTTTCTAGCCCCGTGTCCTTTTGCCACTCGCTGGAGGAGCCCTGCATCCTTTTGCCCCGAGGGAGCACCTTGATATTTTGCCCCGAGGGAGGCCCACATGCTTTTCCCGATCTATGGAGAAGCTCCGCGTGCTTTTCCCGCTCGCCGGAGGAGCACTGTTTCCTTTTGTCCCGAGGGAGGGCCTTGATCATTTCTCCGGGAGCCCCGCGGGCCTTTGCCGCCCGCCGGAGGCGCCCCGCGTGCCTTTGTTGGCAACCGGAGGAGCCCCGGTAGCTTTTTGCCCTGAGGGAGCTCCGCGCCCCTTTGCAACTCACCAGAGGAACCCCACGTCCTTTTATGCCCAAGGAGCCCCACATCGCGTCTGGTCGCACCGGAGGAGCCCCACGTCACGTGCGCCCAGGGACCAATGCCTCACATGGTGTTGTGCCTGAGTAGCCCTGCATCCTAGTGCAGCAGAGGAGCCCTGCATGGCGCTGCGCCGGAGCAGCCGGTTAGGACCCAGGGCCGTAGCAGGTTTGTGATTCCCTGGGACTAAATTAAGGTGGAACGACACCAAACGATCGATTTAACATTTTATTTAACATTCAGTGGAACGAGTTAACTTTCAAAACTTGGGAAGCATAAAGGGGTTGACAGCTGGGGCTCTTATCAGAACATTTCTAAAAAGGAGGAAGATGGAAAAGAGAGGGAAAGAGATATCACCACCCTTGGACCCAGCGACGACGATGACGGGCGGGTGCGTGATTCCGGTGGGGGGGCTCGCACGCGGCTCCCTGAGGCCGGCTCTTTTATAGCCTAATGCCCAGCTCCAGTTATGCCCCTTGAAGACTTGTATGGTCTGGTTCCAGAGAGCTCTGAGTCCTCTGCGCAGGCGCTAAGCAAGCGCTACATGTGAGGGGTGGTGCGAAGCCCCTTCCTCAGGTGGCCGCTGTGTGACCCCTGGCCATGGATGGCAAGTGGTTAACAGGGACCTGTGGAGCTGCGCATCCCCCATGCGGCCACCACCTCCTGTGCTGCCGGGCTCCTACTGCCCCTATGCACACTGTACCCTGCCCCACGGCCACAACAAGGTTTGAGACATCAGCACACATGGATTCCTTCAGTCCCTTACACCCTCCAGCACCAGCGGGATCCACGTGAGACGTGACAAAGAGTAAAGACTAATATTAGACAAGAGAAATATTAAGATGGTATGTCTGTAGCAAATTGTAGCATTGACGGATGCAGAGATCTCAGGTTTTGGACCTGGACAATTCCTGGTTTGATGGTCGCAGTGGCATCTCAGTGGGCACACCGAGACTGCCTGACTCTTGGCCGGCTTAAACGAGGCCTTCTGGACGGCTGTTAAAGGCCAGCAAGACTGATGCTCTCCTGGCAGTAGAGAATGAGAAGTTACAAGCTTCTGGAAGATGGCACTGGGCTAAAGATGACGGCACTGGCACCTGTTAATGCAGCGTGGGTGTGGCAGAGCTGGCGGGAGCCCTTCTCTCTGGCCCAGTGCTTACGCTTGGAGCTGGAATCAGGTTTTGTCAGGCTAACTCTGTTTGCTGGGTGCTGCTGGCTCCTTATGCCCTCATAGAGTGCCTCCTCCAGCTCTGCCTGTGCCTGATAGCTCCGCTGAGACGGGCTAATTGGTATAGCTTTGCGGCAATAAAACACTCGCACGTGTTTAACGTTTCTAACATGCTTTACTGAACTTGGCAGTTTACAGGCAGTTTACAGGCAGTTTACAATAAAGCAATTCAAAACCCAGTAAGTTAAAACACAAAACATTCATGTACACAGTATTTCCAAGGGCTCAAACGACTGTCAGATTCCAACACATTAAGACTTGAAAACATTACTATTTCAAGTGCAGCCCTGTTTTCCTCATCCCTCTTTCTCTCTGCCTCAGCCAGCCGGTGCCCAGGGACAGAGGGGACTTCAGGTTTGGACACTGAAGGGTGCACGGCGTAAAGAGGGCAGGGCCAGCAGGCAGCAGCCACCAAGGAAGGCCCCCATGTTGCAAATCCCTTAATGCTGGGATCGTCACCGCAAGTGATGTATCTCCTTGATCGCCTGAAAAGAAAAAAAACCCCAAACCATCACATAACATCACTCCTACAGTTCTTCAGATGGTTTTAGAACTCCCAGTACTGAGTGCATGTGCTGGTTGCAAGACCGTACATGGTAGGCTGTCTCAGCTCTAGCAACACTTGCGTATTCAGGAAAAATGGCTTTGCTTACGTGCGAGAAAAAGCAGATCTGATTCCAGCTGCAGACACACGGCCTTCAGGCTCTGAGATCCTGCCTGGGCTGCTTGAGGAGCTAAAATCGGCTTCCCTGCCTGGAAAGGAGAAGGGAAGAGTGAAAATGGAAATTACAACTCCAAGATTGTTTTGAAAAGAACAGGGAATCATCCACACCCTTCCTTGTCCGTCCTGTGTGAATTTGACAAGTTAGGTGAATTGGCTGGCACGGGTCTCACCCTGTCCAGCAGCCCGGCAGCTAAGGCGCTCCCTGCACAAGTCCCACATCCGCATCTCCTACTCATCTCCTACTTGCAGTTAGAGCCGTGGCTCTCTCACGGAGCAAGCGCAAGGCTGAGCTCGAGGCTGCAGGCATCCTGAGGCGAGAATCTCCCTTCAGCGGTGCGCGTCCAACTTTCTGTACAGCTGGAGCGGTACCGGGACAATGAACGGGCCAGAGAGAGAGAGGAGTTGTGGTGTGCCTGCTGGGAACTCGGCTTCCACCTCCCAATAAAGCAGGTACTGAATTATACAAAGTGGAACAGCTTCCCTGGGTACAGACTCCCTGCATCCCCTCAGCCCGCCCAGCAGCCTGCTCTTAGCACACTGGCACATCCCAACTTCTCGCCTGCCACTGCGTCGTGCCCCGTTTCCTGGCTCCCAGCACAGGACGGTGAGAGGAGGGAGGTGTGACTCAGATTTGCTGATTCCCCTGGCTGGAAGAAGGTTCAGACAATACCAGCCCGGGGGTAAGCAGAGACTTTTGTTCAAGAGTTAGGCTCATTGGCAAATGATTGGGTGGCAGAAATGCTTCTTGTTTACCACGCATGCGAGGATTTTATGCCTTGCCTTTACTTACTTGTTTACCTTTCTTCTAGTAAGAAGAAAGAGAAGGGGGGAGAGAGAGAGAGAAAGATATCAATGGTCCGGGTTCCAGCATAGGTGCAGCCAGTGGGGGTCTATGGTTTGTGGGAGCGCTCATCCAGAAAATCCTATTCTTTGCTGGAGCCAAGGCTTTTTATCAAGGTAATCTGTCCCTGCCACCATAGGTGATGCTTAGCATGATCCAGGCAGCGTTAGGTGACATTTAGCGTCATCTAGGCTGGCTTACGCATTATGTAACTTAGGATGAGCTCCTAAACCTTCAGTTACATACTCGGGGGGTTCACCTGGAATATGCATTTCGGTGTCGATGAGGAGTTAAGGAGGCAAAGTTCCCTCAGCAGACAGGGTCTCTTTAGAAATGCGGTAATGGGCTAAGGCAAGGCCACCTTACGTCCATCCCCCAGCCACACCCGGTTGCAGTGTCACCGTAACCCAGGGACACAGATTTAGAGGCTCCGGGGGTCTCCTTGCCCCCTGCTCCCTTATCAGGCTTTGCCTCCTGCTCTTGTTTGCAGCCTTCTGAGCAAAACCAGTTCCCTGCTCCAGGGGGTCACAAGTTAGCCTTAGTCAGTTGGTCTCCTACAGACACTCTTCTCCTTTGTGCTCAAGCCCGTGCTCCAAAAGAGGCAGACAGATCTCAAGAGAAGGTTCTTTTCCCTTTACTGAGCTCAGTAACACGGAGCTCCTTCTCTTTCTTCATTTGTGAGGAAGCAGATAAGTACCTAACTGCACAAGGTTTGTGCCCGAGACCCCGAACTGCAGCTGGCCTCTGCCGCCAGCCCAGAGCTGAGCAGTTCATTAGTTAGGACAGACGGGATTAGGCTTTTACTTGCCCATTCCTCCTGTGTAGCTTGCTGACTTCTTTTCTGGACCCTCCATTGCTGCTGTGGCGGCCATGCGCTTGCTGCAGCCTCAGAGCCTTCTGAACAAGAGGAGATACACACGTCTTGAGAGGCCACAGCCCAACCACTCATTGCCTACGTCTCTCCTAAGCAACAGCAGCAACAATTTCTTACAAGGGAGCGGATCACAACATTTGTGATGCAGAATTGCAGGATTGTTTCTCTAGGCCATTTAACAGCAACTTGTAGATTTCAGTTCAAAAAGACCAAGCACTTTAAAGCCAAAGCCACTCTTTTTTTGTAGCTGCTGCTTGGCTTGTTTTCGTTTCAAAGCAATGCGTGGCTATTTGAACATGTTTTCCACATCAATGCAACTAAATTAGCGTAAATTCAAGCTTTAAATCTGAAATAGACCAAAATCCAAACTAAAATGATAGTGTTACGCTCATAGTTTTTACCTGACATTTTAAGCATCTTTTGCTCAAAATATTTAGATTCTGATTCTATTCCAAGAGTATCTCTTGGAAGTTAGAGAGCACCTTTTCCGCTTCCCTGCAATTTACTTAGCTTTTGTCCTACGAATACTTCCTTCCTGCTGACTAACAAAATTCACAGTGCGCAGTTCCTACTTGAAGAGCCAAGCGTGATCTTCAAACGCCAACTTCCTTCTGCAGCTGAACGTCAGACTGACTTCCCCTGCTGTTAAACAAAAACAAACAAACAAACAAAAGAGAAATAAGAGACAGAGATCGTACTTGGCTTCAGCCTGGACTAACTGCAGAGTTATCACACACCTGATGAGGAACACAGGAAATTGGGGTGGTACTCTGTTGGATACCTGGAGTACCAGGGGCACTTAGTGAACAGTCCAGACCAAATGGAATTGTTAGGTTTGTGAGCAGCAGGCCTCAAGGACATCACTGAAGCTGCTTGTGAGAAAGTTCTGAAGCTGCCTGCAAGAAAGTACTGAAGCCACCTGTGAGAAAATAATGAGGCCGCCTGTGAGAAAGTAATGAAGCTTCCTGTGAGAAAGTAAACGAAGCAACCTTGAGAAGAAGGAAAACACCTGGCATACGTGACTGGGGGCTGAACGTGAAGCAGGGTGCAGGTGGAGAGAGCCGTGCGCGTGAACAAAGAGACTTAACGAATCATATTTTAGCTAGGAGCGCGTGCATGATACAGTTAACCAATTAGTAGAGAGCTTGCGCATGATACAGAATTAGAAGGGCTATATTAACCGGGATGTATCAACAATAAATTGGCATTTGCTTGATCATATTGGTCGTCAGCAGTGTCCGTGACTTCCGCGTCAGCAGGTGGCGCCTGAACAGGGACCCTCGGAGAGAGGGTACAGGGACCCTCAGATCGATGTTGGACATCCCGACGGAACCGAAGAAGGAAAGAAGAAATGAGGGGGCGGAAGCCGGTCGAAGTCGAGTGCTGCCCTGGCTCTTGGGAAGTCCCTATAGTGCAAAAAGGTACAAAAGGTACGGAGGGAATCTCGTCTTGGCCAAACGAGCGGCCGGGGAGGAGATGGGGTCCACACTGAGCAAAGAGGAGTCAGCAGTGGTTAAGCTCCTCCAACATATGCTCTCTATGAGAGGACTGAGTTATGACTCGGCCGTCCTAGAAGCTTTGCTGCAGTGGGCAAAGAAAAGGGAATTAATCCCCACAGTTGATGATGCTTTTGAACTCCCAACATGGGAAAATATAGGAAAAGAACTGTGGGATGAAATAAGTAAGGGATCAAAGGAGGCGAGCAAACTCTCCACCGTGTGGAGGCTAATGAATGAAACATCGATAAGCATGAAAGCCGAACGTTCAGTCGTCGCGTCTGCTTTGGCGGCTTTAACTCCAGCCGGCGGGCCCACCTCCGCTACCAGCATGCTGTTCTCGGGTTTAACGAGCCCTGCCGCCGCCCCGGCTCGTGCTGAGGGTGGGGGGGTTCGAGCCCCAGCAAGGACTCCAGGAAATGCAGCCACAGCCCCTATAACTAGAGATATGTGGGCACCAGAGGGAAAAACTGCCAAAGGCTTTTCACCACCATCAGATGTACCACCGCCAGGCACCCCGCCACGCTGCGCCAGCGCAGGCTCAGAGTCACGAGCCTTTTCGCCAGCGCCAACAGCTCCGGTTTATCCCCCATTACCACCTTCTTCCCTGGCACCATGGCGTGAGGAAGAGGGGGATGAACATTCATCCGGCTTGAAGGATGCACAGCTGCAAGAGACGCTAAAAGGGCTGGAAGCCCTAGAGGTTCGCCTAGAAGCGTCGCTGGGAAACTTGTCAACTCCTTCGCCTGTGCCACATCGAGACCTGCCAGCGTCCAACCTATTCGTTCCGAATGGAGCATCGGGTGAGATCAGTCTTTTTGCACCTTTGCAAGGGACGCCGGCCGGAGGGGCCGGGGATTTGAATCCGATAGTGCAGAGGAAAGAGGTGATTCGAGATGCTTTGACAGAAGGAGAGCCTTTGCCCACGGCATTTCCAGTTGTGACCAATAATACTGGGAGAAGTGTGTGGCAAGCATTAGACTGAAGGAAGCTAAAAGCGCAGTGCAGTGCTAAAATCATCATATACTCAATCTGTGTTGCAGCATATTTTTTTGTCACACTTGTTAACTCCTCATGATATTAGAATGATTGTCCAGATGCTTTTGCTACTGTCACGGCAGCTGCAGTTCTTTCAGCACTGGCAGACTGCTTGTGATAGGGCACCTGCAACGCCTCGACAACTGGGTGATCCATTATTCGGGGTGCAAACTCAAATGCTGATGGGAGCGGGACCCTACACACGATCTGATTGGCAAGCGCAATTTGCTACTGAAGTATTACAACTGGGCCAAGATTTGGCCTATAGAGCGCTTGCTAGGGTGCCCGATGAAAAGTCCGGACCTGCCTTTACGTCAGTAAGGCAAGGTCCCACAGAACCATATGGGAAATTTATTGATCGGTTGCACACTGCAATTATGGCTCACCGTGATCTGGATGATGACATGAAAACAAAGTTCTTAGATATGCTTGCCTTTAATAATGCTAATGAAAAAACTAAGAGAGCCCTTAGTGTGCTGCCAAAAGGATCTAGTACAGGGCAACTGCTGGAAGCTGCCGAGCGAATGTTAGAACAAGAAAAGGCTACAGCCATGGCTGCTGCTGTAGGTGCAGCAGTTAAACCGTTGATATCAATAAAGCGGCGTGTGATTAACTGTCTGTAACCCCCATTCCCTCTTCCCGCCCCCCACCCCCATCCCTGTCCCGCTCAGGGGGCAGGGGAGGGAGGTGGAGATGGTGTTAAGGCCGGGAAGAGGGAGGGGTGGGGGGAGGTTGTCTTGTTCCCTTTTTCCTTATCCTGCTTTGGTTTTAGTGATGGTCTGTTTTGCTTGTAGCGGTGGCTTTAAGGATCCCTCCCTATTCTTGTCTTAAACCTCGGGGTTTAGTTTTCTTTCCTCCTATACGCCCGGGGCCACAGCCGCCACCAGGCGCTCCCACCCCCCCGCCCCTGACATGGTTAACAGATACTCCTGTCTGAGTCGAGCTTTGTAGAAGTGGAAGGACCATTCCCTCTTATAACACGGGGGAAGGGATACGCTTATGTCTTTACAGGAGCAGTAAACAAGTGGATCCCTGTCTGTATCATCTGCGGGTAAGCCTTTCAGAACGTGTTTGGTTGACCTGCCAGATACCGGTAGGAGGGGAACTCTGTGTAAAACAGCAGCAGCCACGAGTGCTGAGTGCTAAAACTACAAAAGAGGGAACTTTTTGGAATCAGTAAAGATGGACTTCTGTCTATGTTTTTTTAACTGTTCAAGAGCTAATGTTTCGAGAGGGGTAACGATTGTAAATGCTTTAAGATCTATACATTGCAACGACACAGCATGACGTAATCATGCGAGCACATATCAAAATCCAGACAGCATAAAAGACCTAAACGAAGCATACATAGCATTGAATCTGGTTGCCAAGATAGTACAGAGTTTTGGAAACTAAGTAAAATTATGCTGCTTCAGTCTTTACACCTGGTGTGGCAAGTGCCTAGGAGTTAACTACGCTAAATAAACTGGACTGTTGGCTTGCTAAGCAAATAAATACAACTGCATCGGCACTATCAATGCTGTTAACTGATGTAGATTCTATATACTACGCTACTTTACAAAACAGAACCGCTGTTAGCCTGCAGAGCACATATTTGACAGGCCTTGTTGCATGCGCTGGCCACGCATGCAGCAACACCTAGTCAGTACTCTTTCACTGAATCTGCTGAGGGTATCAACAGAGGTGGCTCGGGGCGAAGGGGAGAGGACGGACCCAGAGCACACTTTATTTACAACAGGGGACGCCCTGAAGGTGCTGCGCCTGCCTCCCTTCTCTGCTCTGACCCGGCTGATCATCATCCAATTGCTCAGCGGTGTCTTTGGCGTAGTTGGGTTAGTAACAGAATAGATCAGCAATAGATTTTTTTTTATTATTAGCACAAAATCATGATTGTCAGGATTTTGATGGGCTTTGCTGCGTGAATCTGTCTGATCATTCGGAATCTATTCACAAAAGTATTCAAAACTTGCAAAAAGGAGTACAAAAACAGCAACAATTGACGGTTTTGATATATCCAGAAATCTTTTGGTGACTTGATATAAGCTTTTTACTAATAGCTGCAGGATGCTTATTCATTCCTTTTATATATGTATTTTGATCTATATTCTGTGTCTTAAAATGTGTGCAGACTTTAATAGATAAAGCGTTGAAACAAGCCTCTTCTCATAAACAAAGAAGGGGGAGATGTGGTGTTTCGCGGAGCCAGTACGGTATCAGTGGAAGCACACCGACCTTGGGGGAGGAATGCAATCATGCTCTCAGGAAGAAAGCCATGGAATGAGAAGGGAAGCTTTAAGATACAAAACATTGTTAGCAGAATTTATGGCTTGTTTCAACAGAGGCCTGCAGAAAACTAGTCATTGCTCTTATAGATAAGAAAGTTACTGGAGTTGTTATATCTGTAATAGTAGAAGAATGTTATAGTAGAAAATTCCTAGAAGGTAGTGAAACTTAGCTTTGCTTCATAATCATGAATATGTATAACGTGTGATCAGTAATTTTATTAACTAAGCCTGTGTGTGGCATAACTGGGTGGTTGCTGTCCTTGGTTAAAATCGGAATTGTGATACTAGGCATCATACTAGGCATAATCATTAACATACCATGCTTGCAAAAAATGATTAACAACTCAATACAGTCAATCTGGCTCAAAAAAACCCCAAAAAACAACAAACAAACAAACAAACAAACAAAACCCAACCCAAACAACCATGAACCTAGTTGATATTGTAGTAAAATAAGGTCAGGAGCACCAAAAAGGGCTGTAGGAGGACCATGTTATTTTGGAAAACTGATAGTGTTTGCTCCATCTATGAGAACATTATGGAATCATACGCGAGCAAGAAGATCGCTAAAAGTATTGACTCCCCATTGTGACGGCAATTTAACCCTGTTGGGTACAGCTGAGCGGTAGCATTATCTTTATTTGTTCCTTGGGCAGCAACTGCAAAAACTTTAGCTAACTTAAATAAATGAGCTTGTTGGGCACAAAAGCAAATGAATTTAACCTCTAGCATGTTCTCAGGATTATTAGAAGACATGGATAGCATGCGTCATGATATTTTTGCAGAATCTAGCAGCCATTGATTTTTTGTTATTAGCGCATGGACATGGATGTGAAGATTTTGAAGGTATGTGTTGCATGAATGTTTCTGATCACTCTAAGTCGATAGGCTATCAGTTGGCAGAGTTACGATGCAACATGCATGCAATACAAGTGGAAAGCAGGTTAACAGACTGGTTGAAACCCTTGGGGGTCACAGGCTGGCTAAAAGATTTGATAGTTTATGGGTTGGTATTATTGACGGGTTTGCTGTTGACACTGATGATTTTGGGGTATATTTTGAAATGCTTTGTGAAAGCTATGGAACGTATGCTGAAAGTGGGTCTGGATTGTTCAAAACAAAAAGGGGGATTTGTTGGATACCTGGAGTACCAGGGGCACTTAGTGAACAGTCCAGACCAAATGGAATTGTTACGTTTGTGAGCAGCAGGCCTCAAGGACATCACTGAAGCCGCTTGTGAGAAAGTACTGAAGCTGCCTGCAAGAAAGTACTGAAGCCACCTGTGAGAAAATAATGAGGCCGCCTGTGAGAAAGTAATGAAGCTTCCTGTGAGAAAGTAAACGAAGCAACCTTGAGAAGAAGGAAAACAGCTGGCATACGTGACTGGGGGGGGAGGGGGGGGGGCTGAACGTGAAGCAGGGTGCAGGTGGAGAGAGCCGTGCGCGTGAACAAAGAGACTTAAGGAATCATATTTTAGCTAGGAGCGCGTGCATGATATAGTTAACCAATTAGTAGAGAGCTTGCGTATGATACGGAATTAGAAGGGCTATATTAACCGGGATGTATCAACAATAAATTGGCATTTGCTTGATCATATTGGTCGTCAGCAGTGTCCGTGACTTCCGCGTCAGCAGTACTCATCTGACCAAAGGTGGATGTGTCTAGTGTGGACACCCATATCCGAGCCAGCCTTGGTCCCGTTTTTCGGCCACACAACACGGAGTTAGTCTGTATAAGCAGGGAGTTCAAGGTCCTGTTTAACTTCTCCTAAAGGACAGCTTTATCGATTTGGTCAGAAAGATCACGCAGCAGATTCACGGCTTTTATTCATTCCGCCTCCTTTAAAACAAAGTCGGACCTTAGTCCACTTGTGCAGGCGGAGACGATTACAGCTCCATTACAGGCACCCAAGTGAGGTCAGATAAGTTACAGCCCATCTCTGCTCTATCCCGTTTGGCTCCAGACCGTGAACTGACATCTCCCCCCCCTCCAAAACCACTCCCATAAGCCCCAGAAGACGGGGAACGGCAGATTCACCTGGTAAAGCCCCTCCACTTCCTATAAGCAACGGGACCAGTCAGCTGCTGAAGGTTGTCTAAGGAGACCTGTAGATTCCAACTTCACCCCTCTGAATCACAGATGCAAAAGGATTTCTGCCAGGCAGAGGAGCTCCAACGGGAGGACCTACTGGCTGCGGGTCCGTTGGCCCAACTGGGAGGAAACATTCCAAAACTGCCATGGGGACCCAAACATTCCAAAGAATGCAGGAGGGGGCGGGGCTATGCAAATGACGGACCCCCCAACAGCCGCTTCCACCCCACCGCCACCCACCAGACCTCAAAGCGCTGGTTGCCTTCCAGACCTCACAGCCCCGACTGTGACAACACACCAAACCTTTGCAGGGTGACACCCGTCCACGCTCAACTCTGCGACGCAAGCTGTGAGGACAGCACGGGCATGAACCCGGACACGGCATCCTCGCTGTAGAGGGCAAGGTGTGCATGTTCATCTCCCTCCGAAAGACAAAAAAATAACTTTAGAAACCCTCAAGCTGACGCAAGAATAGCTTTACCTCATCTAAACCTGTCGGAACACCGGAACGGAATAATCACGAACTCCTCATGGAGGTAAGCACGATCTTTGTCTATTGAGGGCTTTGCTCACACAGTTATAGGATTTTCAGGGTTGCACGCGGGGGTGGGTTTATTACTATTCGATACAGGGTTTGCAGCACGCGCTGATACTGTGTGACTGATTGGATATATGCAAATAAGCACGAGCATCTACGTCTTATTCTCCTCCCCTGCTTGCGGTTAGCGCATCCTGTTCAACATCCTCTTTCCTGATTTCAGCACGGCTGTTTACCGCTTACTTGTCCTTCAATAAGACCTCAAGGTCACTGGAACTGTAACAGAAAGCCGGGTTGTGCAGACAGGCCTCAGATAGCACATTCTGCCCTTGTTCAGCGGGGATATTCTCTACATAAACCAGACAGATGTTCCAACACAGAAGACGTTTCCATGATCCTAGCTTTTTCAAGCTCTCTTCTGCCTTCTCTTCCTCACCTTAAACAACAACAACACCCTACGGTTGATCCTTCTTCAGAGACCATGTTTTCCAAAACCCTGATCCTTCTTAGCCGGATGTTCCAGATGCCTCTGGCTGGTGTGTGTCTTCACTGAACGGTGATCCTCAGCAAGGGGCTCTGTGGCAGCAGGGATAGAACAGGGGACAGCAGCCCAGTCACGACTCTGGGGGCGGTTTTCCATCAGGCGTCAATAATGTGGTGGAGACCAAACTCTGTCAGTTTGTTCACGGGGAAAACAAGCTGAGAGGGTGTGGAGGCCTTCTGGAGTGCACATCCAGGTACCTTGATGTTTTTGCTGCAGGGAGTGAAGGTGAACGTTGTGGGCACTGACATGGAAGAGCTCCTCTCGGGGGGTGCGGGGGAAGCAAAGCAGGTGTCAAGTGGGCCTCCCCATTCCTGTGCCGAGCTGTGCGTGGCCTCAGCCCTCCCAGCAGCCCTGAGCCCTCCCGCTCCCCCCGTGCCGGGGCTGTGTCGGGCCGAGCAGTGCCGGGTGGCTCAGCCCGGCCTGGCCCGGGGCTGCCGAAGGGCAGGAGGCCCAGGGCCCGGCTGGGGCTGCCGGGCCTGTCGCCTAGCAACGGGTGGCAGGGCGCTCGCCATTGGCCGCTTCCAGAGGCGTCGAAGCCGCCGGCCAATGGGGTGGCGCTGTGCGGCCGGGGAGAGAGGCTGGGGTGGGCACAGGGGAGCCTCCGCCCGCCCTGCCCCGGGGCGGGGTCGCCACGGCCTCGCTGCGGGGCCCGGCCCGGCCCGGCCCGGCCCAGGGCCTGGCTGGAGCCGGGCTGTGCCAGGGCAGAGCCGCCTCAGCGAGCCCTCCCCAGGAGCGGCCGGAGCAGGTCTGTGGCACGGGGCTGGGGCTTGGCCCAGGTTGGGCTTCAGGCGGGGTTTGGCCGGGGCCGGGGCCGGGGCGCGGTCCGAGGCGAGGGGCCGTGGGGGCTGCGCCGGGCTGGGCTGGGCTGGGCTGGGCTGGGCTTGCCTGCGCTGGGCTCGTGTGCCCGGCCCGGCCCGGCCCGGCTCTGCTGGGCTTTCCAGCCGGGGCCGGGCCCTGGGGCGGGCTCTGCCTTGGGCGCCGCTTTCTGTCGCTGCTCCTGCCAGAGCTGCAGGCGGGCGGGAAGCTGTGCCGGGCTGCTCTCGGCTCTGGCCGGGGCTCTCGGCGCCCCCTTTCCCCGGGGCTCCCTCCCCTCCGCTCCCCCCCGGCCCCGGGTGCACGCGCGGCTTCGGGAAGCTTCGGGCCGTACCGGGCGGCGCGAGGCGAGGGCGGGCGTTGGCGGCAGCGGGGCGCTGCGCGTGGAGCTGCCAGCGGCCGGAGCGGCGCGGCCCGGAGGAGGAGGAGGAGGAGGAGGAGGAGGAGGAGGAGGAGGAGGAGGAGCAGGAGGAGGAGGAGCAGGAGGAGGGAGGAGGAGGAGGAGGAGGAGAAGGAGGAGGGAGGGGCGCGGTGCGGTGTTTTCGGGGAGGAGCGGAGCCCGTGTCCCGAGGTGGTGGCGAGGGGAGAGAGCCGCTGTCCTGCGGGGAGCGGGCGGCGGGCAGCCTGGCGAGAGGTGCGGAGCCTGGGCCCGGCCCCGCCGGGAGGTGGCGGCGCTGGCAGCGGCACCGGCTGTGCTCCGGGCCGTGGGACGGGGGTGTCACCGCGGGTGCTTGGAGCCTGAGGTGCCAGCAGTTGAGAGGCTGAGGTGCGGTGAAATCAGCTGAGGCTTCTCTTCCTCGATAGAGCATGTACAGGGTGTGTATAGAATATGTCGGGCTGTGCATATATATTCATTCTCGACAGACGTACGTTGACACGTAGCTGCGTGTGTCTCTCCGTAGGTATTGTGTAGCTGCTTGCTGCACCTTTAACGTGTAGCCCTGCACCCTTTTCTGCAGCTGGCCGCAGAAGCCCCACGGCTTGTTCTGCCAGAGGAGCCCCGCGTCCTTTTGCCGCTCGCCGGAGGAGCCCCGCGTCCTTTTGCCGCTCGCCGGAGGAGCCCCGCGTCCTTTTGCCGCTCGCCGGAGGAGCCCCGCGTCCTTTTGCCGCTCGCCGGAGGAGCCCCGCGTCCTTTTGCCGCTCGCCGGAGGAGCCCCGCGTCCTTTTGCCGCTCGCCGGAGGAGCCCCGCGTCCTTTTGCCGCTCGCCGGAGGAGCCCCGCGTCCTTTTGCCGCTCGCCGGAGGAGCCACACGTCCTTTTGCCGCTCGCCGGAGGAGCCACACGTCCTTTTGCCCTGAGGGAGCCCCGCGTACCTTTGCCCGTGGCCAGAGGTGCCCCGCGTCCTTTTGCCAGGAGGGAACCCCGTGTATCTTTGCCGCTCGCCGGAGACACCCCGCGGTTTTTTTCCGCTTGACGTCGGAGCCCCGCGTCCTTTTGTGGCTCGCCGGAGGTGGAACGCGTCCTTTTGCCGCTCAGCGGAGGCGCCCCGCGTCCTTTTGCCCAGAGGGAGCCCCGTCTTCCTTTTGCGGCTCGCCGGAGGAGCCCCGCGTCCTGTTGCCGCTCGCCGGAGGAGCCCCGCGTCCTTTTGCCGCTCGCCGGAGGAGCCCCGCGTCCTTTTGCCGCTCGCCGGAGGAGCCCCGCGTCCTTTTGCCGCTCGCCGGAGGAGCCCCGCGTCCTTTTGCCGCTCGCCGGAGGAGCCCCGCGTCCTTTTGCCGCTCGCCGGAGGAGCCCCGCGTCCTTTTGCCGCTCGCCGGAGGAGCCCCGCGTCCTTTTGCCGCTCGCCGGAGGAGCCCCGCGTCCTTTTGCCGCTCGCCGGAGGAGCCACACGTCCTTTTGCCCTGAGGGAGCCCCGCGTACCTTTGCCCGTGGCCAGAGGTGCCCCGCGTCCTTTTGCCAGGAGGGAACCCCGTGTATCTTTGCCGCTCGCCGGAGACACCCCCGCGGTTTTTTTCCGCTTGACGTCGGAGCCCCGCGTCCTTTTGTGGCTCGCCGGAGGTGGAACGCGTCCTTTTGCCGCTCAGCGGAGGCGCCCCGCGTCCTTTTGCCCAGAGGGAGCCCCGTCTTCCTTTTGCGGCTCGCCGGAGGAGCCCCGCGTCCTGTTGCCGCTCTCGGGAGGAGCCCCGCGTCCTGTTGCCGCTCTCGGGAGGAGCCCCGCGTCCTCTTGCCGCTCTCGGGAGGAGCCCCGCGTCCTCCTGCCGCTCTCGGGAGGAGCCCCGCGTCCTCCTGCCGCTCTCGGGAGGAGCCCCGCGTCCTCCTGCCGCTCTCGGGAGGAGCCCCGCGTCCTCCTGCCGCTCTCGGGAGGAGCCCCGCGTCCTCCTGCCGCTCTCGGGAGGAGCCCCGCGTCCTCCTGCCGCTCTCGGGAGGAGCCCCGCGTCCTCCTGCCGCTCTCGGGAGGAGCCCCGCGTCCTCCTGCCGCTCTCGGGAGGAGCCCCGCGTCCTCCTGCCGCTCTCGGGAGGAGCCCCGCGTCCTCCTGCCGCTCTCGGGAGGAGCCCCGCGTCCTCCTGCCGCTCTCGGGAGGAGCCCCGCGTCCTCCTGCCGCTCTCGGGAGGAGCCCCGCGTCCTCCTGCCGCTCTCGGGAGGAGCCCCGCGTCCTCCTGCCGCTCTCGGGAGGAGCCCCGCGTCCTCCTGCCGCTCTCGGGAGGAGCCCCGCGTCCTCCTGCCGCTCTCGGGAGGAGCCCCGCGTCCTCCTGCCGCTCTCGGGAGGAGCCCCGCGTCCTCCTGCCGCTCTCGGGAGGAGCCCCGCGTCCTCCTGCCGCTCTCGGGAGGAGCCCCGCGTCCTCCTGCCGCTCTCGGGAGGAGCCCCGCGTCCTCCTGCCGCTCTCGGGAGGAGCCCCGCGTCCTCCTGCCGCTCTCGGGAGGAGCCCCGCGTCCTCCTGCCGCTCTCCGGGTGCGCCCCGCGTCCTCTTGCCGCTCTCCGGGTGCGCCCCGCGTCCTCTTGCCGATCTCGGGAGGAGCCCCGCGTCCTCTTGCCGATCTCGGGAGGAGCCCCGCGTCCTCTTGCCGCTCTCGGGAGGAGCCCCGCGTCCTCCTGCCGCTCTCGGGAGGAGCCCCGCGTCCTCCTGCCGCTCTCGGGAGGAGCCCCGCGTCCTCCTGCCGCTCTCGGGAGGAGCCCCGCGTCCTCCTGCCGCTCTCCGGGTGCGCCCCGCGTCCTCTTGCCGCTCTCCGGGTGCGCCCCGCGTCCTCTTGCCGATCTCGGGAGGAGCCCCGCGTCCTCTTGCCGCTCTCCGGGTGCGCCCCGCGTCCTCTTGCCGCTCTCGGGCGGAGCCCCGCGTCCTCTTGCCGCTCTCGGGCGGAGCCCCGCGTCCTCTTGCCGCTCTCGGGCGGAGCCCCGCGTCCTGTTGCCGCTCTCGGGAGGAGCCCCGCGTCCTGTTGCCGCTCTCGGGAGGAGCCCCGCGTCCTCTTGCCGCTCTCGGGAGGAGCCCCGCGTCCTCTTGCCGCTCTCGGGAGGAGCCCCGCGTCCTCTTGCCGCTCTCGGGAGGAGCCCCGCGTCCTCTTGCCGCTCTCGGGAGATGCCCCGCGTCCTCTTGCCGCTCTCCGGATGAGCCCCGCGTCCTCTTCCCCCGACCGAGCCCCGCGTCCTATTGCCGCTCTCCGGGTGCGCCCCGCGTCCTCTTGCCGCTCTCGGGAGGAGCCCCGCGTCCTCTTGCCGCTTTCCGGGTGCGCCGCGCGTCCTCTTGCCGATCTCGGTAGGAGCCCCGTGTCCTCTTGCCAATCTCGGGAGGAGCCCCGCATCCTCTTGCGCTCTCCGGGTGCGCCCCGCGTCCTCTTGCCGCTCTCGTGAGGAGCCCCGCGTCCTCTTGCCCGCTCTCGTGAGGAGCCCCGCGTCCTCTTGCCGCTCTCGTGAGGAGCCCCGCGTCCTCTTGCCGCTCTCGTGAGGAGCCCCGCGTCCTCTTGCCGCTCTCCGGAGGTGCCCCGCGTCCTCTTGCCGCTCTCCAGATGAGCCCCGCGTCCTCTTGCCCCGACCGAGCCCTGTGTCCTCTTGCCGCTCTCCGGGTGCGCCCCGCGTCCTCTTGCCGCTCTCGGGAGGAGCCCCGCGTCCTCTTTGCCGCTCTCCGGGTGCGCCCTGCGTCCTCTTGCCGCTCTCGGGAGGTGCCCCGCGTCCTCTTGCCGCTCTCGGGAGGTGCCCCGCGTCCTTGTTCCGCTCGCCAGAAGTGCCCCGCGTCTCTTGCCCCGACCGAGCCCCGGGTCCTCTTGCCGCTCTCCGGGTGCGCCCCGTGTCCTCTTGCCGCTCGCCGCAGGAGCCCCGCGTCCTCTTGCCGATCTCGGGAGGAGCCCCGCGTCCTCTTGCCCCTCTCCGGGTGCGCCCCGCGTCCTCTTGCCACTCGCCGCAGGAGCCCCGCGTCCTCTTGCCGATCTCGGGAGTAGCCCCGCGTCCTCTTGCCGCTCTCCGGGTTCGCCCCGCGTCCCCTTGCCGCTCGCCGGAGGACCCCCGCCTCCTTTTGCCCTGAGGGAGCCGCGCGTCCCCTTGCCGCTCCCGGGAGGAGCCGCGCGTCCCCTTGCTGCTCCCGGGAGGAGCCCTGCGTCCCCTTGCCGCTCTCAGGAGCCGCCCCGCGTCCTCTTGCCGATCTCGGGAGGAGCCCCGCGTCCTCTTGCCGCTCTCCGGGTGCGCCCCGCGTCCTCTTGCCGCACGCCGGAGGAGCCCCGCGTCCTCTTGCCGATCTCGGGAGGAGCCCCGCGTCTTCTTGCCGCTCTCCGGGTGCGCCCCGCGTCCTCTTGCCGCTCGCCGGAGGAGCCCCGCGTCCTCTTGCCGATCTCGGGAGGAGCCCCGCGTCCTCTTGCCGCTCTCCGGGTGCGCCCCGCCTCCGATTGCCGCTCGCCGGAGGACCCCCGCCTCCTTTTGCCCTGAGGGAGCCGCGCGTCCCCTTGCCGCTCCCGGGAGGAGCCGCGCGTCCCCTTGCCGCTCCCGGGAGGAGCCCTGCGTCCCCTTGCCGCTCTCAGGAGCCGCCCCGCGTCCTCTTGCCGATCTCGGGAGGAGCCCCGCGTCCTCTTGCCGCTCTCCGGGTGCGCCCCGCGTCCTCTTGCCGCACGCCGGAGGAGCCCCGCGTCCTCTTGCCGATCTCGGGAGGAGCCCCGCGTCTTCTTGCCGCTCTCCGGGTGCGCCCCGCGTCCTCTTGCCGCTCGCCGGAGGAGCCCCGCGTCCTCTTGCCGATCTCGGGAGGAGCCCCGCGTCCTCTTGCCGCTCTCCGGGTGCGCCCCGCCTCCGATTGCCGCTCTCGGGACGAGCCCCGCCTCCGCTTGCCGCTCGCCGGAGGTGGCCCGCGTCCTCTTGCCGCTCTCTGGAAGATCCCCGCGTCCTCTTGCCGCTCTCCGGATGAGCCCCGCGTCCTTGTTCCGCTAGCCAGAGGTGCCCCGCGTCCTCTTGCCCCGACTGAGCCGCGCGTCCTCTTGCCGCTCTCAGGATGAGCCCCGCGTCCTCTTGCCGCTCTCAGGATGAGCCCCGCGTCCTCTTGCCGCTCTCCGGGTGCGCCCCGCGTCCTCTTGCCGATCTCGGGAGGAGCCCCGCGTCCTCTTGCCGCTCTCCGGGTGCGCCCTGCGTCCTCTTGCCGCACGCCGGAGGAGCCCCGCGTCCTCTTGCCGATCTCGGGAGGAGCCCCGCGTCCTCTTGCCGCTCTCCGGGTGCGCCCCGCGTCCTCTTGCCGCTCGCCGGAGGAGCCCCGCGTCCTCTTGCCGATCTCGGGAGGAGCCCCGCGTCCTCTTGCCGCTCTCCGGGTGCGCCCCGCCTCCGATTGCCGCTCTCGGGACGAGCCCCGCCTCCGCTTGCCGCTCGCCGGAGGTGGCCCGGGTCCTCTTGCCGCTCTCCGGAAGATCCCCGCGTCCTCTTGCCGCTCTCCGGATGAGCCCCGCGTCCTCTTGCCCCGACTGAGCCGCGCGTCCTCTTGCCGCTCTCCGGAGGAGCCCCGCGTCCTCTTGCCGCTCTCCGGATGAGCCCCGCGTCCTCTTGCCGCTCTCCGGGTGCGCCCCGCGTCCTCTTGCCGCTCGCCGCAGGAGCCCCGCGTCCTCTTGCCGATCTCGGGAGGAGCCCCGCGTCCTCTTGCCGCTCTCCGGGTGCGCCCCGCGTCCTCTTGCCGCTCCCGGGAGGAGCCCCGCGTCCTTTTGCCCTGAGGGAGCCCCGCGTGCTCTTCCCGCTCCGGGAGGAGCCCCGCGTCCTCTTGCCGCTCTGGGGAGGAGCCCCGCGTCCTCTTGCCGCTCTCGGGAGGAGCCCCGCGTCCTCTTTGCCCGACCGAGCCCCGCGTCCTCTTGCCGCTCTCGGGAGGAGCCCCGCGTCCTCTTGCCGCTCTCGGGAGGAGCCCCGCGTCCTCTTGCCGCTCTCGGGAGGAGCCCCGCGTCCTCTTGCCGCTCTCGGGAGGAGCCCCGCGTCCTCTTGCCGCTCTCGGGAGGAGCCCCGCGTCCTCTTGCCGCTCTCGGGAGGAGCCCCGCGTCCTCTTGCCGCTCTCGGGAGGAGCCCCGCGTCCTCTTGCCGATCTCGGGAGGAGCCCCACGTCCTCTTGCCGATCTCGGGAGGAGCCCCGCGTCCTCTTGCAGCTCTCCGGGTGCGCCCTGCGTCCTCTTGCCGCTCGCCGGAGGAGCCCCGCGTCCTCTTGCCGATCTCGGGAGGAGCCCCGCGTCCTCTTGCAGCTCTCCCGGTGCGCCCCGCGTCCTCTTGCAGCTCTCCCGGTGCGCCCCGCGTCCTCTTGCCGCTCGCCGGAGGAGCCCCGCGTCCTCTTGCCGGTCTCGGGAGGAGCCCCGCGTCCTCTTGCCGCTCTCGGGAGGTGCCCCGCGTCCTCTTGCCGCTCTCGGGAGGTGCCCCGCGTCCTCTTGCCGCTCTCCGGATGAGCCCTGCGTCCTTGTTCCGCTCGCCAGAGGTGCCCCGCGTCCTCTTGCCGCTCTCGGGAGGAGCCCCGCGTCCTCTTGCCGCTCTCGGGAGGAGCCCCGCGTCCTCTTGCCGATCTCGGGAGGAGCCCCGCGTCCTCTTGCCGATCTCGGGAGGAGCCCCGCGTCCTCTTGCCGCTCTCCTGGTGCGCCCCGCGTCCTCTTGCCGCTCTCCGGAGGAGCCCCGCGTCCTCTTGCCGCTCTCCGGAGGAGCCCCGCGTCCTCTTGCCGCTCTCGGGAGGTGCCCCGCGTCCTCTTGCCCCTCTCCTGGTGCGCCCCGCGTCCTCTTGCCACTCGCCGCAGGAGCCCCGCGTCCTCTTGTCGATCTCGGGAGTAGCCCCGCGTCCTCTTGCCGCTCTCCGGGTTCGCCCCGCGTCCCCTTGCCGCTCGCCGGAGGACCCCCGCGTCCTTTTGCCCTGAGGGAGCCCCGCGTCCTCTTGCCGCTCTCCGGAGGAGCCCCGCGTCCTCTTGCCGCTCTCCGGAGGAGCCCCGCGTCCTCTTGCTGATCTCGGGAGGAGCCCCGCGTCCTCTTGCCGCTCTCCGGGTGCGCCCTGCGTCCTCTTGCCGCACGCCGGAGGAGCCCCGCGTCCTCTTGCCGCTCTCGGGAGGAGCCCCGCGTCCTCTTGCCGCTCTCCGGGTGCGCCCTGCGTCCTCTTGCCGCTCGCCGGAGGAGCCCCGCGTCCTCTTGCCGCTCTCGGGAGGAGCCCCGCCTCCGCTTGCCGCTCTCGGGAGGAGCCCCGCCTCCGCTTGCCGCTCGCCGGAGGTGGCCCGCGTCCTCTTGCCGCTCTCCGGAGGAGCCCCGCATCCTCTTGCCGCTCTCCGGATGAGCCCCGCGTCCTCTTGCCGCTCTCCGGGCGCGCCCCGCGTCCTCTTGCCGCTCGCCGCAGGAGCCCCGCGTCCTCTTGCCGATCTCGGGAGGAGCCCCGCGTCCTCTTGCCGCTCTCCGGGTGCGCCCCGCGTCCTCTTTCCGCTCCCGGGAGGAGCCCCGTGTCCTTTTGCCCTGAGGGAGCCCCGCGTCCTCTTGCCGCTCCCGGGAGGAGCCCCGCGTCCTCTTGCCGCTCTCAGGAGGAGCCCCGCGTCCTCTTGCCGCTCTCGGGAGGAGCCCCGCGTCCTCTTTGCCCGACCGAGCCCCGCGTCCTGTTGCCGCTCTCGGGAGGAGCCCCGCGTCCTCTTGCCGCTCTCGAGAGGAGCCCCGCGTCCTCTTGCCGATCTCGGGAGGAGCCCCGCGTCCTCTTGCAGCTCTCCGGGTGCGCCCCGCGTCCTCTTGCCGCTCGCCGGAGGAGCCCCGCGTCCTCTTGCCGGTCTCGGGAGGAGCCCCGCGTCCTCTTGCCGCTCTCCTGGTGTGCCCCGCGTCCTCTTGCCGCTCTCCGGAGGTGCCCCGCGTCCTCTTGCCGCTCTCGGGAGGAGCCCCGCGTCCTCTTGCCGCTCTCGGGAGGAGCCCCGCGTCCTCTTGCCGATCTCGGGAGGAGCCCCGCGTGCTCTTGCCGCTCTCCTGGTGCGCCCCGCGTCCTCTTGCCGCTCTCCGGAGGAGCCCCGCGTCCTCTTGCCGCTCTCCGGAGGAGCCCCGCGTCCTCTTGCCGCTCTCCGGAGGTGCCCCGCGTCCTCTTGCCGCTCTCCGGGTGCGCCCCGCGTCCTCTTGCCACTCGCCGCAGGAGCCCCGCGTCCTCTTGTCGATCTCGGGAGTAGCCCCGCGTCCTCTTGCCGCTCTCCGGGTTCGCCCCGCGTCCCCTTGCCGCTCGCCGGAGGACCCCCGCGTCCTTTTGCCCTGAGGGAGCCCCGCGTCCCCTTGCCGCTCCCGGGAGGAGCCCCGCGTCCCCTTGCCCCTCCCGGGAGGAGCCCCGCGTCCCGTTGACGCTCTCGGGAGGAGCCCCGCGTCCTCTTGCCGATCTCGGGAGGAGCCCCGCGTCCTCTTGCCGCTTTCCGGGTGCGCCCTGCGTCCTCTTGCCGCACGCCGGAGGAGCCCTGCGTCCTCTTGCCGATCTCGGGAGGAGCCCCGCGTCCTCTTGCCGCTCTCCGGGTGCGCCCCGCGTCCTCTTGCCGCTCGCCGGAGGAGCCCCGCGTCCTCTTGCCGATCTCGGGAGGAGCCCCGCGTCCTCTTGCCGCTCTCCGGGTGCGCCCCGCCTCCGCTTGCCGCTCTCCGGAGGAGCCCCGCGTCAGCTTGCCGCTCGCCGGAGGTGGCCCGCGTCCTCTTGCCGCTCTCCGGAGGAGCCCCGCGTCCTCTTGCCGCTCTCCGGAGGAGCCCCGCGTCCACTTGCCGCTCGCCGCAGGAGCCCCGCGTCCTCTTGCCGATCTCGGGAGGAGCCCCGCGTCCTCTTGCCGCTCCCGGGAGGAGCCCCGCGTCCTTTTGCCGTGAGGGAGCCCCGCGTCCTCTTGCCGCTCCCGGGACGAGCCCCGCGTCCTCTTGCCGCTCTCGGGGGGAGCCCCGCGTCCTCTTGCCGCTCTCGGGGGGAGCCCCGCGTCCTCTTGCCGCTCTCGGGAGGAGCCCCGCGTCCTCTTGCCGATCTCGGGAGGAGCCCCGCGTCCTTGTTCCGCTCGCCAGAGGTGCCCCGCGTCCTCTTGCCCCGACCGAGCCCCGCGTCCTCTTGCCGCTCTCCGGGTGCGCCCCGCGTCCTCTTGCCGCTCTCGGGAGGAGCCCCGCGTCCTCTTGCCGCTCTCCAGATGAGCCCCGCGTCCTTGTTCCGCTCGCCAGAGGTGCCCCGCGTCCTCTTGCCCCGACCGAGCTCCGCGTCCTCTTGCCACTCTCGGGAGGAGCCCCACGTCCTCTTGCCGCTCTCAGGAGGATCACCGCGTCCTCTTGCCGCTCTCCAGGTGCGCCCCGCGTCCTCTTGCCGCTCGCCGGAGGAGCCCCGCGTCCTTTTGCCCTGAGGGAGCGCCGCGTCCTCTTGCCGCTCCCGGGAGGAGCCCCGCGTCCTCTTGCCCCGACCGAGCCCCGCGTCCTGTTGCCGCTCTCCGGGTGCGCCCCACGTCCTCTTGCCGATCTCGGGAGGAGCCCCTCGTCCTCTTGCCGCTCTCAGGAGGAGCCCCGCGTTCTCTTGCCGCTCTACGGGTGCGCCCCGCGTCCTTTTGCCGCTCTCGGGAGGAGCCCCGCGTCCTCTTGCCGCTCTCCAGAGGTGCCCCGCGTCCTCTTCCCGCTCTCGGGAGGAGCCCCGCGTCCTTGTTCCGCTCGCCAGAGGTGCCCCGCATCCTCTTGCCGCTCTCGGGAGGAGTCCCGCGTCCTCTTGCCGCTCTCGGGAGGAGCCCCGCGTCCTCTTGCCGCTCTCGGGAGGAGCCCCGCGTCCTCTTGCCGCTTTCGGGAGGTGCCGCGCGTCCTCTTCCCGCTCTCCGGAGGTGCCCCGTGTCCTCTTGCCGCTCCCCGGATGAGCCCCGCGTCCTCTTGCCCCTCGCCGCAGGAGCCCCGCGTCCTCTTGCCGATCTTGGGAGGAGCCCCGCGTCCTGTTGCCGCTCTCCGGGTTCGCCCCGCGTCCCCTTGCCACTCGCCGGAGGAGCCCCGCGTCCTTTTGCCCTGAGGGAGCCCCGCGTCCTCTTGCCGCTCTCGGGAGGAGCCCCGCGTCCTCTTGCCGCTCTCGGGAGGAGCCCCGCGTCCTCTTGCCGCTCTCCGGAGGTGCCGCGCGTCCTCTTGCCGCTCTCCGGAGGTGCCCCGCGTCCTCTTCCCGCTCTCCGGATGAGCCCTGCGTCCTTGTTCCGCTCGCCAGAGGTGCCCCGCGTCCTCTTGCCGCTCTCCGGAGGAGCCCCGCGTCCTCTTGCCGCTCTCCGGATGAGCCCTGCGTCCTTGTTCCGCTCGCCAGAGGTGCCCCGCGTCCTCTTGCCGCTCTCGGGAGGAGCCCCGCGTCCTCTTGCCGCTCTCCGGGTGCGCCCCGCGTCCTCTTGCCGCTCGCCGCAGGAGCCCCGCGTCCTCTTGCCGCTCTCGGGAGGAGCCCCGCGTCCTCGTGCCGCTCGCCGGAGGAGCCCCGCGTCCTGTTGTCGCACTCCGAAGGTGCCCCGCGTCCTTTTTTCCGCGAGGGAGCCCCGCCTCCTTTTGACGCTCGCCGGAGGAGTCCCTCGTCATTTTGGCCCTCGCCGGAGGAGTCCCTCGTCCTTTTGCCGCTCGCCGGAGGTCCCCCGCGTCCTTTTGCCCCGAGGGAGCCCCGCGTCCTCTTTCCGCTCTCCGGAGGTGCCCCGCGTCCTCTTGCCGCTCTCCTGAGGTGCCCCGCGTCCTCTTGCCCCGACCGAGCCCCGCGTCCTTTTTCCGCTCGCCGGAGGAGCCCCCCGTCCACTTGCTGCTCTCCGGAGGAGCCACTCGTCCACTTGCCGCTCTCCGGAGGAGCCCCACGTCCTCTTGCCGCTCTCTGGGTGTGCCCCGCGTCCTATTGCCGCTCGCCGGAGGACCCCCCCGTCCTTTTGACGCTCGCCGGAGTAGTCCCTCGTCATTTTGGGCCTTGCCGGAGGAGTCCCTCATCCTTTTTCCGCTCGCCGGATGCGCCCCGCGTCCTTTTGCCCCGACCGAGACCTGCGTCCTCTTGCAGCTCTCCGGGTGCGCCCCGCGTCCTCTTGCCGCTCGCCGGAGGAGCCCGGCGTCCTCTTGCAGGTCTTGGGAGGAGCCCCGCGTCCTCTTGCCACTCTCCTGGTGTGCCCCGCGTCCTCTTGCCGCTCTCGGGAGGAGCCCCGCGTCCTCTTGCCGCTCTCGGGAGGAGCCCCGCGTCCTCTTGCCGCTCTCCGGAGGTGCCCCGCGTCCTCTTGCCGCTCTCCGGATGAGCCCTGCGTCCTTGTTCCGCTCGCCAGAGGTGCCCCGCGTCCTCTTGCCGCTCTCGGGAGGAGCCCCGCGTCCTCTTGCCAATCTCGGGAGGAGCCCCGCGTCCTCTTGCCGATCTCGGGAGGAGCCCCGCGTCCTCTTGCCGCTCTCCTGGTGCGCCCCGCGTCCTCTTGCCGCTCTCCGGAGGAGCCCCGCGTCCTCTTGCCGCTCTCCGGAGGAGCCCCGCGTCCTCTTGCCGCTCTCGGGAGGTGCCCCGCGTCCTCTTGCCCCTCTCCTGGTGCGCCCCGCGTCCTCTTGCCACTCGCCGCAGGAGCCCCGCGTCCTCTTGTCGATCTCGGGAGTAGCCCCGCGTCCTCTTGCCGCTCTCCGGGTTCGCCCCGCGTCCCCTTGCCGCTCGCCGGAGGACCCCTGCGTCCTTTTGCCCTGAGGGAGCCCCGCGTCCCCTTGCCGCTCCCGGGAGGAGCCCGCGTCCCCTTGCCGCTCCCGGGAGGAGCCCCGCGTCCCGTTGACGCTCTCGGGAGGAGCCCTGCGTCCTCTTGCCGATCTCGGGAGGAGCCCCGCGTCCTCTTGCCGCTCTCCGGGTGCGCCCTGCGTCCTCTTGCCGCACGCCGGAGGAGCCCCGCGTCCTCTTGCCGCTCGCCGGAGGAGCCCCGCGTCCTCTTGCCGATCTCGGGAGGAGCCCCGCGTCCTCTTGCCGCTCTCCGGGTGCGCCCCGCCTCCGCTTGCCGCTCTCGGGAGGAGCCCCGCCTCCGCTTGCCGCTCGCCGGAGGTGGCCCGCGTCCTCTTGCCGCTCTCCGGAGGAGCCCCGCGTCCTCTTGCCGCTCTCCGGATGAGCCCCGCGTCCTCTTGCCGCTCTCGGGAGGAGCCCCGCGTCCTCTTGCCGATCTCGGGAGGAGCCCCGCGTCCTCTTGCAGCTCTCCGGGTGCGCCCCGCGTCCTCTTGCCGCTCGCCGGAGGAGCCCCGCGTCCTCTTGCCGGTCTCGGGAGGAGCCCCGCGTCCTCTTGCCGCTCTCCTGGTGTGCCCCGCATCCTCTTGCCGCTCTCGGGAGGAGCCCCGCGTCCTCTTGCCGCTCTCCGGAGGTGCCCCGCGTCCTCTTGCCGCTCTCCGGATGAGCCCTGCGTCCTTGTTCCGCTCGCCACAGGTGCCCCGCGTCCTCTTGCCGCTCTCGGGAGGAGCCCCGCGTCCTCTTGCCGCTCTCCGGAGGTGCCCCGCGTCCTCTTGCCGCTCTCCGGATGAGCCCTGCGTCCTTGTTCCGCTCGCCACAGGTGCCCCGCGTCCTCTTGCCGCTCTCGGGAGGAGCCCCGCGTCCTCTTGCCGCTCTCGGGAGGAGCCCCGCGTCCTCTTGCCGATCTCGGGAGGAGCCCCGCGTCCTCTTGCCGCTCTCCTGGTGCGCCCCGCGTCCTCTTGCCGCTCTCCGGAGGAGCCCCGCGTCCTCTTGCCGCTCTCCGGAGGAGCCCCGCGTCCTCTTGCCGCTCTCGGGAGGTGCCCCGCGTCCTCTTGCCCCTCTCCTGGTGCGCCCCGCGTCCTCTTTCCACTCGCCGCAGGAGCCCCGCGTCCTCTTGTCGATCTCGAGAGTAGTCCCGCGTCCTCTTGCCGCTCTCCGGGTTCGCCCCGCGTCCCCTTGCCGCTCGCCGGAGGACCCCCGCGTCCTTTTGCCCTGAGGGAGCCCCGCGTCCCCTTGCCGCTCCCGGGAGGAGCCCCGCGTCCCGTTGACGCTCTCGGGAGGAGCCCCGCGTCCTCTTGACGCTCTCCTGGTGCGCCCTGCGTCCTCTTGCCGCACGCCGGAGGAGCCCCGCGTCCTCTTGCCGATCTCGGGAGGAGCCCCGCGTCCTCTTGCCGCTCTCCGGGTGCGCCCCGCGTCCTCTTGCCGCTCGCCGGAGGAGCCCCGCGTCCTCTTGCCGATCTCGGGAGGAGCCCCGCGTCCTCTTGCCGCTCTCCGTGTGCGCCCCGCCTCCGCTTGCCGCTCTCGGGAGGAGCCCCGCCTCCGCTTGCCGCTCGCCGGAGGTGGCCCGCGTCCTCTTGCCGCTCTCCGGAGGAGCCCCGCGTCCTCTTGCCGCTCTCCGGATGAGCCCCGCGTCCTCTTGCCGCTCTCCGGTTGCGCCCCGCGTCCTCTTGCCGCTCGCCGCAGGAGCCCCGCGTCCTCTTGCCGATCTCGGGAGGAGCCCCGCGTCCTCTTGCCGCTCTCCGGGTGCGCCCCGCGTCCTCTTGCCGCTCCCGGGAGGAGCCCCGCGTCCTTTTGCCCTGAGGGAGCCCCGCGTCCTCTTGCCGCTCCCGGGAGGAGCCCCGCGTCCTCTTGCCGCTCTCGGGAGGAGCCCCGCGTCCTCTTGCCGCTCTCAGGAGGAGCCCCGCGTCCTCTTGCCGCTCTCGGGAGGAGCCCCGCGTCCTCTTTGCCCGACCGAGCCCCGCGTCCTGTTGCCGCTCTCGGGAGGAGCCCCGCGTCCTCTTGCCGCTCTCGGGAGGTGCCCCGCGTCCTTGTTCCGCTCGCCAGAGGTGCCCCGCGTCCTTTTGCCCCGACCGAGCCCCGCGTCCTCTTGCCGGTCTCGGGAGGAGCCCCGCGTCCTCTTGCCGATCTCGGGAGGAGCCCCGCGTCCTCTTGCAGCTCTCCGGGTGCGCCCCGCGTCCTCTTGCCGCTCGCCGGAGGAGCCCCGCGTCCTCTTGCCGGTCTCGGGAGGAGCCCCGCGTCCTCTTTCCGCTCTCCTGGTGCGCCCCGCGTCCTCTTGCTGCTCTCGGGAGGAGCCCCGCGTCCTCTTGCCGCTCTCGGGAGGAGCCCCGCGTCCTCTTGCCGCTCTCGGGAGGAGCCCCGCGTCCTCTTGCCGCTCTCGGGAGGAGCCCCGCGTCCTCTTGCCGCTCTCGGGAGGAGCCCCGCGTCCTCTTGCCGCTCTCGGGAGGAGCCCCACGTCCTCTTGCCGCTCTCCGGAGGTGCCCCGCGTCCTCTTGCCGCTCTCCGGATGAGCCCTGCGTCCTTGTTCCGCTCGCCAGAGGTGCCCAGCGTCCTCTTGCCGCTCGCCGGAGGAGCCCCGCGTCCTCTTGCCGCTCTCCGGATGAGCCCTGCGTCCTTGTTTCGCTCGCGAGTGGTGCCCCGCGTCCTTTTGCCGCTCTCGGGAGGAGCCCCGCGTCGTCTTGCCGCTCTCCGGAGGAGCCCCGCGTCGTCTTGCCGCTCGCCGGAGGAGCCCCGCGTCCTCTTGCCGCTCTCGGGAGGAGCCCCGCGTCCTCTTGCCGCTCTCCGGGTGCGCCCCGCATCCCCTTGCCGCTCGCCGCAGGAGCCCCGCGTCCTTTTGCCGTGAGGGAGCCCCGCGTCCTCTTGCTGCTCCCGGGACGAGCCCTGCGTCCTCTTGCCGCTCTCGGGGGGAGCCCCGCGTCCTCTTGCCGCTCTCGGGAGGAGCCCCGCGTCCTCTTGCCGATCTCCGTAGGTGCCCCGCGTCCTTGTTCCGCTCGCCAGAGGTGCCCCGCGTCCTCTTGCCCCGACCGAGCTCCGCGTCCTCTTGCCACTCTCGGGAGGAGCCCCGCGTCCTCTTGCCGCTCTCCGGGTGCGCCCCGCGTCCTCTTGCCGATCTCGGGAGGAGCCCCGCGTCCTCTTGCCGCTCTCCGGATGAGCCCCGCGTCCTTGTTCCGCTCGCCAGAGGTGCCCCGCGTCCTCTTGCCCCGACCGAGCTCCGCGTCCTCTTGCCACTCTCGGGAGGAGCCCCACGTCCTCTTGCCGCTCTCGGGAGGATCACCGCGTCCTCTTGCCGCTCTCCAGGTGCGCCCCGCGTCCTCTTGCCGCTCGCCGGAGGAGCCCCGCGTCCTTTTGCCCTGAGGGAGCGCCGCGTCCTCTTGCCGCTCCCGGGAGGAGCCCCGCGTCCTCTTGCCCCGACCGAGTCCCGCGTCCTGTTGCCGCTCTCCGGGTGCGCCCCGCGTCCTCTTGCCGATCTCGGGAGGAGCCCCTCGTCCTCTTGCCGTTCTCAGGAGGAGCCCCGCGTCCTCTTGCCGCTCTACGGGTGCGCCCCGCGTCCTTTTGCCGCTCTCGGGAGGAGCCCCGCGTCCTCTTGCAGCTCTCCAGTGGTGCCCTGCGTCCTCTTCCCGCTCTCCGGAGGAGCCCCGCGTCCTTGTTCCGCTCGCCAGAGGTGCCCCGCATCCTCTTGCCGCTCTCGGGAGGAGCCCCGCGTCCTTTGCCGCTCTCGGGAGGAGCCCCGCGTCCTCTTGCCGCTCTTGGGAGGAGCCCCGCGTCCTCTTGCCGCTTTCGGGAGGTGCCGCGCGTCCTCTTCCCGCTCTCCGGAGGTGCCCCGTGTCCTCTTGCCGCTCCCCGGATGAGCCCCGCGTCCTCTTGCCGCTCTCCGGAGGAGCCCCGCGTCCTCTTGCCGCTCTCCGGAGGAGCCCCGCGTCCTCTTGCCGCTCTCCGGAGGAGCCCCGCGTCGTCTTGCCGCTCTCCGGAGGAGCCCCGCGTCCACTTGCTGATATCGGGAGGAGCCCCGCGTCCTCTTGCCGCTCTCCGGGTGCGCCCCGCGTCCTCTTGCCCCTCGCCGCAGGAGCCCCGCGTCCTCTTGCCGATCTTGGGAGGAGCCCCGCGTCCTGTTGCCGCTCTCCGGGTTCGCCCCGCGTCCCCTTGCCACTCGCCGGAGGAGCCCCGCGTCCTTTTGCCCTGAGGGAGCCCCGCGTCCTCTTGCCGCTCTCGGGAGGAGCCCCGCGTCCTCTTGCCGCTCTCGGGAGGAGCCCCGCGTCCTCTTGCCGCTCTCGGGAGGAGCCCCGCGTCCTCTTGCCGCTCTCGGGAGGAGCCCCGCGTCCTCTTGCCGCTCTCCGGATGAGCCCTGCGTCCTCTTGCCGCTCTCCGGGTGCTCCCCGCGTCCTGTTGCCGCTCGCCGCAGGAGCCCCGCGTCCTCTTGCCGCTCTCGGGAGGAGCCCCGCGTCCTCTTGCCGCTCGCCGGAGGAGCCCCGCGTCCTGTTGTCGCACTCCGAAGGTGCCCCGCGTCCTTTTTTCCGCCAGGGAGCCCCGCCTCCTTTTGACACTCGCCGGAGGAGTCCCTCGTCATTTTGGCCCTCGCCGGAGGAGTCCCTCGTCCTTTTGCCGCTCGCCGGAGGTCCCCCGCGTCCTTTTGCCCCGAGGGAGCCCCGCGTCCTCTTTCCGCTCTCCGGAGGTGCCCCGCGTCCTCTTGCCGCTCTCCTGAGGTGCCCCGCGTCCTCTTGCCCCGACCGAGCCCCGCGTTCTTTTTCCGCTCGCCGGAGGAGCCCCCCGTCCACTTGCCGCTCTCCGGAGGAGCCACTCGTCCACTTGCCGCTCTCCGGAGGAGCCCCACGTCCTCTTGCCGCTCTCTGGGTGTGCCCCGCGTCCTCTTGCCGCTCGCCGGAGGACCCCCCCGTCCTTTTGACGCTCGCCGGAGTAGTCCCTCGTCATTTTGGGCCTTGCCGGAGGAGTCCCTCATCCTTTTTCCGCTCGCCGGATGCGCCCCGCGTCCTTTTGCCCCGACCGAGCCCTGCGTCCTCTTGCCGCTCTCCGGAGGAGCCCCGCGTCCTCTTGCCGCTCCCGGGAGGAGCCCCGCGTCCTCTTGCCGCTCTCGGGAGGAGCCCCGCGTCCTCTTGCCGCTCTCTGGAGGAGCCCCGCGTCCTTTTTTCCCCGAGGGAGCCCCGCGTCCCTTTGCCGCTGGCTGGAGGCACCCCGCGTCCTTTTGCCGCTCGCCGGAGGAGTCCCTCGTCATTTTGGCCCTCGCCGCAGGAGTCCCTCGTCCTTTTGCCGCTCTCCGGAGGAGCCCCGTGGCCTTTTGCCACGAGGGAGCCCCGTGTTCTATTTCCGCTCGCCGGAGGAGCCCTGTGTCCTTTTCCCGCTGGCCGGAGGAGCCCTGCGTCCTTTTTCCGCTCTCCGGAGCACGCCCGCGTCCTTTTTCGGCTCGCCGGAGCAGGCCCGCGTCCTTTTTCCCCTCACCGGAGGAGCCCCGGTTTCTTTTGCCGGTAGGAGCCCCGCGTGCCTTTGCCGCTCGCCGGAGGAGCCGTGGTTGCTTTTGCCCCACGTGGTTGCCTGATCTGATACGTAATATGCTGGAAAATTCTTTTGACTTTGATTTTACTTCAGTTCTACAGCTTCTCAGCCTGTGTCTGGAACAGGAAATTAAGAGATTGATTGTAATATCCTGTAATTAGATCTGGCCTGAAGAAGTTGGTACCGCATACATTTGTATTTGCACTGATAGATCCACCTGTACAAAGCCTTGTGCCTTTCAAAAATATCGATATATTTTTACGTAATCTGCAGTGCATATTAACTCATTTTTCCCTCACTTGATTGGACATTTAGGCTGCTGCCATTGTTTTCTCCTTTGCCAATTCAGTGCTACAGTGTCTGTGCGTAGCAGTCAGGGGTGAACCACGAGTACGATTGTTTTCATTAATCTCACTCGGGCCTGCTAAACTTTAGAAATGTTGCTAATAATTTTAACAGAATTACAGAAACGTCTTCAGTGACTGAGAATGCTTTTGCACAGTAACCTTAATAAACAAATCGTGTACCGTGCACAAACTCTACAAAGTGCAAGCTTTAGTTATTAAGCATGAAATTTCGGTGTTTGCTGAGGTCCTCGCATCTTTACGGTGCTAGTTATGTGTGAAAGGTGCTAGGACTGACTCAACTACTTAATCTTTGCCTAAAACCACAAGCCTGCTATTCACAGACAAACACGTGAAGAAAAGGCTGTACCCTACATGGTTTGTCTCACTTACATAACGCAAGCTGCCAGCTTTTGTATTTTGCAATATTCCCCGCGGCCCCCTCTCCCCCCACCCCCCCTGCCCGGAGCAGGAATCACAAGTGTTCTGAACTCAGATAATCGGTATTCTGTTGGCTGTATCTGTCCTCTGTAATTTCTTACAAAGTCATAGTTTAGAGTTCTTAAGAGGAACGTATGCATGTCCTTTTTCCTCCTGAAGCTGCAGGTCACGCCAACACAACAGCTGTAACTTTCTACTGAAGTGTTCATGTCTAATAAGAATGGGAAATATTTATTTTTCTTCTCTTGTAAATTGACAATGGAAACAATAGTGTGTGCTATATTCTTTATACACAGTCGTTGCTACATAGAACTGACGGTACAAAAAGTAAAGCCGTTGCAAATAAGCGCTTGAGCCTGCGCTGCTGAGCAGTTTGAAACAAACGGCTTCTTTCGACTTGCCTTGTGCATTTTAGTATTTAAAGTTTGTTAGTCCTGCACAAACAGCACAGTAATGATTAGGTATCTGGAAGCTGGCTTTTATTAAAAAAAAAAATAAAATTACACCAGAATTTGGAAGTGTGTGAGCTGTGTTTTTGGAGGGAGGGGGCACTGAACCTGAGTCTTGACATCAGGATCCTGTGGCTGTTATCTGATACAGCAAGTCTAGGTGAGGAATCTATGTGATTAATTCTTTCTTTTTTTTTTTCCCCTCATTTGTATATCCCTGTGGGGTTCTCTTGACAGGTCTTGGGGGCTTTGCCAACAGATGTGAAATGCCTGCCAGAGTCATGTGTGTCAACTGCTCGTGAATGCTGGGCAGCGTGTCCACAGCTATGTTGAACATGACAGCTGTTTTGTGTGGGGGTGGTTTAAAAGTTCTGCTGTCTGAAGCGCCCTCTCGAAGTGATCACGCTGTGATGCGGAGAAGGGCTTAGGCACCCTTAAAAATGTGTTTCCCAAACTTCAGATGGTCCAAGAAAAGCATTTGCCTGTTCTCTTTGCGGGGTGGAGGTGCAAATAAATACCCCCGCTGTGGTGACAATTTCACAAGATAGTTATGAGTAAGTTGTACCAGCAACTTGCTCCAAGCCTGAGTAGGCTGAAACAAGAAGTTCTGCTGCGTCATTTCTTAGAGCTGAGCCCGCAGCTTGGCCACGGGCAACAGCTGTTCTGCCACAGCCAGCAGGGCCACGCAGCAGGGATGCAGGGAACCAAAGGGCAGGGTTGTGGGACCTGGCGGGAGGAATTACGTTCAGCTCATACCCTCCCCAAAACCGCCTCTTGTAAGGAAGTGCTGTGGTGACGAGCAAAGACAGGGGTGTCCACCTGTATTGTTCTGGGGGTGTCCATCAGCTGCTGGTAAGAGACTTCATCCGAGGGGGAAAAAATGATTCCTGAAAGAGAGACTCGCCTTGCTGAATGTAGTTCCTTGAGGGAAACTCTGTGGTGTGGCCCAAGGGATTTTAGGTTAATTTATTGTGAAATTGTTCCATCCCTGCACCCTCACAGGAGCACGCACTGGTGTCCAGCCGGGGCGCAGGCTCCTTGGGAACGCGGGATTTCTGCCGAGACCGCAACGCAGCCTGACTGCCCTGGCAGCTGCTCTCCCGCATGGCAGCAGCAGGTCACGAAGGGAAGCACATTCTCTGGTGAAAGGCAGCTGTCAGTGTTCTACTCAGCCGGTGCGTAAATCTGCACTGCACAGGTTCTTTAGTGCCTCCAGTTCCTCCAAAACCTTCTCCTCCACTCTCCCCGAGCTGTTAAGCAGCTGATTGATTTCTCACAGGCACCAAAGCAAAACCAGTGAAAGACAGCAGCTTGGTGAAGGGGAACTCCAGTGGCCACCAAGTGTGATGGGTTTGGGTAACTGTCTTCAGACAAAGATGTGCCAAGAGCCCGCAATTTAAGGAACCAAAATTGGTGGCCGCTTCCAGGTTGTGCTGGCCTTGACCACTTCCCCTGCAGGTGGGCTCCTGTTCCTCGTTAGAGTCGCACACCCCGCTGCTGGGCTCCTGCCGCGCTGTGCTCAGCTGGTGCTTGCTGTGCCAGGGGTGGCCAAGAGTCCGTCTCCAGAGAAAGAAAAAGCAGGAAACTCTCCCCAGCTGACTGAGGGAAGGGAAGCAAGACCCTGAGGATTTCTAAGTCTGAATTTTCCACCAAAACCCGTTACCTCTGGCCGGGCGGGGTTGTCCCCCGCCAGCTCTGGCCCCGGAGCGCTTGCTGGAGGCCAGTGTGCTCCGGAGCACAGATGGCTTTGCTCCAGCCAAGGGACCGCTCCCGGCCTTTGGTGAATGCAGAGCTGCGTGAGCGGTGCCAGGCGAGACAGGATCTCCCTTTTCCCGCTGCTGGAGCGGCCGCGGGTGCCCAGTCCCTCCCGGGCGGGGGGGGGTCTACAGCTTTTCCTCGCGAAAGGCCAGCGCCCACGCTGCCCCGCGCCACAGCCCCGGCGCTTCAGGGCGGGCTGAGGGCGGGAGAGCACCCCGAGGAGGGGCCCCGCCGAGGAGGGCCGGTCCCGCCAGGCCCCCCGGCCCGCACCGAGGGCGGCGGGGGGCGGGCGGTGCGTGTGCCGGGCGGGCCGCGGGCTGGAGCCCTTCCTGGCGCGGGAGGTGCGGGCGCGGCTCAGGGCCACGGAGGGGAGGGCGGAGCAGGCGCCGGTGCCCGCGCGGGGCGCTCCGCTCCGCTCCGCTCCGCTCCGCTCCGGCTGGGCGGGGAACGGGGCCTCGTTCGCTTGGCAGCCCGGAGCCGGGCGGCCGCGGCGCGGGGCCCCACGGCTCTGGGTGTGGGTGTGGGTGTGGGTGTGGGTGTGGGTGTGGGTGTGGGTGGGAAGGGGCCCCTCAGGACCGTCCGGTGCCGCCCCTGCCGCGGGCAGGGCCATCTGCCGCTCGGTCAGGCCGGGTCCCCTCGCCACCCCCGGGGAGCTGCGGGCTGCGCTGCCCTCCTCCCTGCCAGGGGGCGAGCGGGCGTGAGGGGCTGCGGGGCTGCTGGAAGCGCTCGCCCGAAACGCTTCCCCGTCCGCTCCGGTTGCCGGTTTTCCCCTGAGGTGGGCTGCGGCTCGGGCAAGGTCTTCTTCGGCACAGAGGCGGAGCCGGGCGCGCTGGGGAAGCTCAGCTCTGCAGAGCGACTGTTCCTGCTGCTGGAGAAACAGCCCCCGCTCGCGGTGTCCAGAAATAAAGGTGCGGCACCGGCTCCTTCCCGCGGGCCGTCCCCGCCGCTTTGCTCCCGGGGTGGCCGCGCAGAAACGCGGAGCCCTGGTTCAGGTCCGGTTTATGAAGGGAATGTTTGCTTTACTCCGTGGATTTACTCGCAGCTGTACTTCTGATTGACAATAACCTGACGTTCTGAAGCGTCTTTCACCCAGGTACGTTGTCAATGCTTTCTTGGTACTGAAAATGGCTTTAAAATTGTTTGAAATAGGTATCTTACCAGCCCGTGCGCTGCTGATGCTGTACCTATATGTGTATGTGTCATAGCACGCACCCCCCAGAAAAAAAAAAGAAAGAAAGTGAAGTCCGGTTCTGGAGCCCTTGTGTGCGTGTTAACCACGAGCCATTTTCCTTTATTCGGAGTGGATCCAGGCGTATATCCTGTGCCACTGGACTGCTCAGTGCACGGGTTTCTTGTAAATCTCCGCTGCTCAGGGTCACATTCTCTGTCAGTGTTGGAATAAGAATTTAAAGTAAGACAAACTGATCTCTTCATGCTGGTGGGATTTCATTTGGGAGATCACAGATGGCCTTCAGCTTTAGTGATCAAATATAACCGTCATTCTAAATGACAAGTAGAAATACTTTTTCTTTTTCTTCCTTCTCTCCCCCGCATTGGCCAGTTTCAAGGTTTTTAAGTGAATTGTCCTCTGTACTGCTCATGCCTCTCTTGTCATAGCTTGGTGAAGAGGACTGTTCTGTTCCCAAAACGGAAGCCATTCAGTACAGCGTTTCAATACGGCGTAGGAATCGGGAGAGATGTAGACAGGAGAGGGAGATTGGGTCTCATGCTTGAAAACACTCCACATTGCAATTAATTCCCCTGCTTGAGCGCTGCCTTCCCCTTCTGTGATAACCTGTTCGTCAGTGTCGACCCGAAGTGCTACAGCTCGATATTTCCAAGTTTTTCCTTCCCGCTTAGAAGCAGCATCGGTAAACCAAACGTTCTGCCACTGCCCAGAACACGGAGGAGCCACTTGTGTTACGGGAGGGAGCTCATTTGTTTCTCTCTCTGGGTGCATTTCTTCCGGAACGGTTAACATCTTTGCAGCCCCCTCTGGTACCGTAAAGATGTCACAATAATGCTCTGTCTGAGCGTCCCATTTCCACGCAGAGGGTCTCTGGGCCACCCGGTCAAGGGGTGGGGTCCCTGCTAAAACCGGCTTGATTGCCCTAAATGGGCCTCTAAGCACTATTGATTGCTGCGGAGTAGGCGGCTGGGGCTTCTCTCAGGGCTAAAGTAACAACAAACCCACCCTTTTCCCAGGCTGTTTCTCTCTTCAGCATCTTTAAAGCTGCGGGAATAAAACCCAGTAGGTCGAGTGGGTCCTTCGGGGCCCTTCTGCCACAAATGTACTGATAGCCCCGTCCTGGCAAAACCCCGTTCAGTATGGACGGGATCTGTGGGGTGAATAGGACCAAGGGCTTGGTGAGCAGCCGCTTCCAACACTAACAGCTGCAATGCTTCTTCGTGGGGCTCAGCCCACTCCCGTCCGGTCCCTTTTCGCAACAGATCATCTAGGGGTCTTGCAACAGTCGAAAAATCCGGGATATGTTTTCTCCAAAACACAAGTAACGCTAGTACACGCTCTAAGTCCTTTTTTGACTCTGGCGTTTTGGTTTGATCTAACGAGGACAGGGCGTCCGGCGGAACACATGTCATTCCTCCCACCACATCCCTAAGAACTTTACTTCATTCGAGGGAGTTTGTATTTTCTCAGGTGGGATCTTCAGCCCCAGACTTTCTAGATGAGAGACTATGTTGTCCTGAGTTATCAGAACCCTTTCTGTCTCCTCCCTCCCCCCCGCCCCAAGAATGTCATCGATGTATTGATCAACACTGACCCCCTCCTCGGCAGGAACCATTTCCAGCTCTCCTGCTAAGGCATGATGGGCTAGCGTGGGGGAGTGCTTATATCCCCGTGGGAGTCTGGTACAAGTGAATTGCTGCCCCTGCCAGGTAAAAGCAAAGCGGTCTTGGTCCTCAGCTTGTAGGGTACCATAAAAAACATGTCTTTCACATCCACAGTTGCCATAATCGGGTTGAGAAGAGGGGCTAAGGAAACTTTAATAGATATGGTATTTATTGATTATTGCTGTGCATGCTGATACAAATGGCGCTTTATGCTTTGCTAACTAAAAACTACCCGAGGGGGGGAAGTCTTGCATTCCCCAACCGAGGGGCCTTGCTTTGTGCTTTGAATTCTTTATCTGAAGTGAGAAGTCCTGCACCTCCTGCAGAAGGACAGTCCTGATAAGAACCAAGGGGCCTCCTGCGAGAAGTCCTGCACCTCCCGCAGAAGGACAGTCCTGATACCTAAATGACCTCTTGGAACTAATTGTAATACCTAAATGACCTCTTGGAACTAATTTTAGTACGGAGCGGGGATAGCTCATGCATATGTATAGGCGTGTTTTTTTAACTTCATGTACATGTAACACTTGGTTGTATAAAATTCAAAGTGAATTGCCATGCCAGGCGCACACGATTTTGGCGGGACTCCCCCCCGTGCTGCCCGGCGCCGAATAAACATACCTACTTTACAATCTTACAGATTGTGGAGTCTGCTTTCCGCACGTCAGTTTGGCGAGCCAGGCAGGAGGCTCTCTGCTTGGCTGCGGGATCCACTGCGGAGCGGACTCTCCTAGGCGCACCCCGAACACTTTCTCGGAGGAGCCTCCGCTGCCAGCCGCTCACCACGGGAGCAGACAACAACCTCCTGAAGCTGCGGACCAAACGGTATGTTTAACGATAGGGGCCCGTAAGTCGTACGTGTGGCCGGGGCAGGTGGTAAATCACGCAGAGACGTCTGGCGTGCAGCATAGTCCCCTTTGGGTGGGTACCCAGGTTGGTTTGGGGCTCCAGCTGGGGACTCACTGACCGATAGAGTGACCGCTAGTGATCCTGGGAATAGATCAAATTAGTCTGTGTTTTGCTGGTCTGGTGCCGTGACTCAGATAAGGAACGGTGGGCTTTGGTCCTCCGGGGAGGCGCCCCGCGACATTTCGCGGCCCCACGACCAACAGCTTACTCCAACCTTACCGACGAACCTAAATTCTAGGATATTGAGCAAAAAAGGACCGGTAAAATCCCATAAAATTCTGTGCACGGGAGTCCGGACGAAGACGCAGGACGCGTAAATATATTGCGAATTTGTTCGCGGGTTTGCTGTTCGGGCGGGATTGGGTTTCCTGGAATATAACGAGTGAGAGGTTCGATATACTGAACCAAGCGAGTGCGGACTCTTAAGTACTGCGTTTCCCATCTCCCGCGAGGGACTGGGCCAGGAACAAGGGGAGCGAGTGAGTGTATGTTTGTGGATATTCCAGAAGATGGGGGCGAAGGGCAGCAAGCCTTCGACTCCCATGGGAAGGGTACCCACTGTACCTAAGAATACCCCTCTGGCATATATCTTAGACAATTGGAGATATTTCCCTGGAACCCTAGGGAAAGATAAGCAGGAAATGATAGAATATTGTACTAAGATATGGGGAGGGAAGAAGATTTCTAAAAATGTCTTTTGGCCAGTCTATGGGTCAGAAGAAGATTGGGTAAGACAGCAATTAAACCTCTGGGTTAATAATAAAAAACCCCTTAACCCGGAGGAGAGGCAATATGCGGAAGTGTGGCTAGAAAGACCGGGAGCTAGACTTTACCCGCTGAATGAAATAAAAACTAAACAAAAGAAAAAGAAGGAAGCGTTAGACGAAACCCTTCTAACCCCCCCTCCTTACATTCCTCCTCCTGCTCCCGCAGAGGTCCCCAGAGCGCCCACTCCCCCACCAGAGTCGGAACAAGGGTCTCCCCCTCTTCCTAGACGCGTAACTAGAAGTCAAAAAGGGGCAGCTCAGATGTACCCCCTAAGGGAAATACCCATGGGGGGACCTCAACCTGTGATCGGATATATTTCCGTACCCCTAAACTCGGCTGACCTACGAGATTTTAAAAGAACCGAGATGGGAAACTTAATTGAGGACCCACTCGGAGTGGCAGAAAGATTAGATCAATTTTTGGGACCAAACCTTTATACTTGGGATGAGATGCAATCTATCCTTGGTCAATTATTTACTACCGAGGAAAGAGATATGATTAGACGAGCAGGAATGAGACTGTGGGATGCTCCACATGCCCAGGGACCCCAAGCAGATATTAAATGGCCACTTCAAAGACCTAGTTGGGATAATCAGGATCCGGTGCATAGAACCCATATGCAGGACCTGAGAACTATAGTAATTCAGGGAATTAGAGAAGCAGTACCCCGTGGCCAGAATATCAATAAAGCATTTAATGAAATGCAAAAGAAAGATGAAAGCCCTACTGAGTGGCTGGAACGACTGAGGAAAGCCCTTCAGCTGTACTCTGGGGTAAATCCCGACGACCCTTTAGGGCAAGCGCTCCTCAAAACTCAGTTTGTGGCAAAATCATGGGAAGATATCAGAAAGAAGATTGAAAAGTTAGAAGACTGGCAGAACAGAGGGTTGGATGAATTATTGAGGGAAGCTCAGAAAGTCTACGTAAGGCGGGAAGAAGAGAGCAGCAAGCGACAAGTAAAAATGATGGTAGCAGCGGTCAGAGAGGATCGCAGAGGGCGGACTGGTGAACACAGATCTGCTGGAACGAAACAAGGGAACGTAGTAGTAAAGAAGGAACAGAGATTTTGTTTTTACTGTGGAAAAAAAGGACATATAAAGAAGAATTGCAGAGAAAGGATCAGGGATGAGGAAGTATTGAAAACGGAATAGGAGAGTCAGGGGCTCTATATCTTAGGGGACCGGAGTCATCATGAGCCCTTGATAAAATTAAAAATAGGTCCCCATAAACAAGAGTTCACCTTTTTAGTAGACACTGGGGCTGAGAAATCGACTATTAGGCAAATACCTGAGGGATGTAAAGTTTCCCCTGAAAAAGTACAAGTAATTGGAGCAAAAGGAGAACCCTTTAAAGTAAGCAAAATCAAAAATGTGGTATTCGAAACTGAAAATAAATTTGGAATGGGTGAACTCTTGCTCGTCCCTGAAGCAGAATTTAATCTGTTAGGACGAGATTTAATTGTTGAATTGCAATTAGAAATTAAAGTGAAAAATCAAGAGCTAACGGTGTCTGCTTATCCTTTAACCGTGGATGATCAAAAACAAATTAACCCCGATGTCTGGTACTCTCCAGACACAATTAGTAGACTGGAAATCCCACCGATTAAAATCCAAATTTCCGAACCCCACATACCTGTGAGGGTAAGGCAATATCCCATATCCCTAGACGGACGGAGAGGATTAAAACCAGAAATTGATCGATTGTTAGCACAAGGAATCTTAGAGCCTTGTATGTCACCCTTTAACACTCCCATTCTGCCTGTAAAGAAACCAAATGGGAAATATCGGCTCGTACATGATTTAAGGGAAATAAACAAAAGAACTGTCACCCGGTTCCCTGTAGTAGCAAATCCATACACACTGCTAAGCAAGCTAGGACCCCATAACTCCTGGTATAGTGTGGCTGATGTAAAGGATGCCTTTTGGGCCTGTCCACTGGCAGAAGAATGCCGTGATTATTTTGCCTTTGAATGGGAAGACATAGAGACAGGCCGTAGACAGCAATTGAGATGGACCGTGCTTCCCCAAGGGTTCACTGAGTCCCCTAATTTGTTTGGACAGGCCCTGGAAGAGCTTTTAAAAGAATACCAGGTACAAACGGGAAACGTGCTGTTACAGTATGTAGATGATCTGCTCATAGCAGGGAATAATAAGGAGGATGTAAGAAAAGAAAGCATTCGACTCCTAAACTTTCTTGCACAAAAGGGCCTACGGGTATCACAAGAAAAGTTACAATTTGTGGAGGAAAAAGTGAAATATTTGGGGCATTATTTGTTTAACGGCAAGAAGATATTGGATCCAGAGCGCATTAAAGGAATTCTGGAACTACCTATGCCTGTCACTAAGAGGCAAATTCGGCAGGCATTAGGGCTATTTGGGTATTGTAGGCAATGGATAGAGAACTACAGCTTTAAAGTTAAATTCTTATATGAACAACTGTCAAAAGACAAAATACCCAAGTGGGCCCCTCAGGATCAAGAGCAGTTTGCCAGTCTCAAAAGGGAGCTAAGTCAAGCACCGGTTTTAAGCCTCCCAGATTTAAAGCGGCCATTCCATTTATTCGTTAACATACATGAAGGAACGGCATTCGGAGTATTAACTCAGGAATGGGGCGGACAAAAGAAACCGGTGGCATACTTATCAAAGCTGTTGGACCCTGTGAGCAGGGGTTGGCCGAGTTGTTTACAAATCATTGTTGCTGCTGCCTTATTACTTGAAGAAACAAATCGTATTACCTTTAATGGAGAAGTTGTCCTATATGCGCCTCATAATATAAGGGGGGTGCTTCAACAAAAAGCAGAAAAATGGCTTACAGATAGCCGACTACTAAAGTATGAGGGAATACTCATAGAATCTCCAAAACTATCCCTAAGGACTACCGGAGCGGTTAACCCTGCAGAATTTTTATACCCAGGGGAAAGTACTGAGTTAGTACATGATTGTCTTCAAACAATTGAACAACAGACACGCGTTAGACCAGACTTAGAAGAAGAAGAACTACAATGTGGGGAAATACTATTTATAGATGGGTCATCACGAATAGTGGAAGGTAAACGATTGTCTGGATATGCCATCGTTAAGTTAGAGAAAGGAGAATTTAAGACAATAGAATCGGGCCCCCTAAGTGCCAGCTGGTCGGCTCAAGCCTGTGAGCTGTATGCATTGTGGAAAGCATTAGTGTCACTGAAGGAAAAGGGTGGAACTATATATACAGACTCACGCTATGCGTTCGGAGTGGTACATACCTTTGGAAAAATATGGGAGGAAAGAGGATTTGTTAACTCACAGGGAAAAGAACTGATACACCCGGAATTAATTCGGCGAGTTCTGGGGGCATTGAAAATGCCGAATAAAATAGCAGTTGTACATATAAAGGGACACCAACGAGGTACAAGTTATCAAGTTAGGGGAAATAATGCAGCTGATACAGAAGCAAAACGAGTGGCAGGCAATTATAGTACGATTTTGACTATGCAACAAATATCTGTTAGTAAAAATCTGAGTTTTGAATCTGCAGAAAAGGAAAAACTAGAACAAATGGGAGCTAAGGAACAGGATGGTAAGTACATATTGCCAGATGGGAGAGAAGTCTTGCCGAAGGGCATAGCACTCGAAATATTTTCAAAAATACACAGTAAAACACACTGGGGAACCCAGGCGTTAGTTGATCATTTCAATCAACAGTTTGCCTGTATAGGCGTATATAACATAGCAAAGACAGTCACGGCAGCCTGCGAGACCTGTCAAAAGGTTAATCGAAACAACATGAGACAAAAACCTCTTGGAGGACGTTCCCCAGCATACAGACCTTTTTCACACTTACAAGTGGATTTTACTGAACTACCCAGGGTAGGGCGTGACAAATATTTATTAGTAATGGTGGATCATTTAACACATTATGTTGAGGCTTTTCCTACCTCCAAGGCAACTGCTAACCAAGTTACTAAAGTGTTACTTGAACACATTATACCTCGATATGGAGTACCTGAAGTAATTGACTCGGACAGAGGAACACACTTTGTGTCAAAAATTGTTAGAGATCTAACAGAAAGCTTGGGTATTAAGTGGGAATACCATACGCCATGGCATCCACAAAGTTCGGGAAAAGTTGAAAGGATGAATGGAGAAATCAAAACTATTTTGACTAAATTAATGATAGAAACCAAATTATCATGGATTAAGTGCCTACCCATGGCACCATTAATTCTCAGAACCAGACCCCGAGCAGATGTAGGAATATCAGCGTTTGAAATGGTGTATGGAATGTCCTATAGAATTGAAAGTCCACAAACAAATGTTTTAATTCGAGACCGTGTGATTAATGAATATGTTTCGCAATTAGCAGAACATCGTAACAAGCTTTGGGAACATGGACTGATTGTACAACGACCACCGTTGGACTTAAAAATTCATAATCTTAAACCTGGGGACTGGGTATTGGTTAAAACGTGGAAAGAAGAAACCCTAAAACCCAATTGGGAGGGACCTTATCTTGTTTTGCTTACAACAGAAACAGCTGTCCGGACTGCTGAGCGTGGATGGACTCATGCCAGTCGCATTAAAGGCCCAGTGACGAGACCCCACTGGAAAGTAATCAGTACTCCAGGTGACACCAAGATAACCCTGAAAAGATAACGTAATGATAGAGACTTTATTTGATTATTTTGCCGCATTACCTTTTGGTATGAAGTGTTTATTGTTGTTCATATTTGCTATAATTATTTCTTTTTTTTATCTATTATATATGGAAGCGTACAAAGTGTGTTGAAGGAAATTGCTAAACTTATGCAACCACACAATATTAAGTATAGAAGATATGCTGATGTAAATAATATATGCACTCTAGATATACGAATTAGACGTAATAATTTGAACTGCAATTGTTATCCATTTGCTTGTTCCAGGTGTAAGGTATGCCAGAATAAATGGTGGACACACTGTGAATGTGGATACCCTCCAACAGGAGTTTGCACACAGTGTTGGAAAATCCAAAGAACTCTTACTGAGTGGAAATTAAAACAATTAGAGTCTAAACAAGAAATTATTCGAGAATCCCATGAGTGGTGGGAAATTTTTGCCAAAGGAATAAACCCTCAATATTATTGTTACCACTCCACCGAACCAGTCCCCTTTATAGCTGAAATCTTGGCTATAAAGTGCAGAAGGAAAGTACTAACCGTGTCTTGCTTTGCCCCATTAGTTAAAGCTGCAAAGTGGGAAGCCTATGTAAACAGACAGAAAGCCCGAAGCAGCTGTTCTCCTGAAGAATTCCCTTGCTGCCGAGAAGATGGTACACCCCGTGGCTCGAAGCAACCGAGTCGACGGGCAAGGCAGAGGAGGAACAAACTGTGGAGAAAAGAACCAGAACAATGGGACACTAAAGCAACAATGGCCGAACTTCCCCAGGACTGGTAAAAATTTACTTAAATTGGCAAAATTGACAGACACCCTTTTTCCTGGTATACCGTTAGTTTTGTTATTGATAATAACCCAAGCAAATGGAAACCCTCATGAACCTATGAACTGGACAATAACAAACATAAAATATCCAAGTAATCCAATCCAAGCACGAACTACACCGGGCACAGTTAGTTTCAATGTGAGTTTGCATGATCTAATTACTGAAGAAGATCGTAGAGATGAAGCGGATATATGTAAACCGATTTATATATGTCCAGCATCAAACCCTGGTAAAGGATACTGTAATTCTCCAGGTCATTATTACTGTGCATATTGGGGGTGCGAAACATGGGCCTCTGAGTGGTCCGCACCTGGAGACCAATATCTAGAAATAAAGTGGTCACCGGAAGGATGCGAGAGACCTAAATTACACGGAGACCGGTGGGGTCATTGCTTAAGTAAACCGATTCCTTGTGTGGGCATCAATATAACTATAAAAAATCCTGCTCAGGACTTTTGGCTGGCAGGGAAATATTGGGGAATTAGATATTGGGAAACAGGTGCAGACAGAGGAGGAATTTTTCAAATAATGAAGAGACCGATGCCCCACGATCCTTTACCAGTAGGACCAAACCTGGTCCTGAATCCACCCACTTTCTCTGAAGAAAAGATTGCCCCCGTAGTTGTTGTAACATCTTCTCCAGACTCCCTTTCGGAAACAGCTAATGACATTGTGACGGAATTCTCTTTATCCAGGGATCTAGAGTTGTCAGAATCCAAAGACCCCTTATGGAATCTAATGCAAGCCTCTTATCGTGCCCTTAATGAAAGTAAACCAAATTTAACTAAGGAATGCTGGTTATGTTATAATGTTAGACCACCATATTTTGAGGCAATTGGAAAACCAGGAAGGATTCGATGGTCTAATGGTTCAAACCCACGAGAATGCCCATGGAATGACCAGAGGAACCATACGCAAGGAATTACTATTCAATTAGTAACAGGTCAAGGAAAATGTATAGGTACAGTGCCCGAAAAGTATCAGCCTTTGTGCAACCGAACAGTCACTAACACCAATATAGAGAAACACAAGAATCAAAGTAACAAATGGGCTATCCCGACACCAGGAGCTAAATGGGTTTGTTCAGACATCGGAGTAACGCCTTGCCTATCCCTAAACGTGTTTAATCAATCTCAGTTTTGTGTACAGGCGATTATTGTTCCTCGTCTGATCTATCACACCTCTGAGGAGGTGTTACGCCACTTTGAAGGAGACCTGAATAGACAAAAACGAGAGCCAATTACAGTGGTAACCCTAGCTACACTGCTGATAGCGGGCGGAGTTGGAACAGGTACAGGCATAGCCTCCCTAGTAAAAGGTCAGGAATTACAAAGTTTGCAGATGGCTGTAGATGAGGATTTAGCAAAAATAGAACAATCTATCCAAAATTTAGCCACTTCAGTAAAGTCTTTATCAGAAGTAGTGCTGCAAAATAGGAGAGGATTAGATCTATTGTTCTTAAAGGAAGGAGGGTTATGTGTAGCTCTCAATGAAGAATGTTGTTCTTTTGCTGACCATACGGGAGTAGTCCAGGACACCATGTCTGAACTCCGGAAAAGGTTAGATCAACGTAAGAAGGATCGTGAGGCGGGCAGGTCATGGTATGAAAACTGGTTTAATGTTTCACCTTGGCTAACCACTTTGTTATCCGCTTTAGCAGGACCGCTTATCATGTTGATTTTGGGACTTATATTTGGGCCTTGTATATTACGCTATATTTTACATTTTATTAAAGAACGGTTTGACATAGCTAAATTGCTTATTTTAACTACGAGGTCTGGGGCAAAATATAAGAGTGTATCTATTAATGAGGATGAAGATTGTTGTGAATGCGTTATGCCACGTGAGAACTATGCCTATTGTAATTGTGAGGTATTACCTTGTGAGTGTTATGATAAATGTTTGGATTGTGGAAAAAGGTTTGCTTGCAGTGCCGAGAATAAAAGTAGCGTCTAATAAACAATAATAGGATAAAAAGAAAAAGGGGGGATTGTGAGAAACCATGGACTAGGGTATTGTTTATTAAGATTTATGTTAAGCCCAATGTAAAGGTCAGACAGCAAAAATCGCCTCTGCAAACTAAAAACAGCCACCGGATACCGCTTGTGCAAGATAAGATAACCACCAGATGTCCCGGAACCGACAGAAACAGGGCAAGCAACCCCATATAAGGAAGACTTCTTACTTCGGCCTCAACGAACACCAGGAGGCAGAAAACGACCCCCTAACAACAACTGAAGCATGCCTCCACTACCTCATGAACACGGAAGTAAAGATGTATAAAAAGGGACTGTTTGAACTGCTCAGCACGGCAGTTGGCGGAGCGCAGACTCCCCTGCCGTCCAGCGCTGTTTTTGCTCATATTCTACTTGCTATAATTAATAAAATTTTTAATTGGATTATGACCCGTTGTGGTCCCAATTTATAACACTGGTATTGATTTTTGGTTCCTGTAATAAGGCATTTCGTGTTGGCTACTGATTTGGACTTGCTGAACCATGGTGTCTGCGTGAAGGATTCTTGTGTGTGTGTGTGAGATCTATGTTGCATGGTAAAAATCCTATGTTGCGTGCAGGACCTTCTATGGTGTAAACGCCTGTGTTGTGAAAGCGTGAGTGAGTCTCAGGAATCCCAGCAAAGCTGTGACTGTGTGTGTGGCGTGAGGTCTGTCCAGCCGCCCCTAGCCACCCAGAGTCTTCTGAGGTGGGCTAGAAAGCAAGGGGACTTTCCTCTTTCCCAAGTTTCTTGTGTGATTGTGTGACCACTCTGAGTGTGTGGACGTTCACGAGAGTGTGAACGCTGTGAGTCTATGTAAATTGTATTGTTTGTGTGCAAAGATTGAATTGGATCCAAAGTGTGTGTTTGTAACCGCGGTAGTAGTTTATTGTGTTCTGTCATTGTAGATTGCTTTGTTCCCTTGTGGTGGGACCCTGACGGTCCTGAATGGTGTCCTTTACACCACGGTAACTCTTGTAAACCTATATTTTGTTCTAGAGTGTAAGTGTTGTGGTGAAAAGTTGTGGGTAGAGTTTGGCTGGAATTTCGAGCATCCTAAGTGTAAAATTTAGACTGGGATAAGAAAGAAAGGGCTGTGTTTGTGTACAAAAGAAGGATAAATAATCAATCAATAAATATGGGAGGGGGTCAGAGTGGAGGAATAATAAAGAAAAGTCCTCTGGGTTGCATACTTGCTCACTGGAAAGATATTGCTGGGACTGGAAGTACGGAAAGTAAAAAGACCCTTATCAAATATCGCAATCAATGGTGGCCGTTGTATAAGCTAGAAGGTGAGGCTAAGTGGCCGTCTAATGGGTCAATAGATTATAACACCCTTTTACAACTAATGTTGTTTTTAGGAAGAGAAAGAAAATGGGATGAGGTTTCGTATGCAGATATGTTTTTCACCCTCCGAAACCACCCGGAATGGCAAAGGGACTGTGGAATGGTTCCCCCACAGGACCCTATGGTACTCGCGCTTGAGCGAGAAAACAACAAGGAGCTCAGAGGTAAACTGAGGCGGTGTTGTTCGGCATGTAGTATCAGACAAAGATGTACTAAGGCAAGTAAGATTCATCAGGCGCCAGAACAAGATTTAACTGATTTGTTTAAGCCTCCCCCTCGACCACAGGAACAGGACGCGGACTCGGACAGAGCTTCGACTGCCCCGGACAGTCCCGTATCTTCCCGTACTAGGAAGAAATCCGCTCCAACAGTTTTGCAAGCACCTCTCCGGGAGGCGGTGGGACCGGATGGTGGGACAATGTTAATTAAAGTACCCTTTTCTACTGCTGACCTAGGGGAGTGGAAAAAGATTGCAAAAGATTATAGGAGTGACCCGGTAAGTGTAACTAAGCATTTCCAATTTATTATAAAGCAACATAATCCTGATTGGAAGGATATACAATTATTGTTGGACTATCTGACTGAAACAGAGAAGCAGCTAGTTTTAAGAACAGCAGGGAATCTGGCCGAAGACCATTATAAAGTTACAGGAGGGAACGTTAAGGAACATTTCCCCCTCCAAGATCCAAAGTGGGATGTTAATAGATCTGCACATATGGAAAACTGCAGGAGTACCAGGAATGGATTTTAAAGGGAATGGAGAAGGCAATCCCCAAAACTATAAATTGGTCAGCGTTGTATGCAATCAGACAGAGCCCTTCCGAGTCCCCATCTGAATTCCTGGATCGATTGAGGGACGTGATGCGCCGTAGCACACCGCTGGATCCTGGGTCAGAGGTAGGAATACAACAATTAATCCCCCTATTCTTGGGTCAATCCACAGGAGATATAAGACGCACACTTCAGAAGTTACGCCCCACAGAAAGCAGGAATTTAGAAGTGCTGCTGGATGAAGCATGGAGAGTGTTTAGTAACAGAGAGGAAGAATATAGGCAAGGGCAAAAGCAGCTGATAGCTGTCATGCGGGAGGAAGGGGAAAAAGGGATTAAACGGAACCTGCCTCGTGTGGGTAAAAATCAGTGTGCTTTCTGTAAGAATTTTGGTCACTGGAAGAGGGAATGCCCAAAGAATAAGAAAGGGGGCCAAAGGGCTCACACAGGAAGAACAATAGCCCACGCAGGGAAAGACTGACGGGAACCTGGGGGATCTACCCTAGCGGATCTACCGGTTATAATTAAGCTAGGGGAAAAACAAGAAAAAGTAGAATTCTTAATAGATACAGGGGCAACATACTCTGTTTTGAATCAAGCCTTGATGCCCCTGGGGAATGATTATGTTATGGTAAAAGGGGCGACTGGCCAAAGTGAAAAGGCATATTTTTGTAAGCCTCTAAAATACAAATTGGGAAAACAATGGGGCATCCACAGGTTTTTATATATGCCCAACTCCGCAAAAGCACTTTTGGGAAGAGATTTGTTGGAACAATTGGGAGCAAAAATCACATTTGAAAAAGGAGAAATTACTCTGGAGGTAAAAGATCAACAGTACGTTCAAATATTGAGTCTAACCTTAACCAGTCTTCCCTCAGAAGGAAAAATTAACGAGGAAATCCTAAATCAAGTGTACCCGGGGGTATGGGCTACCGACGTACCGGGAAGAGCGAAAAATGCTCCACCGGTCAAAATTAAAGTTAAGAAAGACCAACAACCGGTAAGAATTAAACAATATCCCTTAAAGAAAGAAGATAGAGAAGGAATCCAGCCGGTGATAGAAAAATTTCTACAATTAGGACTATTAAAGGAGTGTGAGTCTGAATTCAATCCCCTCTATTACCTGTTCGGAAACCTGATGGGTCATATAGGGTGGTCCAAGACTTACGGGCGGTGAATAAGATAACTGAAGACCTCTACCCATATACCCTGCTGACTGCGTTAACACCTGATCTAATTTGGTTTTCTTAGATTTGACGGATGCTTTCTTTTGTCTCCCTCTCCACGAAGCCAGTCAAAAATTGTTTGCATTCGAATGGGAAAATCCTAAGAGTGGTCAGAAGACCCAGCTCCCTTGGACGGTGTTGCCGCAAGGATTTAAGAATAGTCCTACCATTTTCGGCAATCAGCTTGCGAAAGACCTGGAATCCTGGGAAACCCCATCTGAGAAAGGAAAATTGTTGCAGTATGTGGATGATATCCCGATCGCCACCAGGACAGAGGAAGACTGTATGGCATGGACGGTGAGTCTGTTAAACTTCTTAGGACTCCAAGGATACCGGGTGTCCAAGAAGAAGGCCCGGGTAATGCAACGTAAAGTGAATTATTTGGGCTATGAAATTAGTGCGGGGCAGAGAACTTTGGGGCAGGCCCGCAAAGAGGTGATATGCCAAACTCAGAAACCCCAGACAGTAAAGGAGTTGCGGACCTTTCTGGGAATGACAGGGTGGTGTCGATTGTGGATTTACAATTATGGACTGCTTGTTAAACCACTGTATGCGCTGACAGCGACTGAGCAGAAACACCTTGAATGGAATAAGGAGGCTGAACAAGCTTTTGAGCAACTGAAAAAGGCTCTGATGTCAGCCCCGGCCTTAGGACTCACAGATGTGAGTAAGTCGTTTCTTCTTTTCTCTCATGGTACAGGATCTGGGTCCACATCGACGGGCAGTTGCCTACCTCTCTAAGCAGTAGGACGCGACTGCAAAGGGCTGGCCTGGATGCCTACGGGCGGTTGCAGCTGTGATACTGAACATACAGGAAGCCCGAAAGTTTACTCTGGGCCAGAAAATGACTGTTTTTGTGTCCCATGCAGTGTCAGCAGTACTGGAAGCAAAGGGTGGGCACTGGCTCTCTCCACAAAGATTCCTGCGATATCAAGCTGTGATAGTGGAACGGGATGATGTGGAAATCGTGGTCACTAACATTGTCAACCCAGCTTCTTTTCTCAGTGGGAACACAGGAGAACCGGTGCATCATGACTGTTTGGAAACCATCGAAGCAACATACGCAAGCCGCCCAGACCTGAAGGATAGCCCCATAAAAAACGGGGAAAACTGGTTCACAGACGGGAGCGGCTATGCCTCGAATGGCAGTCGACATGCAGGATACGCCATCACCACCAGTCAAGAGGTAATAGAATCAGGGCCTTTGCCCATGAACACCTCCGCACAGAAGGCAGAAATAATTGCCCTAACCCGAGCCCTGGAGTTGGCCCAGGGCAAAACTGTGAACATTTACACGGACTCAAAATATGCCTTCGGAGTTGTGCACGCACATGGAGCAATTTGGAAAGAAAGAGGCTTATTGAACTCCCAAGGGAAAAATATCAAACACGCAGAAGAAATTCTGAAGCTACTAGAAGCTGTCCAACTCCCTGAGAAAGTGGCAATTATGCATATTAAGGCACACCAGAAAGTGAGCTCAGATTTGGAAAAAGGGAATGAACTGGCGGACAGAGAGGCAAAACAAGTGGCCAAAACGAAGGTAAAAATAGAAGGGGCTCTAATTCCTGACAGGCGAATCTCCCTACAAGGTAAGCCAAAATATACCAAAGAAGATCAGAAACTTATTACAGACTTAGAAGGGTCATATAATGAAGAGGGGTGGGCTTATACCCCACAGGGAAGACTAATTATTCCCTCTTGATATGGGAGGAACATAGAAAAAGGCACTGGGGAACAGAGGCTCTGTATAAACATTTGATAAGAGAAATCGTGGCTAGAAACTTATAGACCACAGTGAGACAGGTGACTCAACAGTGTGACCTTTGCCTCCAGACTAATCCAAAAAATACTCCCAAACCAGAAATGGGCCAGATTGGGAAGAGCAATGGGCCTGGACAACAATGGCAGGTTGATTTTACAGAACTTCCAAGAAAAGGGGGGTACCGATATTTACTGGTATTAACTGACACCTTTTCAGGTTGGCCAGAAGCGTTCCCAACTAGGACAGCCAAGGCTCGGGAGGTAACTAAAGTATTGGTACAAGAGATAATACCACGTTCTGGGGTTCTGGCAACCATATCCTCTGACAGAGGACCGCATTTTGTCTCAAAAATAGTGCAACAAATCAGCCACCATTTAGGTATAGATTGGCAACTTCACACCCCGTATCACCCTCAGTCGAGTGGCCAAGTGGATAAAATGAACCACTTACTCAAACAGCAAATTGTGAAATTGGGACAAGAAGCAAACCTGACATGGCCTCAGTCTCTCCCTTTAGCCCTTTTGCGTATACGAACAAGACCAAGGGCGAGGGAAGGACTGAGTCCCTTTGAAATTTTGTATGGACGACCCTATGGAATACAAAAAGGGATATCCATGCAAATTGGGGACGAAATTATGACTTCCTACATGGTGGCATTGAGCAAACAGCTCAATAAAATTAGAAAGCATGTAACTGGGACCCGGGGAAGAGGTCTAGATGAACCCGTACATGATATACAACCTGGAGATCATGTATATGTAAAGTCTGTTGCAGAAAAAACCCTGGAACCACAGTGGGAAGGACCGTATCAGGTACTCCTCACCTCCTTCACAGCAATCAAGATCAGAGAACAGAGTGCCTGGATACACCACACCAGGGTAAAAAGAGCACCGAAGTCTACATGGAGGGTCACACAAGTACAGTCTCAAAAACTTATCTTGTCACGACGCTAGTCGTTATCCTGACAAGTAAAGTCGGGGCATGGGAAAGTAACACATTTCTGCAGCTCCATGAAAATGTTGCTAAAGTCATGAATTGGTCTGACTGTTGGTTATGCTCGCATCTGCCAAAAAACATGGGGAGTGGACACCCTGTAACGGCCATGGTCTTCCCAAAAGGTCTCAAGGCTTTCCTAGGCATGTCTCCCGAGGCGTATGCAGAGATAAAACGGGAAGATCTTAATTGGCAGATAAACTTAAATTTATGGGACAAAACCCAAGGTGTACCGTGCATTCAAGAGCGCAATTTAAAAACTGCCGCACCACTTGCGGGGGAAAATAGCGCTGATCCAAGGTGTAAGGGGAAGACATTCGTAGGACAGTACCCCAGTTGTACCAAGTATCTTCCGTGGGCAGGAGCTAAATACTTATGGACAAAAGACCAAGTCCACATGAATAAAAAAATCAAACTGATGGGATTCCCTGCCCCACGTGGTTGGTACTGGATTTGTGGACATACAGGATATAAAATCTTACCATCTAATTGGGCTGGCCGATGTACTATAGGGATCATAATACCTAACATTACTGTTACACGGAACCTGACCTACCTTAACACACCAAAATTCTTACACACACACACGAGACTTTTTCGGCAGAGGCGTGGTAACAACCCCCTGATAGACGAGCCCACTGGCTTTCATAGCTTTATACGATGGCTTATTCCAGGGTTGGGAGTGAGTGAGTTAGAAAAGGCTTTAGTAAATATTTCTGCTACCATGGAAAGTCTCGGTACTACAACAGGGGATGCGATTCAAGCCCTCCAAGAGGAGACTTCTTCCCTGAAAAAAATGGTCCTCCAGAATAGGCTGGGTTTGGATATGTTGTTTGCCCAGCAAGGGGGATTATGTACTGCTATAGGTGAACATTGTTGTACATATGTAAACCAGGAGAAAAGGATAGAGAAAGACTCATCTAAAATCTGGGAACAAACTAAAAGTTTTCATGAAATAACCAGGGACAACATTTCCTGGGGGTTTGACTTATGGGAAAAGTTAACCTCTTGGCTACCAAATTTAACATGGCTGAAACAACTATTTTTTGTAGCAATTATAATTATAGCTTTGTTCATAATCCTTTTTATAACAGTTCGGTGTGGCTTCTGGTGTTTCCAGAGCATGGGAAATTCCTATAGTAATTGGAAGAAAAACCAATTACGACAGAGGCTTGAGTCTAACCAATACTTTGAGAAAGTGCTAAATAAATAAACATTGTGCCAGAATTCGGTATAGTAAAAGAATTTACTAATTCTCTAGAAAAGGGGGGAATGAGAAGAGGGGCTAAGAAAACTTTAATAGATATGGCATTTATTGATTATTGCTGTGCATGCTGATACAAATGGCGCTTTATGCTTTGCTAACTAGCTACTGTAGCTATTGTACCAGCAGCGAGCTGGTATTCGTAGCAGGTTTGCAACACTTTGGAGGTTTTGCAACAACTGGACTGTTCAGTGCATGGGTTTCTTGTAAATCTCAGCTGCTCAGGGTCACATTCTCTGTCAGTGTTGGAATAAGACTCAGTCTTCACCGACAAGAGTTCCTGTCCCACCACCCAAGCTGTAGAAGGTGCAAGCAGGGACTGCGAGAATGAAGAACTGCCCATTGTACTCGAAGAGCAGGTTCGGGATTATCTGAGGAACCTAAAGGTGCACAAGTCCATGGGACCTGATGAGATCCATCCGCGGGTCCTGAGGGAACTGGCGGATGAAGTTGCCAAGCCACTGGCTATCGTATTTGAGAAGTCGTGGCGGTCTGGTGAGGTCTCCGATGACTGGAAGAGAGGGAACATAACCCCAGTTTTTAAAAAGGGGAATAAGGAAGACCCGGGTAACTACAGGCCGGTCAGCCTCACCTCTGTGCCTGGCAAGGTCATGGAGCAGATTCTCCTGGAAACCATGCTAAGGCACACGGAGAGCAAGGAGGTGGTTGGTGACAGCCAACATGGCTTCACCAAGGGCAGATCGTGCCTGACCAATTTGGTGGCCTTCTATGACGGGGTGACGGCATCGGTGGACAAGGGACGAGCAACTGACATCATCTACCTGGACTTGTGCAAAGCTATTGACACTGTCCCGCACGACATCCTTCTCTCTAAACTAGAGAGGCATGGGTTTGATGGACAGACCACTCGGTGGATAAGGAGTTGGCTGGATGGCCGCACTCAGAGAGTGGTGGTCAACGGCTCAATGTCCACGTGGAGACCGGTCACGAGTGGCGTCCCTCAGGGGTCCGTGCTGGGCCCGGCCCTGTTCAACATCTTTGTCGGCGACATGGACAGTGGGATAGAGTGCACCCTCAGCAAGTTTGCCGACGACACCAAGTTGTGTGGTGCCGTCGACACGCTGGAAGGGAGGGATGCCATCCAGAGGGACCTTGACAGGCTGGAGAGGTGGGCCCGTGCCAACCTCATGAAGTTCAACCAGGCCAAGTGCAAGGTCCTGCACCTGGGTCATGGCAATCCCGGGCACAAATAGAGGCTGGGCGGAGAATGGATTGAGAGCAGCCCTGAGGAGAAGGACTTGGGCGTGCTGGTGGATGAGAAGCTTAACATGAGCGGGCAATGCGCCCTTGCGGCCCAGAAGGCCAACCGCATCATCCTGGGCTGCATCAAGAGGAGCGTGGCCAGCAGGTCGAGGGAGGTGATTCTCCCCCTCTACTCTGCCCTGGTGAGACCCCACCTGGAGTACTGTGTCCAGTTCTGGAGCCCCCAACACAAGAAGGACATGGACCAGTTGGAGAAGGTCCAGAGGAGGGCCACAAAGATGATAAAAGGGCTGGAGCACCTCTCTTATGAGGACAGGCTGAGAGAGTTGGGGCTGTTCAGCCTGGAGAAGAGGAGGCTCCGGGGAGACCTGATAGCGGTCTTCCAGTACCTCAAGGGGGCCTACAAGAAAGATGGGGAAAGGCTGTTCAGTAAGGCCTGTTGCGATAGGACGAGAGGTAATGGTTTTAAAATAGAGGGGGGTAGATTTAGATTAGAAATTAGGAAAAAATTTTTTACGATGCGAGTTATAGAACACTGGAACAGGTTGCCCAGAAAGGTGGTGGAGGCCCCATCCCTGGAAACGTTCAAGGCCAGGCTGGATGAGGCTCTGAGCAACCTGATTTAGTCAGGGATGTCCCTGCTCCTTGCAGGGAGCTTGGACTAGATGACCTTTGAAGGTCCCTTCCAACCCAAACCATTCTATGATTCTATGATTCTAAGAATTCAAAGTAAGACAAATTGATCTCTTCACGCTGGTGGGATTTAATCTGGGAGATCACAGATGGCCTTCAGCTTTAAGGATCAAATTTAACCGTCATTCTAAATGACAAGTAGAAATACTTTGTCTTTTTTTTTTCTCTCCCCCGCATTGGCCAGTTTCAAGGTTTTTAAGTGAATTGTCCTCTGTACCCTTTCTGTCTCCTCCCCCCTCTGCCCCAAGAATGTCATCAATGTATTGATCAACACTGACCCCCTCCTCGGCAGGAACCATTTCCAGCTCTCCTGCTAAGGCATGATGGGCTAGCGTGGGGGAGTGCTTATATCTCCGTGGGAGTCGCGTACAAGTGAATTGCTGCCCCTGCCAGGTAAAAGCAAAGCGGTCTTGGTCCTCAGCTTGTAGGGTACCATAAAAAACATGTCTTTCACATCCACAGTTGCCATAATCGGGTGGGCTCGCTCCTGGATTGCGGCTGTTAGCTCGGCAGCGTTGGGTGCGGGGGCTGTCAACGGACCGGTATTTGCATCAAGCCTGCGATGGTCCACAGTTAGTCTCCGTTTCCCATGAGGTTTCCGCACTGGCCACAGCGGCGAGTTAAAGGGGGAGTGAGCTGAGACTACAATGCCCTGTTCCTTTTACTCCTCTAGCTTTATTCTGGCTTTATTCCTTCCCTGGCTCCCAAGGGTACTGGGTAAGGTTTGACATTTGTAAGTTGCGAGGGAGGAAGTGGGGGGGCAGTCTGCAACAATCCTGTGTCATACCCTGGCTTACCAAAAGACCATTGTCCCCCCTGGTTATCTGACCAGCTCCGTCCTGTCAATAGGCCAAGCCCTAGCAGATTAAGCGGGAATTCGCCTGCTACCATCGCCACTGTGTCGGCTTTTTCATCCCCCGGCAAGCGGAGGCTAACCGACACTGACGGTTGCCGTTGAACATTGCCAAATGCATCAGCCACAAGTGATTGCTTTTTCGATGGCTGGATTCCGCACTTTGCAGCATCTCTGCGCTTGATTGCCGAGATTTGAGCTCCAGTGTCTACTCCAAAGGTAATTGGAATTTGTCGAGGGGCCACAATGCCAGCGATTAATAAATCATTTCTACTGCCCATGGTGAGCTGTCTAATATACACCCAACCTTCGCGCCCCGGCTCACCCTCTGGAGGCGAAGGAATCGGTTTCAGGACTGGTCAGCCTCCCGGAGACTGATGGGAGGCGGGGCGCTAGGGGCCTCACCCTCACAGGCTATAAGATCGGGTTCCTTGCGAATTGGCCTGTCTGGCCACCGCCTCACCAATCTCTCTAGCCTGTCAGTGGGTAACCCCTCCATCAATTCCCTTGGGATTCCTTTTTGCCGCAGGACGTTGCGTCGACTTGGAATGTCTCTTCCTCCTCACGTAAACAAACAACAGGTGAACAATACGGCACTCTCGCTCTGAGGGATCCTGTCCGTGACACCAATTAAAAATGTTGTGATCCGATTTGGATGAGAGGAAGGCCCCTTGCGTTCTAGCCAACCTCAGGCAGGTCTGGAAGGCTAGGGGCAGCTAGACCAGGCTCTCCCTGTGGATTTGATCACCTCAAGCGAGATTAAGACACAAACAAGGTCAAATGCCGTGCGACCAGACTTAGTTTTATTCTAAAAAGGTGCATGATAGTAGCGATAGGACAGAGTGAGAAGAAAAGGTGGAAATTAAGCAAGCGTTTGGGATTGAGTTGCCAGAATAGACACCACCATGGATCCACGGTGTCCTGCAGGTCCAAATCTCTCAGTGCTTCGAAGGTGGGAGATTGCAGAGACAACTTGATTGAGCAGACTTTCTAGCCCCGTGTCCTTTTGCCACTCGCTGGAGGAGCTCCGCGTCCTTTTGCCCCGAGGGAGCACCTTGATATTTTGCCCCGAGGGAGGCCCACATGCTTTTCCCGATCTATGGAGGAGCTCCGCGTGCTTTTCCCACTCGCCGGAGGAGCACTGTTTCCTTTTGCCCCGAGGGAGGGCCTTGATCATTTGTCCGGGAGCCCTGCAGGCCTTTGCCACCCGCCGCAGGCGCCCCGCGTGCCTTTGTTGGCAACCGGAGGAGCCCCAGTAGCTTTTTGCCCTGAGGGAGCTCCGCGCCCCTTTGCAACTCACCAGAGGAACCCCACGTCCTTTTATGCCCAAGGAGCCCCACATCGCGTCTGGTCGCACCGGAGGAGCCCCACGTCACGTGCGCCCGAGGACCAATGCCTCACATGGTGTTGTGCCTGAGTAGCCCTGCATCCTAGTGCAGCAGAGGAGCCCTGCATGGCGCTGCGCCGGAGCAGCCGGTTAGGACCCAGGGCCGTAGCAGGTTTGTGATTCCCTGGGACTAAATTAAGATGGAACGACACCAAACGATCGATTTAACATTTTATTTAACATTCAGTGGAACGAGTTAACTTTCAAAACTTGGGAAGCATAAAGGGGTTGACAGCTGGGGCTCTTATCAGAACATTTCTAAAAAGGAGGAAGATGGAAAAGAGAGGGAAAGAGATATCACCACCCTTGGACCCAGCGACGACGATGACGGGCGGGTGCGTGATTCCGGTGGGGGGGCTCGCACGCGGCTCCCTGAGGCCGGCTCTTTTATAGCCTAATGCCCAGCTCCGGTTATGCCCCTTGAAGACTTGTATGGTCTGGTTCCAGAGAGCTCTGAGTCCTCTGCGCAGGCGCTAAGCAAGCGCTACATGTGAGGGGTGGTGCGAAGCCCCTTCCTCAGGTGGCCGCTGTGTGACCCCTGGCCATGGATGGCAAGTGGTTAACAGGGACCTGTGGAGCTGCGCATCCCCCATGCGGCCACCACCTCCTGTGCTGCCGGGCTCCTACTGCCCCTATGCAAACTGCACCCTGCCCCACGGCCACAACAAGGTTTGAGACATCAGCACACATGGATTCCTTCAGTCCCTTACACCCTCCAGCACCAGCGGGATCCACGTGAGACGTGACAAAGAGTAAAGACTAATATTAGACAAGAGAAATATTAAGATGGTATGTCTGTAGCAAATTGTAGCATTGACGGATGCAGAGATCTCAGGTTTTGGACCTGGACAATTCCTGGTTTGATGGTCGCAGCGGCATCTCAGTGGGCACACCGAGACTGCCTGACTCTTGGCCGGCTTAAACGAGGCCTTCTGGACGGCTGTTAAAGGCCAGCAAGACTGATGCTCTCCTGGCAGTAGAGAATGAGAAGTTACAAGCTTCTGGAAGATGGCACTGGGCTAAAGATGATGGCACTGGCACCTGTTAATGCAGCGTGGGTGCGGCAGAGCTGGCGGGAGCCCTTCTCTCTGGCTCAGTGCTTACGCTTGGAGCTGGAATCAGGTTTTGTCAGGCTAACTCTGTTTGCTGGGTGCTGGTGGCTCCTTATGCCCTCATAGAGTGCCTCCTCCAGCTCTGCCTGTGCCTGATAGCTCCGCTGAGACGGGCTAATTGGTATAGCTTTGCGACAATAAAACACTCCCACGTGTTTAACGTTTCTAACATGCTTTACTGAACTTGGCAGTTTACAGGCAGTTTACAGGCAGTTTACAATAAAGCAATTCAAAACCCAGTAAGTTAAAACACAAAACATTCATGTACACAGTATTTCCAAGGGCTCAAACGACTGTCAGATTCCAACACATTAAGACTTGAAAACATTACTATTTCAAGTGCAGCCCTGTTTTCCTCATCCCTCTTTCTCTCTGCCTCAGCCAGCCGGTGCCCAGGGACAGAGGGGACTTCAGGTTTGGACACTGAAGGGTGCACGGCGTAAAGAGGGCAGGGCCAGCAGGCAGCAGCCACCAAGCAAGGCCCCCATGTTAAAAATCCCTTAATGCTGGGATCGTCACCGCAAGTGATGTATCTCCTTGATCCCCTGAAAAGAAAAAAAACCCCAAACCATCACATAACATCGCTCCTACAGTTCTTCAGATGGTTTTAGAACTCCCAGTACTGAGTGCATGTGCTGGTTGCAAGACCGTACATGGTAGGCTGTCTCAGCTCTAGCAACACTTGCGTATTCAGGAAAAATGGCTTTGCCTACATGCGAGAAAAAGCAGATCTGATTCCAGCCGCAGACACACGGCCTTCAGGCTCTGAGATCCTGCCTGGGCTGCTTGAGGAGCTAAAATCGGCTTCCCTGCCTGGAAAGGAGAAGGGAAGAGTGAAAATGGAAATTACAACTCCAAGATTGTTTTGAAAAGAACAGGGAATCATCCACACCCTTCCTTTGTCCGTCCTGTGTGAATTTTACAAGTTAGGTGAATTGGCTGGCACGGGTCTCACCCTGTCCAGCAGCCCGGCAGCTAAGGCGCTCCCTGCACAAGTCCCACATCCGCATCTCCTACTCATCTCCTACTTGCAGTTAGAGCCGTGGCTCTCTCACGGAGCAAGCGCAAGGCTGAGCTCGAGGCTGCAGGCATCCTGAGGCGAGAATCTCCCTTCAGCGGTGCGCGTCCAACTTTCTGTACAGCTGGAGCGGTACCGGGACAATGAACGGGCCAGAGAGAGAGAGGAGTTGTGGTGTGCCTGCTGGGAACTCGGCTTCCACCTCCCAATAAAGCAGGTACTGAATTATACAAAGTGGAACAGCTTCCCTGGGTACAGACTCCCTGCATCCCCTCAGCCCGCCCAGCAGCCTGCTCTTAGCACACGGGCACATCCCAACTTCTCGCCTGCCACTGCGTCGTGCCCCGTTTCCTGGCTCCCAGCACAGGACGGTGAGAGGAGGGAGGTGTGACTCAGATTTGCTGATTCCCCTGGCTGGAAGAAGGTTCAGACAATACCAGCCCGGGGGTAAACAGAGACTTTTGTTCAAGAGTTAGGCTCATTGGCAAATGATTGGGTGGCAGAAATGCTTCTTGTTTACCACGCATGCGAGGATTTTATGCCTTGCCTTTACTTACTTGTTTACCTTTTTTCTAGTAAGAAGAAAGAGAAGGGGGGAGAGAGAGAGAGAAAGATATCAATGGTCTGGGTTCCAGCATAGGTGCAGCCAGTGGGGGTCTACGGTTTGTGGGAGCGCTCATCCAGAAAATCCTATTCTTTGCTGGAGCCAAGGCTTTTTGTCAAGGTAATCTGTCCCTGCCATCACCATAGGTGATGCTTAGCATGATCCAGGCAGCTTAGGTGACATTTAGCGTCATCTAGGCTGGCTTACGCATTATGTAACTTAGGATGAGCTCCTAAACCTTCAGTTACATACTCGGGGGGTTCACCTGGAATATGCATTTCGGTGTCGATGAGGAGTTAAGGAGGCAAAGTTCCCTCAGCAGACAGGGTCTCTTTAGAAATGCAGTAATGGGCTAAGGCAAGGCCACCTTATGTCCATCCCCCAGCCACACCCGGTTGCAGTGTCACCGTAACCCAGGGACACAGATTTAGAGGCTCCGGGGGTCTCCTTGCCCCCTGCTCCCTTATCAGGCTTTGCCTCCTGCTCTTGTTTGCAGCCTTCTGAGCAAAACCAGTTCCCTGCTCCAGGGGGTCACAAGTTAGCCTTAGTCAGTTGGTCTCCTACAGACACTCTTCTCCTTTGTGCTCAAGCCCGTGCTCCAAAAGAGGCAGACAGATCTCAAGAGAAGGTTCTTTTCCCTTTACTGAGCTCAGTAACACGGAGCTCCTTCTCTTTCTTGATTTGTGAGGAAGCAGATAAGTACCTAACTGCACAAGGTTTGTGCCCGAGACCCCGAACTGCAGCTGGCCTCTGCCGCCAGCCCAGAGCTGAGCAGTTCATTAGTTAGGACAGACGGGATTCAGGCTTTTACTTGCCCATTCCTCCTGTGTAGCTTGCTGACTTCTTTTCTGGACCCTCCATTGCTGCTGTGGCGGCCATGCGCTTGCTGCAGCCTCAGAGCCTTCTGAACAAGAGGAGATACACACGTCTTGAGAGGCCACAGCCCAACCACTCATTGCCTACGTCTCTCCTAAGCAACAGCAGCAACAATTTCTTACAAGGGAGCGGATCACAACATTTGTGATGCAGAATTGCAGGATTGTTTCTCTAGGCCATTTAACAGCAACTTGTAGATTTCAGTTCAAAAAGACCAAGCACTTTAAAGCCAAAGCCACTCTTTTTTGCTGCTTGGCTTGTTTTCGTTTCAAAGAAATGCGTGGCTATTTGAACATGTTTTCCACATCAATGCAACTAAATTAGCGTAAATTCAAACTTTAAATCTGAAATAGACCAAAATCCAAACTAAAACGATAGCGTTACGCTCATAGTTTTTACCTGACATTTTAAGCATCTTTTGCTCAAAATATTTAGATTCTGATTCTATTCCAAGAGTATCTCTTGGAAGTTAGAGAGCACCTTTTCCGCTTCCCTGCAATTTACTTAGCTTTTGTCCTACGAATACTTCATTCCTGCTGACTAACAAAATTCACAGTGCGCAGTTCCTACTTGAAGAGCCAAGCGTGATCTTCAAACGCCAACTTCCTTCTGCAGCTGAACGTCAGACTGACTTCCCCTGCTGTTAAACAAAAACAAACAAACAAACAAAAGAGAAATAAGAGACAGAGATCGTACTTGGCTTCAGCGTGGACTAACTGCAGAGTTATCACACACTTGATGAGGAACACAGGAAATTGGGGTGGTACTCTGTTGGATACCTGGAGTACCAGGGGCACTTAGTGAACAGTCCAGACCAAATGGAATTGTTAGGTTTGTGAGCAGCAGGCCTCAAGGACATCACTGAAGCCGCTTGTGAGAAAGTACTGAAGCTGCCTGCAAGAAAGTACTGAAGCCACCTGTGAGAAAATAATGAGGCCGCCTGTGAGAAAGTAATGAAGCTTCCTGTGAGAAAGTAAACGAAGCAACCTTGAGAAGAAGGAAAACACCTGGCATACATGACTGGGGGCTGAACGTGAAGCAGGGTGCAGGTGGAGAGAGCCGTGCGCGTGAACAAAGAGACTTAACGAATCATATTTTAGCTAGGAGCGCGTGCATGATACAGTTAACCAATTAGTAGAGAGCTTGCGCATGATACGGAATTAGAAGGGCTATATTAACCGGGAGGTATCAACAATAAATTGGCATTTGCTTGATCATATTGGTCGTCAGCAGTGTCCGTGACTTCCGCGTCAGCAGGTGGCGCCTGAACAGGGACCCTCGGAGAGAGGGTACAGGGACCCTCAGATCGATGTTGGACATCCCGACGGAACCGAAGAAGGAAAGAAGAAATGAGGGGGCGGAAGCCGGTCGAAGTCGAGTGCTGCCCCGGCGCTCGGGAAGTCCCTATAGTGCAAAAAGGTACAAAAGGTACGGAGGGAATCTCGTCTTGGCCAAACGAGCGGCCGGGGAGGAGATGGGGTCCACACTGAGCAAAGAGGAGTCAGCAGTGGTTAAGCTCCTCCAACATATGCTCTCTATGAGAGGACTGAGTTATGACTCGGCCGTCCTAGAAGCTTTGCTGCAGTGGGCAAAGAAAAGGGAATTAATCCCCACAGTTGATGATGCTTTTGAACTCCCGACACGGGAAAATATAGGAAAAGAACTGTGGGATGAAATAAGTAAGGGATCAAAGGAGGCGAGCAAACTCTCCACCGTGTGGAGGCTAATGAATGAAACATTGATAAGCATGAAAGCCGAACGTTCAGTCGTCGCGTCTGCTTTGGCGGCTTTAACTCCAGCCGGCGGGCCCACCTCCGCTACCAGCATGCTGTTCTCGGGTTTAACGAGCCCTGCCGCCGCCCCGGCTCGTGCTGAGGGTGGGGGGGTTCGAGCCCCAGCAAGGACTCCAGGAAATGCAGCCACAGCCCCTATAACTAGAGATATGTGGGCACCAGAGGGAAAAACTGCCAAAGGCTTTTCACCACCATCAGATGTACCACCGCCAGGCACCCCGCCACGCTGCGCCAGCGCAGGCTCAGAGTCACGAGCCTTTTCGCCAGCGCCAGCAGCTCCGGTTTATCCCCCATTACCACCTTCTTCCCTGGCACCATGGCGTGAGGAAGAGGGGGATGAACATTCATCCGGCTTGAAGGATGCACCGCTGCAAGAGACGCTAAAAGGGCTGGAAGCCCTAGAGGTTCGCCTAGAAGCGTCGCTGGGAAACTTGTCAACTCCTTCGCCTGTGCCACATCGAGACCTGCCAGCGTCCAACCTATTCGTTCCGAATGGAGCATCGGGTGAGATCAGTCTTTTTGCACCTTTGCAAGGGACGCCGGCCGGAGGGGCCGGGGATTTGAATCCGATAGTGCAGAGGAAAGAGGTGATTCGAGATGCTTTGACAGAAGGAGAGCCTTTGCCCACGGCATTTCCAGTTGTGACCAATAATACTGGGAGAAGTGTGTGGCAAGCATTAGACTGAAGGAAGCTAAAAGCGCAGTGCAGTGCTAAAATCATCATATACTCAATCTGTGTTGCAGCATATTTTTTTGTCACACTTGTTAACTCCTCATGATATTAGAATGATTGTCCAGATGCTTTTGCTACTGTCACGGCAGCTGCAGTTCTTTCAGCACTGGCAGACTGCTTGTGATAGGGCACCTGCAACGCCTCGACAACTGGGTGATCCATTATTCGGGGTGCAAACTCAAATGCTGATGGGAGCGGGACCCTACACACGATCTGATTGGCAAGCGCAATTTGCTACTGAAGTATTACAACTGGGCCAAGATTTGGCCTATAGAGCGCTTGCTAGGGTGCCCGATGAAAAGTCCGGACCTGCCTTTACGTCAGTAAGGCAAGGTCCCACAGAACCATATGGGAAATTTATTGATCGGTTGCACACTGCAATTATGGCTCACCGTGATCTGGATGATGACATGAAAGCAAAGTTCTTAGATATGCTTGCCTTTAATAATGCTAATGAAAAAACTAAGAGAGCCCTTAGTGTGCTGCCAAAAGGATCTAGTACAGGGCAACTGCTGGAAGCTGCCGAGCGAATGTTAGAACAAGAAAAGGCTACAGCCATGGCTGCTGCTGTAAGTGCAGCAGTTAAACCGTTGATATCAATAAAGCGGCGCGTGATTAACTGTCTGTAACCCCCATTCCCTCTTCACGCCCCCCCCCCCATCCCTGTCCCGCTCAGGGGGCAGGGGAGGGAGGTGGAGATGGTGTTAAGGCCGGGAAGAGGGAGGGGTGGGGGGAGGTTGTCTTGTTCCCTTTTTCCTTATCCTGCTTTGGTTTTAGTGATGGTCTGTTTTGCTTGTAGCGGTGGCTTTAAGGATCCCTCCCTATTCTTGTCTTAAACCTCGGGGTTTAGTTTTCTTTTCTCCTATACGCCCGGGGCCACAGCCGCCGCCAGGCGCTCCCACCCCCCCGCCCCTGACATGGTTAACAGATACTCCTGTCTGAGTCGAGCTTTGTAGAAGTGGAAGGACCGTTCCCTCTTATAACACGGGGGAAGGGATACGCTTATGTCTTTACAGGAGCAGTAAACAAGTGGATCCCTGTCTGTATCATCTGCGGGTAAGCCTTTCAGAACGTGTTTGGTTGACCTGCCAGATACCGGTAGGAGGGGAACTCTGTGTAAAACAGCAGCAGCCACGAGTGCTGAGTGCTAAAACTACAAAAGAGGGAACTTTTTGGAATCAGTAAAGATGGACTTCTGTCTATGTTTTTTTAACTGTTCAAGAGCTAATGTTTCGAGAGGGGTAACGATTGTAAATGCTTTAAGATCTATACATTGCAACGACACAGCATGACGTAATCATGCGAGCACATATCAAAATCCAGACAGCATAAAAGACCTGAACGAAGCATACATAGCATTGAATCTGGTTGCCAAGATAGTACAGAGTTTTGGAAACTAAGTAAAATTATGCTGCTTCAGTCTTTACACCTGGTGTGGCAAGTGCCTAGGAGTTAACTACGCTAAATAAACTGGACTGTTGGCTTGCTAAGCAAATAAATACAACTGCATCGGCACTATCAACGCTGTTAACTGATGTAGATTCTATATACTATGCTACTTTACAAAACAGAACCGCTGTTAGCCTGCAGAGCACATATTTGACAGGCCTTGTTGCATGCGCTGGCCACGCATGCAGCAACACCTAGTCAGTACTCTTTCACTGAATCTGCTGAGGGTATCAACAGAGGTGGCTCGGGGCGAAGGGGAGAGGACGGACCCAGAGCACACTTTATTTACAACAGGGGACGCCCTGAAGGTGCTGCGCCTGCCTCCCTTCTCTGCTCTGACCCGGCTGATCATCATCCTCTTGCTCAGCGGTGTCTTTGGCGTAGTTGGGTTAGTAACAGAATAGATCAGCAATAGATTTTTTTTTATTATTAGCACAAAATCATGATTGTCAGGATTTTGATGGGCTTTGCTGCGTGAATCTGTCTGATCATTCAGAATCTATTCACAAAAGTATTCAAAACTTGCAAAAAGGAGTACAAAACCAGCAACAATTGACGGTTTTGATATATCCAGCAATCTTTTGGTGACTTGATATAAGCTTGTTACTAATAGCTGCAGGATGCTTATTCATTCCTTTTATATATGTATTTTGATCTATATTCTGTGTCTTAAAATGTGTGCAGACTTTAATAGATAAAGCGTTGAAACAAGCCTCTTCTCATAAACAAAGAAGGGGGAGATGTGGTGTTTCGTGGAGCCAGTACGGTATCAGTGGAAGCACACCGACCTTGGGGGAGGAATGCAATCATGCTCTCAGGAAGAAAGCCATGGAATGAGAAGGGAAGCTTTAAGATACAAAACATTGTTAGCAGAATTTATGGCTTGTTTCAACAGAGGCCTGCAGAAAACTAGTCATTGCTCTTATAGATAAGAAAGTTACTGGAGTTGTTATATCTGTAATAGTAGAAGAATGTTATAGTAGAAAATTCCTAGAAGGTAGTGAAACTTAGCTTTGCTTCGTAATCATGAATATGTATAACGTGTGATCAGTAATTTTATTAACTAAGCCTGTGTGTGGCATAACTGGGTGGTTGCTGTCCTTGGTTAAAATCGGAATTGTGATACTAGGCATCATACTAGGCATAATCATTAACATACCATGCTTGCAAAAAATGATTAACAACTCAATACAGTCAATCTGGCTCAAAAAAACCCCCAAAAACAACAAACAAACAAACAAACAAACAAAACCCAACCCAAACAACCATGAACCTAGTTGATATTGTAGTAAAATAAGGTCAGGAGCACCAAAAAGGGCTGTAGGAGGACCATGTTATTTTGGAAAACTGATAGTGTTTGCTCCATCTATGAGAACATTATGGAATCATACGCGAGCAAGAAGATCGCTAAAAGTATTGACTCCCCATTGTGACGGCAATTTAACCCTGTTGGGTACAGCTGAGCGGTAGCATTATCTTTATTTGTTCCTTGGGCAGCAACTGCAAAAACTTTAGCTAACTTAAATAAATGAGCTTGTTGGGCACAAAAGCAAATGAATTTAACCTCTAGCATGTTCTCAGGATTATTAGAAGACATGGATAGCATGCGTCATGATATTTTTGCAGAATCTAGCAGCCATTGATTTTTTGTTATTAGCGCATGGACATGGATGTGAAGATTTTGAAGGTATGTGTTGCATGAATGTTTCTGATCACTCTAAGTCGATAGGCTATCAGTTGGCAGAGTTACGATGCAGCATGCATGCAATACAAGTGGAAAGCAGGTTAACAGACTGGTTGAAACCCTTGGGGGTCACAGGCTGGCTAAAAGATTTGATAGTTTATGGGTTGGTATTATTGACGGGTTTGCTGTTGACACTGATGATTTTGGGGTATATTTTGAAATGCTTTGTGAAAGCTATGGAACGTATGATGAAAGTGGGTCTGGATTGTTCAAAACAAAAAGGGGGATTTGTTGGATACCTGGAGTACCAGGGGCACTTAGTGAACAGTCCAGACCAAATGGAATTGTTAGGTTTGTGAGCAGCAGGCCTCAAGGACATCACTGAAGCCGCTTGTGAGAAAGTACTGAAGCTGCCTGCAAGAAAGTACTGAAGCCACCTGTGAGAAAATAATGAGGCCGCCTGTGAGAAAGTAATGAAGCTTCCTGTGAGAAAGTAAACGAAGCAACCTTGAGAAGAAGGAAAACAGCTGGCATACGTGACTGGGGGGGGAGGGGGGGGCTGAACGTGAAGCAGGGTGCAGGTGGAGAGAGCCGTGCGCGTGAACAAAGAGACTTAACGAATCATATTTTAGCTAGGAGCGCGTGCATGATACAGTTAACCAATTAGTAGAGAGCTTGCGTATGATACGGAATTAGAAGGGCTATATTAACCGGGAGGTATCAACAATAAATTGGCATTTGCTTGATCATATTGGTCGTCAGCAGTGTCCGTGACTTCTGCGTCAGCAGTACTCATCTGACCAAAGGTGGATGTGTCTAGTGTGGACACCCATATCCGAGCCAGCCTTGGTCCCGTTTTTCGGCCACACAACACGGAGTTAGTCTGTATAAGCAGGGAGTTCAAGGTCCTGTTTAACTTCTCCTAAAGGACAGCTTTATCGATTTGGTCAGAAAGATCACGCAGCAGATTCACGGCTTTTATTCATTCCGCCTCCTTGAAAACAAAGTGGGACCTTAGTCCACTTGTGCAGGCGGAGACGATTACAGCTCCATTACAGGCACCCAAGTGAGGTCAGATAAGTTACAGCCCATCTCTGCTCTATCCCGTTTGGCTCCAGACCGTGAACTGACATCTCCCTCCCCTCCAAAACCGCTCCCATAAGCCCCAGAAGACGGGGAACGGCAGATTCACCTGGTAAAGCCCCTCCACTTCCTATGAGCAACGGGACCAGTCAGCTGCTGAAGGTTGTCTAAGGAGACCTGTAGATTCCAACTTCACCCCTCTGAATCACAGATGCAAAAGGATTTCTGCCAGGCAGAGGAGCTCCAACGGGAGGACCTACTGGCTGCGGGTCCGTTGGCCCAACTGGGAGGAAACATTCCAAAACTGCCATGGGGACCCAAACATTCCAAAGAATGCAGGAGGGGGCGGGGCTATGCAAATGACGGACCCCCCAACAGCCGCTTCCACCCCACCGCCACCCACCAGACCTCAAAGCGCTGGTTGCCTTCCAGACCTCACAGCCGCGACTGTGACAACACACCAAACCTTTGCAGGGTGACACCCCTCCACGCTCAACTCTGCGACGCAAGCTGTGAGGACAGCACGGGCATGAACCCGGACACGGCATCCTCGCTGTAGAGGGCAAGGTGTGCATGTTCATCTCCCTCCGAAAGACAAAAAAATAACTTTAGAAACCCTCAAGCTGACGCAAGAATAGCTTTAACTCATCTAAACCTGTCGGAACACCGGAACGGAATAATCACGAACTCCTCATGGAGGTAAGCACGATCTTTGTCTATTGAGGGCTTTGCTCACACAGTTATAGGATTTTCAGGGTTGCACGCGGGGGTGGGTTTATTACTATTCGATACAGGGTTTGCAGCACGCGCTGATACTGTGTGACTGATTGGATATATGCAAATAAGCACGAGCATCTACGTCTTATTCTCCTCCCCTGCTTGCGGTTAGCGCATCCTGTTCAACATCCTCTTTCCTGATTTCAGCACGGCTGTTTACCGCTTACTTGTCCTTCAATAAGACCTCAAGGTCACTGGAACTGTAACAGAAAGCCGGGTTGTGCAGACAGGCCTCAGATAGCACATTCTGCCCTTGTTCAGCGGGGATATTCTCTACATAAACCAGACAGATGTTCCAACACAGAAGACGTTTCCATGATCCTAGCTTTTTCAAGCTCTCTTCTGCCTTCTCTTCCTCACCTTAAACAACAACAACACCCTACGGTTGATCCTTCTTCAGAGACCATGTTTTCCAAAACCCTGATCCTTCTTAGCCGGATGTTCCAGATGCCTCTGGCTGGTGTGTGTCTTCACTGAACGGTGATCCTCAGCAAGGGGCTCTGTGGCAGCAGGGATAGAACAGGGGACAGCAGCCCAGTCACGACTCTGGGGGCGGTTTTCCATCAGGCGTCAATAATGTGGTGGAGACCAAACTCTGTCAGTTTGTTCACGGGGAAAACAAGCTGAGAGGGTGTGGAGGCCTTCTGGAGTGCACATCCAGGTACCTTGATGTTTTTGCTGCAGGGAGTGAAGGTGAACGTTGTGGGCACTGACATGGAAGAGCTCCTCTCGGGGGGTGCGGGGGAAGCAAAGCAGGTGTCAAGTGGGCCTCCCCATTCCTGTGCCGAGCTGTGCGTGGCCTCAGCCCTCCCAGCAGCCCTGAGCCCTCCCGCTCCCCCCGTGCCGGGGCTGTGTCGGGCCGAGCAGTGCCGGCTGGCTCAGCCCGGCCTGGCCCGGGGCTGCCGAAGGGCAGGAGGCCCAGGGCCCGGCTGGGGCTGCCGGGCCTGTCGCCTAGCAACGGGTGGCAGGGCGCTCGCCATTGGCCGCTTCCAGAGGCGTCGAAGCCGCCGGCCAATGGGGTGGCGCTGTGCGGCCGGGGAGAGAGGCTGGGGTGGGCACAGGGGAGCCTCCGCCCGCCCTGCCCCGGGGCGGGGTCGCCACGGCCTCGCTGCGGGGCCCGGCCCGGCCCGGCCCGGCCCAGGGCCTGGCTGGAGCCGGGCTGTGCCAGGGCAGAGCCGCCTCAGCGAGCCCTCCCCAGGAGCGGCCGGAGCAGGTCTGTGGCACGGGGTTGGGGCTTGGCCCAGGTTGGGCTTCAGGCGGGGTTTGGCCGGGGCCGGGGCCGGGGCGCGGTCCGAGGCGAGGGGCCGTGGGGGCTGCGCCGGGCTGGGCTGGGCTGGGCTGGGCAGGGCTGGGCTGGGCTTGCCTGCGCTGGGCTCGTGTGCCCGGCCCGGCCCGGCTCTGCTGGGCTTTCCAGCCGGGGCCGGGCCCTGGGGCGGGCTCTGCCTTGGGCGCCGCTTTCTGTCGCTGCTCCTGCCAGAGCTGCAGGCGGGCGGGAAGCTGTGCCGGGCTGCTCTCGGCTCTGGCCGGGGCTCTCGGCGCCCCCTTTCCCCGGGGCTCCCTCCCCTCCGCTCCCCCCCGGCCCCGGGTGCACGCGCGGCTTCGGGAAGCTTCGGGCCGTACCGGGCGGCGCGAGGCGAGGGCGGGCGTTGGCGGCAGCGGGGCGCTGCGCGTGGAGCTGCCAGCGGCCGGAGCGGCGCGGCGCGGAGGAGGAGGAGGAGGAGGAGCAGGAGGAGGGAGGAGGAGGAGGAGGAGGAGGAGGAGGAGGGAGGGGCGCGGTGCGGTGTTTTCGGGGAGGAGCGGAGCCCGTGTCCCGAGGTGGTGGCGAGGGGAGAGAGCCGCTGTCCTGCGGGGAGCGGGCGGCGGGCAGCCTGGCGAGAGGTGCGGAGCCTGGGCCCGGCCCCGCCGGGAGGTGGCGGCGCTGGCAGCGGCACCGGCTGTGCTCCGGGCCGTGGGACGGGGGTGTCACCGCGGGTGCTTGGAGCCTGAGGTGCCAGCAGTTGAGAGGCTGAGGTGCGGTGAAATCAGCTGAGGCTTCTCTTCCTCGATAGAGCATGTACAGGGTGTGTATAGAATATGTCGGGCTGTGCATATATATTCATTCTCGACAGACGTAGGTTTACACGTAGCTGCGTGTGTCTCTCCGTAGGTATTGTGTAGCTGCTTGCTGCACCTTTAACGTGTAGCCCTGCACCCTTTTCTGCAGCTGGCCGCAGAAGCCCCACGGCTTGTTCTGCCAGAGGAGCTCCGCAGTCTTTTTCCGCTCGCCGGAGGAGCCCCGGTCCCTTCTGCCGCTGGCTGGTGGTGCTGCGCACCCTTTTTACTGTTCGCTACAAAGCCCCGCAGCCTTTTTCCGCTGGCTGGTGGAGCCCCGGGCCCTTTTGCCACTGACTGCAGGAGCCCTGCGCCCTTTTCTGTAGCTGGCAGCAGGAGTCCCACGGCCTTTTATGCCGGAGGAGCCCTGTGCCCTTTTTCCGCTGGCAAGAGGAGACTCCTGCCCTTTTTCCGCTGGCCAGAGGAGCCCCGCGTCACGTCGTGTCACGCCAGAAGAACCCCGCATCGCGTCGTGTCACGCCAGAGGAGCCCTGTATCCTAGTGCAGCAGAGGAGGCCTGCATGGTACCACGCCGGGGAAGCCTGTTGCCAGCCAGGGCCATAATTATACAATTTATACACAATGCCCTTATACACAGTATTTCCAAGGGCTCAAACGACTGTCAGATTCCAACACATTAAGACTTGAAAACATTACTATTTCAAGTGCAGCCCTGTTTTCCTCATCCCTCTTTCTCTCTGCCTCAGCCAGCCGGTGCCCAGGGACAGCGGGGACTTCGGGTTTGGACACTGAAGGGTGCACGGCGTAAAGAGGGCAGGGCCAGCAGGCAGCAGCCACCAAGCAAGGCCCCCATGTTGCAAATGGGATTTGTTCCTCCTCTCCAAGCACTGAAAGCCCACAGGACAGTTGGAACAACAGGGGCTGCTACAGCCAGGACATCTCCGACGAGGCTGCTGCTCCAGCATCTCCGCTTTAGTCCTGCCTGAGAGGACTTCCCCTCCGAGTCACGCGTGTACTCCAGGCACTCCTCGTGTCTCACAAACCTGTTCTGAGCCATCTTCATGATCGGCAGCAAAGATTCCAGGGTCTTGTTTTGCTCAAGTTCTTCATCTTTCTCGGCCACGCTGGTTTTCATGCTTTCAATAACCTGCTCGAGTTCTTCAATTTCCCTTCTTGCTTGCAGGCAGGCGAGCTCCGTCTCCACACGCTTACACTCTTCTTCAATCCAGTCTTCCTTCATCCGTCCCAGCTGAGCTTTCAGCTCTTCTATTTCTGTTTCCCTGTAGCAAAACACAACTGTTGTAACACTTCTGCTGAGTAAAAACAGCCAGGGCTCCCACCCCAAAACGCTCCCAAGTCAGTCTTTCTAACTCTGATTTCTGAAGTGAAATATACCTTTCTTTAAGTTTGCTCTCAGATTCCTTCAGCCTTCTTTTCAAATGCCGTACTCCCCTAACTTCTTTCTGCTGCCGAGGAACCAAATACCGCTCTGGATTTTGTACCTTAATGCTGGGATCGTCACCGCAAGTGATGTATCTCCTTGATCGCCTGAAAAGAAAAAAAACCCCAAACCATCACATAACATCACTCCTACAGTCCTTCAGTGCTGGCAAAAGGAGAAACATCCCTGTTTCTGTGATGAGAAAGCTTGAGTCATTTGGGGCTCCTCAGTGTCCCCACAAGTGACGGCCTCTGGCGAATCCAAGTACTGGAGGAAACGGCTGATTTGTGGCTATAGTGCCAAATTTACTCTTTCCTGTACTTGCTTTCAGTGCCATTAGAGCAAATGAGACGTTTAACTGCAAAATACGCAGCCATCCCCGCAGCCAAAATGGGTGCTGTGCCCAAGAGCAGCCAGCCGGGCCACTGGCAAGGGCACCCAGCTGCAGACACGGCCAGGTGAGGTAGCGTGCGGACTGAGTTCAGCTCCACACCTGAGTTATGAAGCTGAGCACCCTGAAACCCGGATTCATCCTATCGAGCTTTAGGTGCGCATCTGACGTGCTTGGCTGTTGAGCTGCCTGGGGGAGAGAGGGAAACAGCAGCAGCGTGGTGGCAATTTCTTCTCTGCCATGTGTGTCGCGTGCTCTGGCAGGTATCCAGAGCACACTGCCACCCAGATGGTTTTAGAACTCCCAGTACCGAGAGTGCATGTGCTGGTTGCAAGACCGTACATGGTAGGCTGTCTCAGCTCTAGCAACACTTGCGTATTCAGGAAAAATGGCTTTGCCTACGTGCGAGAAAAAGCAGATCTGATTCCAGCCGCAGACACACGGCCTTCAGGCTCTGAGATCCTGCCTGGGCTGCTTGAGGAGCTAAAATCGGCTTCCCTGCCTGGAAAGGAGAAGGGAAGAGTGAAAATGGAAATTACCACTCCAAGATTGTTTTGAAAAGAACAGGGAATCATCCACACCCTTCCTTTGTCCGTCCTGTGTGAATTTGACAAGTTAGGTGAATTGGCTGGCACGGGTCTCACCCTGTCCAGCAGCCCGGCAGCTAAGGCGCTCCCTGCACAAGTCCCACATCCGCATCTCCTACTCATCTCCTACTTGCAGTTAGAGCCGTGGCTCTCTCACGGAGCAAGCGCAAGGCTGAGCTCGAGGCTGCAGGCATCCTGAGGCGAGAATCTCCCTTCAGCGGTGCGCGTCCAACTTTCTGTACAGCTGGAGCGGTACCGGGACAATGAACGGGCCAGAGAGAGAGAGGAGTTGTGGTGTGCCTGCTGGGAACTCGGCTTCCACCTCCCAATAAAGCAGGTACTGAATTATACAAAGTGGAACAGCTTCCCTGGGTACAGACTCCCTGCATCCCCTCAGCCCGCCCAGCAGCCTGCTCTTAGCACACTGGCACATCCCAACTTCTCGCCTGCCACTGCGTCGTGCCCCGTTTCCTGGCTCCCAGCACAGGACGGTGAGAGGAGGGAGGTGTGACTCAGATTTGCTGATTCCCCTGGCTGGAAGAAGGTTCAGACAATACCAGCCCGGGGGTAAGCAGAGACTTTTGTTCAAGAGTTAGGCTCATTGGCAAATGATTGGGTGGCAGAAATGCTTCTTGTTTACCACGCATGCGAGGATTTTATGCCTTGCCTTTACTTACTTGTTTACCTTTTTTCTAGTAAGAAGAAAGAGAAGGGGGGAGAGAGAGAGAGAAAGATATCAATGGTCTGGGTTCCAGCATAGGTGCAGCCAGTGGGGGTCTACGGTTTGTGGGAGCGCTCATCCAGAAAATCCTATTCTTTGCTGGAGCCAAGGCTTTTTATCAAGGTAATCTGTCCCTGCCATCACCATAGGTGATGCTTAGCATGATCCAGGCAGCGTTAGGTGACATTTAGCGTCATCTAGGCTGGCTTACGCATTATGTAACTTAGGATGAGCTCCTAAACCTTCAGTTACATACTCGGGGGGTTCACCTGGAATATGCATTTCGGTGTCGATGAGGAGTTAAGGAGGCAAAGTTCCCTCAGCAGACAGGGTCTCTTTAGAAATGCGGTAATGGGCTAAGGCAAGGCCACCTTACGTCCATCCCCCAGCCACACCCGGTTGCAGTGTCACCGTAACCCAGGGACACAGAGTTAGAGGCTCCGGGGGTCTCCTTGCCCCCTGCTCCCTTATCAGGCTTTGCCTCCTGCTCTTGTTTGCAGCCTTCTGAGCAAAACCAGTTCCCTGCTCCAGGGGGTCACAAGTTAGCCTTAGTCAGTTGGTCTCCTACAGACACTCTTCTCCTTTGTGCTCAAGCCCGTGCTCCAAAAGAGGCAGACAGATCTCAAGAGAAGGTTCTTTTCCCTTTACTGAGCTCAGTAACACGGAGCTCCTTCTCTTTCTTGATTTGTGAGGAAGCAGATAAGTACCTAACTGCACAAGGTTTGTGCCCGAGACCCCGAACTGCAGCTGGCCTCTGCCGCCAGCCCAGAGCTGAGCAGTTCATTAGTTAGGACAGACGGGATTCAGGCTTTTACTTGCCCATTCCTCCTGTGTAGCTTGCTGACTTCTTTTCTGGACCCTCCATTGCTGCTGTGGCGGCCGTGCGCTTGCTGCAGCCTCAGAGCCTTCTGAACAAGAGGAGATACACACGTCTTGAGAGGCCACAGCCCAACCACTCATTGCCTACGTCTCTCCTAAGCAACAGCAGCAACAATTTCTTACAAGGGAGCGGATCACAACATTTGTGATGCAGAATTGCAGGATTGTTTCTCTAGGCCATTTAACAGCAACTTGTAGATTTCAGTTCAAAAAGACCAAGCACTTTAAAGCCAAAGCCACTCTTTTTTTGTAGCTGCTGCTTGGCTTGTTTTCGTTTCAAAGCAATGCGTGGCTATTTGAACATGTTTTCCACATCAATGCAACTAAATTAGCGTAAATTCAAGCTTTAAATCTGAAATAGACCAAAATCCAAACTAAAATGATAGTGTTACGCTCATAGTTTTTACCTGACATTTTAAGCATCTTTTGCTCAAAATATTTAGATTCTGATTCTATTCCAAGAGTATCTCTTGGAAGTTAGAGAGCACCTTTTCCGCTTCCCTGCAATTTACTTAGCTTTTGTCCTACGAATACTTCCTTCCTGCTGACTAACAAAATTCACAGTGCGCAGTTCCTACTTGAAGAGCCAAGCGTGATCTTCAAACGCCAACTTCCTTCTGCAGCTGAACGTCAGACTGACTTTCCTTTCTGTTTGATTGAGGTATTATATCTCTAAGATTCCCATTCCCTCTAAGGACAACATAAAATTTAACCTATGTGACTGCAGTTCTACAGTTAGCAAGAATCACCTCATATTGATATTTAATTTTCAATGTTTATGTTATGTAACATAAGGAGACCTGTAGATTCCAACTTCACCCCTCTGAATGACAGATACCAAAGCATTTCTGCCAGGCAGATGAGCTCAAACAGGATGTACTGGCTGTGGGTCCGTTGTCCCAACTGGGAGGAAACATTCCAAAACTGCCATGGGGACCCAAACATTCCAAAGAATGCAGGAGGGGGCGGGGCTATGCAAATGACGGATCCCCCAACAGCCGCTTCCACCCCACCGCCACCCACCAGACCTCAAAGCGCTGGTTGCCTTCCAGACCTCACAGCCGCGACTGTGACAACACACCAAACCTTTGCAGGGTGACACCCCTCCACGCTCAACTCTGCGACGCAGGCTGTGAGGACAGCACGGGCATGAACCCGGACACGGCATCCTCGCTGTAGAGGGCGAGGTGTGCATGTTCATCTCCCTCTGAAAGACAAAAAAATAACTTTAGAAACCCTCAAGCTGACGCAAGAATAGCTTTACCTCATCTAAACCAGACAGATGTTTCCAACACAGAAGACGTTTCCATGATCCTAGCTTTTTCAAGCTCTCTTCTGCCTTCTCTTCCTCACCTTAAACAACAACAACAAGTCCCTTCACCCTACGATTGATCCTTCTTCAGAGACCACGTTTTCCAGGACCCTGGATGTTCCAGAAGCCTCTGGTTGGTGTGTGTCTTTCTTGAACGGTGGTCCTCAGCAAGGGACTCCGTGGCAGCAGGGATATAACAGGGGACACCAGCTCAGTCATGACTCCGGGGGCGGATTTCCATCACGTGTCAACAATCCGGTGGAGACGAAAGTCTGTCAGTCTGTTTCCACCTCAGCAGAGGTCATTGCAGCCCCTCCGTGCTGCCTGGTGGCAGTGGGGAGCTGTTTCACAGGGCTGGCTGTGGTGTTGACCTAAAGGGCAGGTAAGAAGGGTCAGAAACGCAGGCACGTTCGAAAGCCAAATTCCGTCTGTCAGGCAGAAGTATTGGTGTGGAATCCAGGAAGCCTGGCCCAAGCACTGAGCTGCAGGTGCAGGGCAGGGGGCGCAGAAGCCAGCCAGGGGCTTTGTGCTCAGGGAGCTCCGGTCTTCCTGTGCTGGCCATGGGCAGAAGGGGCCTGGCTTGGGAAATGCCCATGGCCGTGTCCATCACCCCCGAGCCAAGCAGGAGCTGCCGGAGCAGGCTTAATTCTGGCAGTGCCCTGCTTTGGGGAGCGTGACTGACAGGACTGTGTGGAGTGATCTGTTGAGAGCAGTGTCCCAAATGTGCCTTTCCTTGTGGTGAGGGTGCGTGTTGCTCTTCCAGCCCTGCGACTCGCAGGGGGAGGAGGGGACTTGCTTTCACAGAGGCCTCCCCCTGCCCTCCTGCTTGTGAAAATCTTGCGGGGTCTGGTTGAAAGTGGGCTGGCTTGCGCGTGGCTTTCCGTGCTGAGTACCCGTTTGCAGAATTTGCTGCATTCTGGTGTTTGGCAGCCCAGAAATGAGTCTGGCTGCTTTCTTGTTGTTGTGGAGCAGAGTGTAGTAATGCTGCTTGTCTCTTGCAGCGTTTTCTGATGAGCTTGGAAGTCAGATGCGGAGACTCGAGCAGAGCGGTCACCAAGCTGGCTTCTCGGCAATGGAGAGCAGGGACCCGTTCTAAGGTGACTTTCCAGCTTCAGGTAAGAAACTCAAGTTGCAGTGAAAGAGCATTCTGCAGGTGAAGAGGTGAACGGAAGCCAGAGTTGGTAGAAAGGAGTGCCCGGCTTAGCTGACACCTCATCCAGAATTCAGGAGCGAGTGTAGAGGTACCCCCTGTGTTCATGCTCTGCCCCTGCTGCTGCTGCCTCGGCCTTCAAAGCCAGGTGTTTGATTCCTTTTCCTGACTGACAGCCAGGTGTAGCCTTGTTATGGTCTGACTTGGATGAGAGGAAGGCGCCCTTGTGTTTTAGCCAAGCTGGGGGAAGTGTGGGAGGCTAGGGGCAGCTAGAGCAAAATCTCCCTATGGGATCGATCACCTCGAGTGTGATTAAGACGCAAACAAGGTCAAATCTTGTGCAACCAGACGTAATTTTATTCTAAAAACATGCATAGTAGTAGCGATAGGACAGAGTGAGAAGAAAAGGTGGCAGTTAAGCGAGTATTTGGGATAGAGTTGGAAGAATAGACACCACCATGGATCCACGGTGTCCGGGGGGCAAAGTCTTTCGGCGCGTCAAAAGTCGCAGATTGCAGAGAGAGCTTCATTGAAAACTCTTCCTATCCCCGTGTGCCTTTGCCGCTCGCCGGAGGAGCCCCGCTTACTTTTGCCCGGAGGAGCCCCGGTTACTTTTGCCCGGAGGAGCTCCGCGTACCTTTGCCGCTCGCCGGAGGAGCCCCGGTTACTTTTGCCCGGAGGAGCCCCGGTTACTTTTGCCCGGAGGAGCTCCGCGTACCTTTGCCGCTCGCCGGAGGAGCCCCGGTTACTTTTGCCCGGAGGAGCCCCGCGTGCCTTTGCCGCTCGCCGAAGGAGCCCCGCCTGCCTTTGCCGCTTGCCGGAGGAGCCCCGCCTGCCTTTGCTGCTTGCCGGAGGAGCCCTGTGTTCCTTTGCCGCTTGCCGGAGGAGCCCCGCGTGCCTTTGCCGCTCGCTGGCGGAGCCCCGGTTACTTTTGCCCGGAGGAGCCCCGCGTGCCTTTGCCGCTCGCCGGAGGAGCCCCGATTAGTTTAGCCCGGAGGAGCCCCGCATGCCTTTGCCGCTCGCCGGAGGAGCCCCGCTTACTTTTGCCCGGAGGAGCCCCGCGTGCCTTTGCCGCTCGCTGGAGGAGCCCCGGTTACTTTTGCCCGGAGGAGCCCCGCGTGCCTTTACCGCTCGCCGGAGGAGCCCCGGTTACTTTTGCCCGGAGGAGCCCCGGTTACTTTTGCCCGGAGGAGCCCCGCGTGCCTTTGCCGCTCGCAGGAGGAGCCCCGGTTACTTTAGCCCGGAGCAGCCCCGCGTGCCTTTGCCGCTCGCCAGAGGAGCCCCGCTTACTTTTGCCCGGAGGAGCCCCGCGTGCCTTTGCCGCTCGCCGGAGGAGCCCCGCTTACTTTTGCCCGGAGGAGCCTCGGTTACTTTTGCCCGGAGGAGCCCCGCGTGCCTTTGCCGCTCGCCGGAGGAGCCCCGGTTACTTTTGCCCGGAGGAGCCCCGCGTGCCTTTGCCGCTCGCCGGAGGAGCCCCGCGTGCCTTTGCCGCTCGCCGGAGGAGCCCCGGTTACTTTTGCCCGGAGGAGCCCCGCGTGCCTTTGCCGCTCGCCGGAGGAGCCCCGGTTACTTTTGCCCGGAGGAGCCCCAGTTACTTTAGCCCGGAGGAGCCCCGCGTGCCTTTGCCGCTCGCCAGAGGAGCCCCGGTTACTTTTGCCCGGAGGAGCCCCGCGTGCCTTTGCCGCTCGCCGGAGGAGCCCCGGTTACTTTTGCCCGGAGGAGCCCCGCGTGCCTTTGCCGCTCGCCAGAGGAGCCCCGGTTACTTTTGCCCGGAGGAGCCCCGCGTGCCTTTGCCGCTCGCCGGACGAGCCCCTGTTACTTTTGCCCGGAGGAGCCCCGCGTGCCTTTGCCGCTCGCCGGAGGAGCCCCGCGTGCCTTTGCCGCTTGCTGGAGGAGCCCCTGTTACTTTTGCCCGGAGGAGCCCCGGTTACTTTTGCCCGGAGGAGCCCCGCGTGCCTTTGCCGCTCGCCGGAGGAGCCCCGCGTGCCTTTTCCGCTCGCCGGGGGACCCTCGGTTACTTTTGCCCGGAGGACCCCCGCGTGCCTTTGCCGCTCGCCGGAGGAGCCCCGCTTACTTTTGCCCGGAGGAGCCCCGCGTGCCTTTACCGCTTGCCGGAGGAGCCCCGGTTAATTTTGCCCGGAGTAGCCCCGGTAACTTTTGCCCGGAGGAGCCCCGCGTGCCTTTGCCGCTCGCCGGAGGATCCCCGGTTAATTTGGCCCGGAGGAGCCCCGGTTACTTTTGCCCGGAGGAGCCCCGCGTGCCTTTGCCGCTAGCCGGAGGAACGCCGGTTAATTTTGCCCGGAGGAGCCCCGGTTACTTTTGCCCGGAGGAGCCCCGCGTGCCTTTGCCGCTCGCCGGAGGAGCCCCGGTTACTTTTGCCCGGAGGAGCCCCGCGTGCCTTTGCCGCTCGCCGGACGAGCCCTGGTTACTTTTGCCCGGAGGAGCCCCGCGTGCCTTTGCCGCTCGCCGGAGGAGCCCCGGTATGTTTTGCCCGGCGGAGCCCCGCGTGCCTTTGCCGCTTTCCGGAGGAGCCCCGGTTACTTTTGCCCGGAGGAGCCCCGGTTACTTTTGCCTGGAGGAGCCCCGCGTGCCTTTGCCGCTCGCCGGAGGAGCCCCGCGTGCCTTTGCCGCTCGCCGGAGGAGCCCCGCTTACTTTTGCCCGGAGGAGCCCCGCGTGCCTTTGCCGCTTGCCGGAGGAGCCCCGGTTACTTTAGCCCGGAGGAGCCCCGCGTGCCTTTGCCGCTCGCCAGAGGAGCCCCGGTTACTTTTGCCCGGAGGAGCCCCGCGTGCCTTTGCCGCTCGCCGGAGGAGCCCCGCGTGCCTTTTCCGCTCGCCGAACGAGCCCCGCCTGCCTTTGCCGCTTGCCGGCGGAGCCCTGCCTGCCTTTGCCGCTTGCCGGAGGAGCCCCGCGTTCCTTTGCCGCTTTCCGGAGGAGCCCCGCGTGCCTTTGCCGCTCGCCGGAGGAGCCCCGGTTACTTTTGCCCGGAGGAGCCCCGCGTGCCTTTGCCGCTCGCCGGACGAGCCCTGGTTACTTTTGCCCGGAGGAGCCCCGCGTGCCTTTGCCGCTCGCCGGAGGAGCCCCGGTATGTTTTGCCCGGCGGAGCCCCGCGTGCCTTTGCCGCTTTCCGGAGGAGCCCCGGTTACTTTTGCCGGGAGTAGCCCCGGTTACTTTTGCCTGGAGGAGCCCCGCGTGCCTTTGCCGCTCGCCGGAGGAGCCCCGCGTGCCTTTGCCGCTCGCCGGAGGAGCCCCGCTTACTTTTGCCCGGAGGAGCCCCGCGTGCCTTTGCCGCTTGCCGGAGGAGCCCCGGTTACTTTAGCCCGGAGGAGCCCCGCGTGCCTTTGCCGCTCGCCAGAGGAGCCCCGGTTACTTTTGCCCGGAGGAGCCCCGCGTGCCTTTTCCGCTCGCCGGAGGAGCCCCGCGTGCCTTTTCCGCTCGCCGAACGAGCCCTGCCTGCCTTTGCCGCTTGCCGGCGGAGCCCTGCCTGCCTTTGCCGCTTGCCGGAGGAGCCCCGCGTTCCTTTGCCGCTTTCCGGAGGAGCCCCGCGTGCCTTTGCCGCTCGCCGGAGGAGCCCCGGTTACTTTTGCCCGGAGGAGCCCCGCGTGCCTTTGCCGCTCACCGGAGGAGCCCCGGTTACTTTTGCCCGGAGGAGCCCCGCGTGCCTTTGCCGCTCGCCGGACGAGCCCCGGTTACTTTTGCCCGGAGGAGCCCCGCGTGCCTTTGCCGCTTGCCGGAGGAGCCCCGCGTGCCTTTTCCGCTCGCCGGAGGAGCCCCGGTTACTTTTGCCCGGAGGAGCCGCGGTTACTTTTGCCCGGTGTAGCCCCGGTTACTTTTGCCCGGAGGAGCCCCGTGTGCCTTTGCCGCTCGCCGGAGAAGCCCCGCGTGCCTTTGCCGCTCGCTGGACGAGCCCCGGTTACTTTTCCCCGGAGGAGCCCCGCGTGCCTTAGCCGCTCGCCGGAGGAGCCCCGCTTACTTTTGCCCGGAGGAGCCCCGCTTACTTTTGCCCGGAGGAGCCCCGCGTGCCTTTTCCGCTCGCCGGAGGAGCCCCGCTTACTTTTGCCCGGAGGAGCCCCGCGTGCCTTTGCCGCTCGCCGGAGGAGCCCCGGTTACTTTTGCCCGGAGGAGCCCCGCGTGCCTTTGCCGCTCGCCGGGGGAGCCCCGCGTGCCTTTGCCGCTCGCCGAAGGAGCCCCGCCTGCCTTTGCCGCTTGCCGGAGGAGCCCCGCGTGCCTTTGCCGCTCGCCGGAGGAGCCCCGGTTACTTTTGCCCGGAGGAGCCCCGCGTGCCTTTGCCGCTCGCCGGAGGAGCCCCGGTTACTTTTGCCCGGAGGAGCCCCGTGTGCCTTTGCCGCTCGCCGGACGAGCCCCGGTTACTTTTGCCCGGAGGAGCCCCGCGTGCCTTTGCCGCTTGCCGGAGGAGCCCCGCGTGCCTTTGCCGCTCGCCGAAGGAGCCCCGCCTGCCTTTGCCGCTTGCCGGAAGAGCCCCGCCTGCCTTTGCTGCTTGCCGGAGGAGCCCCGTGTTCCTTTGCCGCTTGCCGGAGGAGCCCCGCGTGCCTTTGCCGCTCGCTGGAGGAGCCCCGGTTACTTTTGCCCGGAGGAGCCCCGCGTGCCTTTACCGCTCGCCGGAGGAGCCCCGGTTACTTTTGCCCGGAGGTGCCCCGGTTACTTTTGCCCGGAGGAGCCCCGCGTGCCTTTGCCACTCGCCGGAGGAGCCCCGGTTACTTTAGCCCGGAGGAGCCCCGCGTGCCTTTGCCGCTCGCTGGAGGAGCCCCGGTTACTTTTGCCCGGAGGAGCCCCGTGTGCCTTTTCCGCTCGCCGGAGGAGCCCCGCTTACTTTTGCCAGGAGGAGCCCCGCGTGCCTTTGCCGCTTGCTGGACGAACCCCGGTTACTTTTGCGTGGAGGAGCCCCGCGTGCTTTTGCCACTCGCCGGAGGAGCCCCGCTTACTTTTGCCCGGAGGAGCCCCGCGTGCCTTTGCCGCTTGCCGGAGGAGCCCCGGTTACTTTAGCCCGGAGGAGCCCCGCGTGCCTTTGGCGCTCGCCGGAGGAGCCCCGGTTACTTTTGCCCGGAGGAGCCCCGCGTGCCTTTGCCGCTCGCCGGAGGAGCCCCCGTGCCTTTGCCTCTCGCCGAAGGAGCCCCGCCTGCCTTTGCCGCTTGCCGGAGGAGCCCCGCCTGCCTTTGCCGCTTGCCGGAGGAGCCCCGCGTTCCTTTGCCGCTTGCCGGAGGAGCCCCGCGTGCCTTTGCCGCTCGCCGGAGGAGCCCCGGTTACTTTTGCCCGGAGGAGCCCCGCGTGCCTTTGCCGCTCGCCGAAGGAGCCCCGGTTACTTTTGCCCGGTGGAGCCCCGCGTGCCTTTGCCGCTCGCCGGACGAGCCCCGGTTACTTTTGCCCGCAGGAGCCCCGTGTGCCTTTGCCGCTTGCTGGAGGAGCCCCGCCTGCCTTTGCCGCTTGCCGGAGGAGCCCCGCCTGCCTTTGCTGCTTGCCGGAGGAGCCCCGTGTTCCTTTGCCGCTTGCCGGAGGAGCCCCGCGTGCCTTTGCCGCTCGCTGGAGGAGCCCCGGTTACTTTTGCCCGGAGGAGCCCCGCGTGCATTTACCGCTCGCCGGAGGAGCCCCGGTTACTTTTGCCCGGAGGAGCCCCGGTTACTTTTGCCCGGAGGAGCCCCGCGTGCCTTTGCCACTCGCCGGAGGAGCCCCGGTTACTTTTGCCCGGAGGAGCCACGCGTGCCTTTGCCGCTCGCCGGAGGAGCCCCGCTTACTTTTGCCCGGAGGAGCCCTGCGTGCCTTTGCCGCTCGCCGGAGGAGCCCCGCGTGCCTTTGCCGCTCGCCGGAGGAGCCCCGGTTACTTTTGCCCGGAGGAGCCCCGCGTGCCTTTGCCGCTTGCCGGAGGAGCCCCGGTTACTTTTGCCCGGAGGAGCCCCGCGTGCCTTTGCCGCTCGCCGGAGTAGCCCCGCGTGCCTTTGCCGCTCGCCGAAGGAGCCCCGCCTGCCTTTGCCGCTTGCCGGAGGAGCCCCGCCTGCCTTTGCCGCTTGCCGGAGGAGCCCCGCGTTCCTTTGCCGCTTGCCGGAGGAGCCCCGCGTGCCTTTGCCGCTCGCCGGAGGAGCCCCGGTTACTTTTGCCCGGAGGAGCCCCGCGTGCCTTTGCCGCTCGCCGAAGGAGCCCCGGTTACTTTTGCCCGGAGGAGGCCCGCGTGCCTTTGCCGCTCGCCGGACGAGCCCCGGTTACTTTTGCCCGCAGGAGCCCCGTGTGCCTTTGCCGCTTGCCGGAGGAGCCCCGCCTGCCTTTGCCGCTTGCCGGAGGAGCCCCGCCTGCCTTTGCTGCTTGCCGGAGGAGCCCCGTGTTCCTTTGCCGGTTGCCGGAGGAGCCCCGCGTGCCTTTGCCGCTCGCTGGAGGAGCCCCGGTTACTTTTGCCCGGAGGAGCCCCGCGTGCCTTTACCGCTCACTGGAGGAGCCCCGGTTACTTTTGCCCGGAGGAGCCCCGGTTACTTTTGCCCGGAGGAGCCCCGCGTGCCTTTGCCACTCGCCGGAGGAGCCCCGGTTACTTTAGCCCGGAGGAGCCCCGCGTGCCTTTGCCGCTCGCCGGAGGAGCCCCGCTTACTTTTGCCCGGAGGAGCCCTGCGTGCCTTTGCCGCTCGCCGGAGGAGCCCCGCGTGCCTTTGCCGCTCGCCGGAGGAGCCCCGGTTACTTTTGCCCGGAGGAGCCCCGCGTGCCTTTGCCGCTCGCCGGAGGAGCCCCGGTTACTTTTGCCCGGAGGAGCCCCGCGTGCCTTTGCCGCTCGCCGGAGGAGCCCCAGTTACTTTTGCCCGGAGGAGTCCCGGTTACTTTTGCCCGGAGGAGCCCCGCGTGCCTTTGCCGCTCGCCGGAGGAGCCCCGGTTACTTTTGCCCGGAGGAGCCCCGGTTACTTTTGCCCGGAGGAGCCCCGCGTGCCTTTGCCGCTCGCCGGAGGAGCCCCGCGTGCCTTTGCCGCTTGCCGGAGGAGCCCCGGTTACTTTTGCCCGGAGGAGCCCCGCGTGCCTTTGCCGCTCGCCGGAGGAGCCCCAGTTACTTTAGCCCGGAGGAGCCCCGCGTGCCTTTGCCGCTCGCCGGACGAGCCCCTGTTACTTTTGCCCGGAGGAGCCCCGCGTGCCTTTGCCGCTCGCCGGAGGAGCCCTGCGTGCCTTTGCCGCTTGCTGGAGGAGCCCCTGTTACTTTTGCCCGGAGGAGCCCCGCGTGCCTTTGCCGCTCGCCGGAGGAGCCCCGGTTACTTTTGCCCGGAGGAGCCCCGCGTGCCTTTGCCGCTTGCCGGAGGAGCCCCGCGTGCCTTTGCCGCTTGCCGGAGGAGCCCCGGTTACTTTTGCCCGGAGGAGCCGCGGTTACTTTTGCCCGGTGTAGCCCCGGTTACTTTTGCCCGGAGGAGCCCCGTGTGCCTTTGCCGCTCGCCGGAGGAGCCCCGCGTGCCTTTGCCGCTCGCTGGACGAGCCCCGGTTACTTTTCCCCGGAGGAGCCCCGCGTGCCTTAGCCGCTCGCCGGAGGAGCCCCGCTTACTTTTGCCCGGAGGAGCCCCGCTTACTTTTGCCCGGAGGAGCCTCGCGTGCCTTTTCCGCTCGCCGGAGGAGCCCCGCTTACTTTTGCCCGGAGGAGCCCCGCGTGCCTTTGCCGCTCGCCGGAGGAGCCCCGGTTACTTTTGCCCGGAGGAGCCCCGCGTGCCTTTGCCGCTCGCCGGGGGAGCCCCGCGTGCCTTTGCCGCTCGCCGAAGGAGCCCCGCCTGCCTTTGCCGCTTGCCGGAGGAGCCCCGCGTGCCTTTGCCGCTCGCCGGAGGAGCCCCGGTTACTTTTGCCCGGAGGAGCCCCGTGTGCCTTTGCCGCTCGCCGGACGAGCCCCGGTTACTTTTGCCCGGAGGAGCCCCGCGTGCCTTTGCCGCTTGACGGAGGAGCCCCGCGTGCCTTTGCCGCTCGCCGAAGGAGCCCCGCCTGCCTTTGCCGCTTGCCGGAAGAGCCCCGCCTGCCTTTGCTGCTTGCCGGAGGAGCCCCGTGTTCCTTTGCCGCTTGCCGGAGGAGCCCCGCGTGCCTTTGCCGCTCGCTGGAGGAGCCCCGGTTACTTTTGCCCGGAGGAGCCCCGCGTGCCTTTACCGCTCGCCGGAGGAGCCCCGGTTACTTTTGCCCGGAGGTGCCCCGGTTACTTTTGCCCGGAGGAGACCCGCGTGCCTTTGCTACTCGCCGGAGGAGCCCCGGTTACTTTAGCCCGGAGGAGCCACGCGTGCCTTTGCCGCTCGCTGGAGGAGCCCTGGTTACTTTTGCCCGGAGGAGCCCCGCGTGCCTTTGCCGCTCGCCGGAGGAGCCCCGGTTACTTTTGCCCGGAGGAGCCCCGCGTGCCTTTGCCGCTTGCCGGAGGAGCCCCGCGTGCCTTTGCCGCTTGCCGGAGGAGCCCCGGTTACTTTTGCCCGGAGGAGCCGCGGTTACTTTTGCCCGGTGTAGCCCCGGTTACTTTTGCCCGGAGGAGCCCCGTGTGCCTTTGCCGCTCGCCGGAGAAGCCCCGCGTGCCTTTGCCGCTCGCTGGACGAGCCCCGGTTACTTTTCCCCGGAGGAGCCCCGCGTGCCTTAGCCGCTCGCCGGAGGAGCCCCGCTTACTTTTGCTCGGAGGAGCCCCGCTTACTTTTGCCCGGAGGAGCCCCGCGTGCCTTTTCCGCTCGCCGGAGGAGCCCCGCTTACTTTTGCCCGGAGGAGCCCCGCGTGCCTTTGCCGCTCGCCGGAGGAGCCCCGGTTACTTTTGCCCGGAGGAGCCCCGCGTGCCTTTGCCGCTCGCCGGGGGAGCCCCGCGTGCCTTTGCCGCTCGCCGAAGGAGCCCCGCCTGCCTTTGCCGCTTGCCGGAGGAGCCCCGCGTGCCTTTGCCGCTCGCCGGAGGAGCCCCGGTTACTTTTGCCCGGAGGAGCCCCGCGTGCCTTTGCCGCTCGCCGGAGGAGCCCCGGTTACTTTTGCCCGGAGGAGCCCCGTGTGCCTTTGCCGCTCGCCGGACGAGCCCCGGTTACTTTTGCCCGGAGGAGCCCCGCGTGCCTTTGCCGCTTGCCGGAGGAGCCCCGCGTGCCTTTGCCGCTCGCCGAAGGAGCCCCGCCTGCCTTTGCCGCTTGCCGGAAGAGCCCCGCCTGCCTTTGCTGCTTGCCGGAGGAGCCCCGTGTTCCTTTGCCGCTTGCCGGAGGAGCCCCGCGTGCCTTTGCCGCTCGCTGGAGGAGCCCCGGTTACTTTTGCCCGGAGGAGCCCCGCATGCCTTTACCGCTCGCCGGAGGAGCCCCGGTTACTTTTGCCCGGAGGTGCCCCGGTTACTTTTGCCCGGAGGAGCCCCGCGTGCCTTTGCCACTCGCCGGAGGAGCCCCGGTTACTTTAGCCCGGAGGAGCCCCGCGTGCCTTTGCCGCTCGCTGGAGGAGCCCCGGTTACTTTTGCCCGGAAGAGCCCCGTGTGCCTTTTCCGCTCGCCGGAGGAGCCCCGCTTACTTTTGCCAGGAGGAGCCCCGCGTGCCTTTGCCGCTTGCTGGACGAACCCCGGTTACTTTTGCGTGGAGGAGCCCCGCGTGCTTTTGCCACTCGCCGGAGGAGCCCCGCTTACTTTTGCCCGGAGGAGCCCCGCGTGCCTTTGCCGCTTGCCGGAGGAGCCCCGGTTACTTTAGCCCGGAGGAGCCCCGCGTGCCTTTGGCGCTCGCCGGAGGAGCCCCGGTTACTTTTGCCCGGAGGAGCCCCGCGTGCCTTTGCCGCTCGCCGGAGTAGCCCCCGTGCCTTTGCCTCTCGCCGAAGGAGCTCCGCCTGCCTTTGCCGCTTGCCGGAGGAGCCCCGCCTGCCTTTGCCGCTTGCCGGAGGAGCCCCGCGTTCCTTTGCCGCTTGCCGGAGGAGCCCCGCGTGCCTTTGCCGCTCGCCGGAGGAGCCCCGGTTACTTTTGCCCGGAGGAGCCCCGCGTGCCTTTGCCGCTCGCCGAAGGAGCCCCGGTTACTTTTGCCCGGTGGAGCCCCGCGTGCCTTTGCCGCTCGCCGGACGAGCCCCGGTTACTTTTGCCCGCAGGAGCCCCGTGTGCCTTTGCCGCTTGCTGGAGGAGCCCCGCCTGCCTTTGCCGCTTGCCGGAGGAGCCCCGCCTGCCTTTGCTGCTTGCCGGAGGAGCCCCGTGTTCCTTTGCCGCTTGCCGGAGGAGCCCCGCGTGCCTTTGCCGCTCGCTGGAGGAGCCCCGGTTACTTTTGCCCGGAGGAGCCCCGCGTGCATTTACCGCTCGCCGGAGGAGCCCCGGTTACTTTTGCCCGGAGGAGCCCCGGTTACTTTTGCCCGGAGGAGCCCCGCGTGCCTTTGCCACTCGCCGGAGGAGCCCCGGTTACTTTTGCCCGGAGGAGCCACGCGTGCCTTTGCCGCTCGCCGGAGGAGCCCCGCTTACTTTTGCCCGGAGGAGCCCTGCGTGCCTTTGCCGCTCGCCGGAGGAGCCCCGCGTGCCTTTGCCGCTCGCCGGAGGAGCCCCGGTTACTTTTGCCCGGAGGAGCCCCGCGTGCCTTTGCCGCTTGCCGGAGGAGCCCCGGTTACTTTTGCCCGGAGGAGCCCCGCGTGCCTTTGCCGCTCGCCGGAGTAGCCCCGCGTGCCTTTGCCGCTCGCCGAAGGAGCCCCGCCTGCCTTTGCCGCTTGCCGGAGGAGCCCCGCCTGCCTTTGCCGCTTGCCGGAGGAGCCCCGCGTTCCTTTGCCGCTTGCCGGAGGAGCCCCGCGTGCCTTTGCCGCTCGCCGGAGGAGCCCCGGTTACTTTTGCCCGGAGGAGCCCCGCGTGCCTTTGCCGCTCGCCGAAGGAGCCCCGGTTACTTTTGCCCGGAGGAGCCCCGCGTGCCTTTGCCGCTCGCCGGACGAGCCCCGGTTACTTTTGCCCGCAGGAGCCCCGTGTGCCTTTGCCGCTTGCCGGAGGAGCCCCGCCTGCCTTTGCTGCTTGCCGGAGGAGCCCCGCCTGCCTTTGCTGCTTGCCGGAGGAGCCCCGTGTTCCTTTGCCGGTTGCCGGAGGAGCCCCGCGTGCCTTTGCCGCTCGCTGGAGGAGCCCCGGTTACTTTTGCCCGGAGGAGCCCCGCGTGCCTTTACCGCTCACCGGAGGAGCCCCGGTTACTTTTGCCCGGAGGAGCCCCGGTTACTTTTGCCCGGAGGAGCCCCGCGTGCCTTTGCCACTCGCCGGAGGAGCCCCGGTTACTTTAGCCCGGAGGAGCCCCGCGTGCCTTTGCCGCTCGCCGGAGGAGCCCCGCTTACTTTTGCCCGGAGGAGCCCTGCGTGCCTTTGCCGCTCGCCGGAGGAGCCCCGCGTGCCTTTGCCGCTCGCCGGAGGAGCCCCGGTTACTTTTGCCCGGAGGAGCCCCGCGTGCCTTTGCCGCTCGCCGGAGGAGCCCCGGTTACTTTTGCCCGGAGGAGCCCCGCGTGCCTTTGCCGCTCGCCGGAGGAGCCCCAGTTACTTTTGCCCGGAGGAGTCCCGGTTACTTTTGCCCGGAGGAGCCCCGCGTGCCTTTGCCGCTCGCCGGAGGAGCCCCGGTTACTTTTGCCCGGAGGAGCCCCGGTTACTTTTGTCCGGAGGAGCCCCGCGTGCCTTTGCCGCTCGCCGGAGGAGCCCCGCTTACTTTAGCCCGGAGGAGCCCGGCGTGCCTTTGCCGCTCGCCGGAGGAGCCCCGCTTACTTTTCCCCGGAGGAGCTCCGCTTACTTTTGCTCGGAGGAGCCCCGCGTGCCTTTGCCGCTCGCTGGAGGAGCCCCGGTTACTTTTGCCCGGAGGAGCCCCGCGTGCCTTTGCCGCTCGCCGGAGGAGCCCCGGTTACTTTTGCCCGGAGGAGCCCTGGTTACTTTTGCCCGGAGGAGCCCCGCGTGCCTTTGCCGCTCGCCGGAGGAGCCCCGGTTACTTTTGCCCGGAGGAGCCCCGCGTGCCTTTGCCGCTCGCCGGAGGAGCCCCGCGTGCCTTTGCCGCTTGCCGGAGGAGCCCTGCCTGCCTTTGCCGCTTGCCGGAGGAGCCCCGCCTGCCTTTGCTGCTTGCCGGAGGAGCCCCGCGTTCCTTTGCCGCTTGCCGGAGGAGCCCCGCGTGCCTTTGCCGCTCGCTGGAGGAGCCCCGGTTACTTTTGCCCGGAGGAGCCCCGCGTGCCTTTGCCGCTCGCCGGAGGAGCCCCGGTTACTTTTGCCCGGAGGAGCCCCGGTTACTTTTGCCCGGAGGAGCCCCGCGTGCCTTTGCCGCTCGCCGGAGGAGCCCCGGTTACTTTTGCCCGGAGGAGCCGCGGTTACTTTTGCGTGGAGGAGCCCCGCGTGCCTTTGCCGCTCGCCGGAGGAGCCCCGGTTACTTTTGCCCGGAGGAGCTCCGCGTGCCTTTGCCGCTCGCCGGAGGAGCCCCGCGTGCCTTTGCCGCTCGCCGAAGGAGCCCCGGTTACTTTTGCCCGGAGGAGCCCCGGTTACTTTAGCCCGGAGGAGCCCCGCGTGACTTTGCCGCTCGCCGGAGGAGCCCCGGTTACTTTTGCTCGGAGGAAGCCATATGTGCCATAGACGCTCGCCGGAGGAGCCCCGATTGCTTTTACCCTAAGAACGCCCCGTGTGCCTTATCAGCTCGCCAGCGCAGCCATGTGTGCCTTTGCCGCTCGCCGGAGTAGCCCCGCGTGCCATGGCCGCTCGCTGATGGAGAGCCAGTTGCTTTTGCCGTGAGGAAGCCCCGCATGCTTTATCCGCTCGCCCGAGGAGCCCCGTGTGCCTTTGCCACTCGCCGGAGGAGCCGTGGTTGCATTTTCCCCGAGGGAGCCCCTCCTGCCTGATCTGATACGTAATATGCTGGAAAATTCTTTTGACTTTGATTTTACTTCAGTTCTGCAGCTTCTCAGCCTGTGTCTTGAACAGGAAATTAAGAGATTGATTGTAATATCCTGTAATTAGATCTGGCCTGAAGAAGTTGGTACCGCATACATTTGTATTTGCACTGATAGATCCACCTGTACAAAGCCTTGTGCCTTTCAAAAATATCGATATATTTTTACGTAATCTGCAGTGCATATTAACTCATTTTTCCCTCACTTGATTGGACGTTTAGGCTGCTGCCATTGTTTTCTCCTTTGCCAATTCAGTGCTACAGTGTCTGTGCGTAGCAGTCAGGGGTGAACCACGAGTACGATTGTTTTCATTAATCTCACTCGGGCCTGCTAAACTTTAGAAATGTTGCTAATAATTTTAACAGAATTACAGAAACGTCTTCAGTGACTGAGAATGCTTTTGCACAGTAACCTTAATAAACAAAACGTGTACCGTGCACAAACTCTACAAAGTGCAAGCTTTAGTTATTAAGCATGAAATTTCGGTGTTTGCTGAGGTCCTCGCATCTTTACGGTGCTAGTTATGTGTGAAAGGTGCTAGGACTGACTCAACTACTTAATCTTTGCCTAAAACCACAAGCCTGCTATTCACAGACAAACACCTGAAGAAAAGGCTGTACCCTACATGGTTTGTCTCACTTACATAACGCAAGCTACCAGCTTTTGTATTTTGCAATATTCCCCGCGGCCCCCTCTCCCCCCACCCCCCCTGCCCGGAGCAGGAATCACAAGTGTTCTGAACTCAGATAATCGGTATTCTGTTGGCTGTATCTGTCCTCTGTAATTTCTTACAAAGTCATAGTTTAGAGTTCTTAAGAGGAACGTATGCATGGCCTTTTTCCTCCTGAAGCTGCAGGTCACGCCAACACAACAGCTGTAACTTTCTACTGAAGTGTTCATGTCTAATAAGAATGGGGAATATTTATTTTTCTTCTCTTGTAAATTGACAATGGAAACAATAGTGTGTGCTATATTCTTTATACACAGTCGTTGCTACATAGAACTGACGGGACAAAAAGTAAAGCCGTTGCAAATAAGCGCTTGAGCCTGCGCTGCTGAGCAGTTTGAAACAAACGGCTTCTTTCGACTTGCCTTGTGCATTTTAGTATTTAAAGTTTGTTAGTGCTGCACAAACAGCACAGTAATGATTAGGTATCTGGAAGCTGGCTTTTATTAAAAAAAAAAATAAAATTACACCAGAATTTGGAAGTGTGTGAGCTGTGTTTTTGGAGGGAGGGGGCACTGAACCTGAGTCTTGACATCAGGATCCTGTGGCTGTTATCTGATACAGCAAGTCTAGGTGAGGAATCTATGTGATTAATTCTTTCTTTTTTTTTTTTTTTTCCCCCTCATTTGTATATCCCTGTGGGGTTCTCTTGACAGGTCTTGGGGGCTTTGCCAACAGATGTGAAATGCCTGCCAGAGTCATGTGTGTCAACTGCTCGTGAATGCTGGGCAGCGTGTCCACAGCTATGTTGAACATGACAGCTGTTTTGTGTGGGGGTGGTTTAAAAGTTCTGCTGTCTGAAGCGCCCTCTCGAACTGATCACGCTGTGATGCGGAGAAGGGCTTAGGCACCCTTAAAAATGTGTTTCCTAAACTTCAGATGGTCCAAGAAAAGCATTTGCCTGTTCTCTTTGCGGGGTGGAGGTGCAAATAAATACCCCCGCTGTGGTGACAATTTCACAAGATAGTTATGAGTAAGTTGTACCAGCAACTTGCTCCAAGCCTGAGTAGGCTGAAACAAGAAGTTCTGCTGCGTCATTTCTTAGAGCTGAGCCCGCAGCTTGGCCACGGGCAACAGCTGTTCTGCCACAGCCAGCAGGGCCACGCAGCAGGGATGCAGGGAACCAAAGGGCAGGGTTGTGGGACCTGGCGGGAGGAATTACGTTCAGCTCATACCCTCCCCAAAACCGCCTCTTGTAAGGAAGTGCTGTGGTGACGAGCAAAGACAGGGCTGTCCACCTGTATTGTTCTGAGGGTGTCCATCAGCTGCTGGTAAGAGACTTCATCCGAGGGGGAAAAAATGATTCCTGAAAGAGAGACTCGCCTTGCTGAATGTAGTTCCTTGAGGGAAACTCTGTGGTGTGGCCCAAGGGATTTTAGGTTAATTTATTGTGAAATTGTTCCATCCCTGCACCCTCACAGGAGCACGCACTGGTGTCCAGCCGGGGCGCAGGCTCCTTGGGAACGCGGGATTTCTGCCGAGACCGCAACGCAGCCTGACTGCCCTGGCAGCTGCTCTCCCGCATGGCAGCAGCAGGTCACGAAGGGAAGCACATTCTCTGGTGAAAGGCAGCTGTCAGTGTTCTACTCAGCCGGTGCGTAAATCTGCACTGCACAGGTTGTTTAGTGCCTCCAGTTCCTCCAAAACCTTCTCCTCCACTCTCCCCGAGCTGTTAAGCAGCTGATTGATTTCTCACAGGCACCAAAGCAAAACCAGTGAAAGACAGCAGCTTGGTGAAGGGGAACTCCAGTGGCCACCAAGTGTGATGGGTTTGGGTAACTGTCTTCAGACAGAGATGTGCCAAGAGCCCGCAATTTAAGGAACCAAAATTGGTAGCCGCTTCCAGGTTGTGCTGGCCTTGACCACTTCCCCTGCAGGTGGGCTCCTGTTCCTCGTTAGAGTCGCACACCCCGCTGCTGGGCTCCTGCTGCGCTGTGCTCAGCTGGTGCTTGCTGTGCCAGGGGTGGCCAAGAGTCCGTCTCCAGAGAAAGAAAAAGCAGGAAACTCTCCCCAGCTGACTGAGGGAAGGGAAGCAAGACCCTGAGGATTTCTAAGTCTGAATTTTCCACCAAAACCCGTTACCTCTGGCCGGGCGGGGTTGTCCCCCGCCAGCTCTGGCCCCGGAGCGCTTGCTGGAGGCCAGTGTGCTCCGGAGCACAGATGGCTTTGCTCCAGCCAAGGGACCGCTCCCGGCCTTTGGTGAATGCAGAGCTGCGTGAGCGGTGCCAGGCGAGACAGGATCTCCCTTTTCCCGCTGCTGGAGCGGCCGCGGGTGCCCAGTCCCTCCCGGGCGGGGGGGGGTCTACAGCTTTTCCTCGCGAAAGGCCAGCGCCCACGCTGCCCCGCGCCACAGCCCCGGCGCTTCAGGGCGGGCTGAGGGCGGGAGAGCACCCCGAGGAGGGGCCCCGCCGAGGAGGGCCGGTCCCGCCAGGCCCCCCGGCCCGCACCGAGGGCGGCGGGGGGCGGGCGGTGCGTGTGCCGGGCGGGCCGCGGGCTGGAGCCCTTCCTGGCGCGGGAGGTGCGGGCGCGGCTCAGGGCCACGGAGGGGAGGGCGGAGCAGGCGCCGGTGCCCGCGCGGGGCGCTCCGCTCCGCTCCGCTCCGCTCCGCTCCGGCTGGGCGGGGAACGGGGCCTCGTTCGCTTGGCAGCCCGGAGCCGGGCGGCCGCGGCGCGGGGCCCCACGGCTCTGGGTGTGGGTGTGGGTGTGGGTGTGGGTGTGGGTGTAGGTGGGAAGGGGCCCCTCAGGACCGTCCGGTGCCGCCCCTGCCGCGGGCAGGGCCATCTGCCGCTCGGTCAGGCCGGGTCCCCTCGCCACCCCCGGGGAGCTGCGGGCTGCGCTGCCCTCCTCCCTGCCAGGGGGCGAGCGGGCGTGAGGGGCTGCGGGGCTGCTGGAAGCGCTCGCCCGAAACGCTTCCCGGTCCGCTCCGGTTGCCGGTTTTCCCCTGAGGTGGGCTGCGGCTCGGGCAAGGTCTTCTTCGGCACAGAGGCGGAGCCGGGCGCGCTGGGGAAGCTCAGCTCTGCAGAGCGACTGTTCCTGCTGCTGGAGAAACAGCCCCCGCTCGCGGTGTCCAGAAATAAAGGTGCGGCACCGGCTCCTTCCCGCGGGCCGTCCCCGCCGCTTTGCTCCCGGGGTGGCCGCGCAGAAACGCGGAGCCCTGGTTCAGGTCCGGTTTATGAAGGGAATGTTTGCTTTACTCCGTGGATTTACTCGCAGCTGTACTTCTGATTGACAATAACCTGACGTTCTGAAGCGTCTTTCACCCAGGTACGTTGTCAATGCTTTCTTGGTACTGAAAATGGCTTTAAAATTGTTTGAAATAGGTATCTTACCAGCCCGTGCGCTGCTGATGCTGTACCTATATGTGTATGTGTAATAGCACGCACCCCCCAGAAAAAAAGAAGAAAGAAAGTGAAGTCCGGTTCTGGAGCCCTTGTGTGCGTGTTAACCACGAGCCATTTTCCTTTATTCGGAGTGGATCCAGGCGTATATCCTGTGCCACTGGACTGCTCAGTGCACGGGTTTCTTGTAAATCTCCGCTGCTCAGGGTCACATTCTCTGTCAGTGTTGGAATAAGAATTTAAAGTAAGACAAACTGATCTCTTCATGCTGGTGGGATTTCATTTGGGAGATCACAGATGGCCTTCAGCTTTAGTGATCAAATATAACCGTCATTCTAAATGACAAGTAGAAATACTTTTTCTTTTTCTTCCTTCTCTCCCCCGCATTGGCCAGTTTCAAGGTTTGTAAGTGAATTGTCCTCTGTACTGCTCATGCCTCTCTTGTCATAGCTTGGTGAAGAGGACTGTTCTGTTCCCAAAACGGAAGCCATTCAGTACAGCGTTTCAATACGGCGTAGGAATCGGTAGAGGTGTAGACAGGAGAGGGAGATTGGGTCTCATGCTTGAAAACACTCCACATTGCAATTAATTCCCCTGCTTGAGCGCTGCCTTCCCCTTCTGTGATAACCTGTTCGTCAGTGTCGGCCCGAAGTGCTACAGCTCGATATTTCCAAGTTTTTCCTTCCCGCTTAGAAGCAGCATCGGTAAACCAAACGTTCTGCCACTGCCCAGAACACGGAGGAGCCACTTGTGTTACGGGAGGGAGCTCATTTGTTTCTCTCTCTGGGTGCATTTCTTCCGGAACGGTTAACATCTTTGCAGCCCCCTCTGGTACCGTAAAGATGTCACAATAATGCTCTGTCTGAGCGTCCCATTTCCACGCAGAGGGTCTCTGGGCCACCCGGTCAAGGGGTGGGGTCCCTGCTAAAACCGGCTTGATTGCCCTAAATGGGCCTCTAAGCACTATTGATTGCTGCGGAGTAGGCGGCTGGGGCTTCTCTCAGGGCTAAAGTAACAACAAACCCACCCTTTTCCCAGGCTGTTTCTCTCTTCAGCATCTTTAAAGCTGCGGGAATAAAACCCAGTAGGTCGAGTGGGTCCTTCGGGGCCCTTCTGCCACAAATGTACTGATAGCCCCGTCCTGGCAAAACCCCGTTCAGTATGGACGGGATCTGTGGGGTGAATAGGACCAAGGGCTTGGTGAGCAGCCGCTTCCAACACTAACAGCTGCAATGCTTCTTCGTGGGGCTCAGCCCACTCCTGTCCGGTCCCTTTTCGCAACAGATCATCTAGGGGTCTTGCAACAGTCGAAAAATCCGGGATATGTTTTCTCCAAAACACAAGTAACGCTAGTACACGCTCTAAGTCCTTTTTTGACTCTGGCGTTTTGGTTTGATCTAACGAGGACAGGGCGTCCGGCGGAACACATGTCATTCCTCCCACCACATCCCTAAGAACTTTACTTCATTCGAGGGAGTTTGTATTTTCTCAGGTGGGATCTTCAGCCCCAGACTTTCTAGATGAGAGACTATGTTGTCCTGAGTTATCAGAACCCTTTCTGTCTCCTCCCTCCCCCCCGCCCCAAGAATGTCATCGATGTATTGATCAACACTGACCCCCTCCTCGGCAGGAACCATTTCCAGCTCTCCTGCTAAGGCATGATGGGCTAGCGTGGGGGAGTGCTTATATCCCCGTGGGAGTCTGGTACAAGTGAATTGCTGCCCCTGCCAGGTAAAAGCAAAGCGGTCTTGGTCCTCAGCTTGTAGGGTACCATAAAAAACATGTCTTTCACATCCACAGTTGCCATAATCGGGTTGAGAAGAGGGGCTAAGGAAACTTTAATAGATATGGCATTTATTGATTATTGCTGTGCATGCTGATACAAATGGCGCTTTATGCTTTGCTAACTAAAAACTACCCGAGGGGGGGAAGTCTTGCATTCCCCAACCGAGGGGCCTTGCTTTGTGCTTTGAACTCTTTATCTGAAGTGAGAAGTCCTGCACCTCCTGCAGAAGGACAGTCCTGATAAGAACCAAGGGGCCTCCTGCGAGAAGTCCTGCACCTCCCGCAGAAGGACAGTCCTGATACCTAAATGACCTCTTGGAACTAATTGTAATACCTAAATGACCTCTTGGAACTAATTGTAATACCTAAATGACCTCTTGGAACTAATTTTAGTACGGAGCAGGGATAGCTCATGCATATGTATAGGCGTGTTTTTTTAACTTCATGTACATGTAACACTTGGTTGTATAAAATTCAAAGTGAATTGCCACACCAGGCGCGCACGATTTTGGCGGGACTACCCCCCGTGCTGCCCGGCGCCGAATAAACATACCTACTTTACAATCTTACAGATTGTGGAGTCTGCTTTCCGCACGTCAGTTTGGCGAGCCAGGCAGGAGGCTCTCTGCTTGGCTGCGGGATCCACTGCGGAGCGGACTCTCCTAGGCGCGCCCCGAGCACTTTCTCGGAGGAGCCTCCGCTGCCAGCCACTCACCACGGGAGCAGACAACAACCTCCTGAAGCCGCGGACCAAACGGTATGTTTAACGACAGGGGCCCGTAAGTCGTACGTGCGGCCGGGGCAGGTGGTAAATCGCGCAGAGACGTCTGGCGTGCAGCATAGTCCCCTTTGGGTGGGTACCCAGGTTGGTTTGGGGCTCCAGCTGGGGACTCACTGACCGATAGAGTGACCGCTAGTGATCCTGGGAATAGATCAAATTAGTCTGTGTTTTGCTGGTATCGATTTTTGGTTCTTGTAATAAGGCATTTCGTGTTGGCTACTGATTTGGACTTGCTGAACCATAGTGTCTGCGTGAAGGATTCTTGTGTGTGTGTGTGTGAGATCTATGTTGCATGGTAAAAATCCTATGTTGCGTGCAGGACCTTCTATGGTGTAAACGCCTGTGTTGTGAAAGCGTGGGTGAGTCTCGGGAATCCCAGCAAAGCTGTGACTGTGTGTGTGGCGCGAGGTCTGTCCAGCCGCCCCAGCCACCCAGAGTCTTCTGAGGTGGGCTAGAAAGCAAGGGGACCTTCCTCTTTCCCAAGTTTCTTGTGTGATTGTGTGACCACTCTGAGTGTGTGGACGTTCACGAGAGTGTGAACGCTGTGAGTCTATGTAAATTGTATTGTTTGTGTGCAAAGATTGAATTGGATCCAAAGTGTGTGTTTGTAACCGCGGTAGTAGTTTATTGTGTTCTGTCATTGTAGATTGCTTTGTTCCCTTGTGGTGGGACCCTGACGGTCCTGAATAGTGTCCTTTACACCACGGTAACTCTCGTAAACCTATATTTTGTTCTAGAGTGTAAGTGTTGTGGTGAAAAGTTGTGGGTAGAGTTTGGCTGGAATTTCGAGCATCCTAAGTGTAAAATTTAGACTGGGATAAGAAAGAAAGGGCTGTGTTTGTGTACAAAAGAAGGATAAATAATCAATCAATAAATATGGGAGGGGGTCAGAGTGGAGGAATAATAAAGAAAAGTCCTCTGGGTTGCATACTTGCTCACTGGAAAGATATTGCTGGGACTGGAAGTACGGAAAGTAAAAAGACCCTTATCGAATATTGCAATCAATGGTGGCCGTTGTATAAGCTAGAAGGTGAGGCTAAGTGGCCGTCTAATGGGTCAATAGATTATAACACCCTTTTACAACTAATGTTGTTTTTAGGAAGAGAAAGAAAATGGGATGAGGTTTCGTATGCAGATATGTTTTTCACCCTCCGAAACCACCCGGAATGGCAAAGGGACTGTGGAATGGTGCCCCCACAGGACCCTATGGTACTCGCGCTTGAGCGAGAAAACAACAAGGAGCTCAGAGGTAAACTGAGGCGGTGTTGTTCGGCATGTAGTATCGGACAAAGATGTACTAAGGCAAGTAAGATTCATCAGGCGCCAGAACAAGATTTAACTGATTTGTTTAAGCCTCCCCCTCGACCACAGGAACAGGACGCGGACTCGGACAGAGCTTCGACTCCCCCGGACAGTCCCGTATCTTCCCGTACTAGGAAGAAATCCGCTCCAACAGTTTTGCAAGCACCTCTCCGGGAGGCGGTGGGACCGGATGGTGGGACAATGTTAATTAAAGTACCCTTTTCTACTGCTGACATAGGGGAGTGGAAAAAGATTGCAAAAGATTATAGGAGTGACCCGGTAAGTGTAACTAAGCATTTCCAATTTATTATAAAGCAACATAATCCTGATTGGAAGGATATACAATTATTGTTGGACTATCTGACTGAAACAGAGAAGCAGCTAGTTTTAAGAACAGCAGGGAATCTGGCCGAAGACCATTATAAAGTTACAGGAGGGAACGTTAAGGAACATTTCCCCCTCCAAGATCCAAAGTGGGATGTTAATAGATCTGCACATATGGAAAACTGCAGGAGTACCAGGAATGGATTTTAAAGGGAATGGAGAAGGCAATCCCCAAAACTATAAATTGGTCAGCGTTGTATGCAATCAGACAGAGCCCTTCCGAGTCCCCATCTGAATTCCTGGATCGATTGAGGGACGTGATGCGCCGTAGCACACCGCTGGATCCTGGGTCAGAGGTAGGAATACAACAATTAATCCCCCTATTCTTGGGTCAATCCACAGGAGATATAAGACGCACACTTCAGAAGTTACGCCCCACAGAAAGCAGGAATTTAGAAGTGCTGCTGGATGAAGCGTGGAGAGTGTTTAGTAACAGAGAGGAAGAATATAGGCAAGGGCAAAAGAAGCTGATAGCTGTCATGCGGGAGGAAGGGGAAAAAGGGATTAAACGGAACCTGCCTCGTGTGGGTAAAAATCAGTGTGCTTTCTGTAAGAATTTTGGTCACTGGAAGAGGGAATGCCCAAAGAATAAGAAAGGGGGCCAAAGGGCTCACACAGGAAGAACAATAGCCCACGCAGGGAAAGACTGACGGGAACCTGGGGGATCTACCCTAGCGTATCCACCGGTTATAATTAAGCTAGGGGAAAAACAAGAAAAAGTAGAATTCTTAATAGATACAGGGGCAACATACTCTGTTTTGAATCAAGCCTTGATGCCCCTGGGGAATGATTATGTTATGGTAAAAGGGGCGACTGGCCAAAGTGAAAAGGCATATTTTTGTAAGCCTTTAAAATACAAATTGGGAAAACAATGGGGCATCCACAGGTTTTTATATATGCCCAACTCCGCAAAAGCACTTTTGGGAAGAGATTTGTTGGAACAATTGGGAGCAAAAATCACATTTGAAAAAGGAGAAATTACTCTGGAGGTAAAAGATCAACAATACGTTCAAATATTGAGTCTAACCTTAACCAGTCTTCCCTCAGAAAGAAAAATTAACGAGGAAATCCTAAATCAAGTGTACCCGGGGGTATGGGCTACCGACGTACCGGGAAGAGCAAAAAATGCTCCACCGGTCAAAATTAAAGTTAAGAAAGACCAACAACCGGTAAGAATTAAACAATATCCCTTAAAGAAAGAAGATAGAGAAGGAATCCAGCCGGTGATAGAAAAATTTCTACAATTAGGACTATTAAAGGAGTGTGAGTCTGAATTCAATCCCCTCTATTACCTGTTCGGAAACCTGATGGGTCATATAGGGTGGTCCAAGACTTACGGGCGGTGAATAAGATAACTGAAGACCTCTACCCATATACCCTGCTGACTGCGTTAACACCTGATCTAATTTGGTTTTCTGTCTTAGATTTGACGGATGCTTTCTTTTGCCTCCCTCTCCACGAAGCCAGTCAAAAATTGTTTGCATTCGAATGGGAAAATCCTAAGAGTGGTCGGAAGACCCAGCTCCCTTGGACGGTGTTGCCGCAAGGATTTAAGAATAGTCCTACCATTTTCGGCAATCAGCTTGCGAAAGACCTAGAATCCTGGGAAACCCCGTCTGAGAAAGGAAAATTGTTGCAGTATGTGGATGATATCCCGATCGCCACCAGGACAGAGGAAGACTGTATGGCATGGACAGTGAGTCTATTAAACTTCTTAGGACTCCAAGGATACCGGGTGTCCAAGAAGAAGGCCCGGGTATTGCAACGTAAAGTGAATTATTTGGGCTATGAAATTAGTGCGGGGCAGAGAACTTTGGGGCAGGCCCGCAAAGAGGTGATATGCCAAACTCAGAAACCCCAGACAGTAAAGGAGTTGCGGACCTTTCTGGGAATGACAGGGTGGTGTCGATTGTGGATTTACAATTATGGGCTGCTTGTTAAACCACTGTATGCGCTGACAGCGACTGAGCAGAAACACCTTGAATGGAATAAGGAGGCTGAACAAGCTTTTGAGCGACTGAAAAAGGCTCTGATGTCAGCCCCGGCCTTAGGACTCCCAGATGTGAGTAAGCCGTTTCTTCTTTTCTCTCATGGTACAGGATCTGGGTCCGCATCGACGGGCAGTTGCCTACCTCTCTAAGCAGTTAGACGTGACTGCAAAGGGCTGGCCTGGATGCCTACGGGCGGTTGCAGCTGTGATACTGAACATACAGGAAGCCCGAAAGTTTACTCTGGGCCAGAAAATGACTGTTTTTGTGTCCCATGCAGTGTCAGCAGTACTGGAAGCAAAGGGTGGGCACTGGCTCTCTCCACAAAGATTCCTGCGATATCAAGCTGTGATAGTGGAACGGGATGATGTGGAAATCGTGGTCACTAACATTGTCAACCCAGCTTCTTTTCTCAGTGGGAACACAGGAGAACCGGTGCATCATGACTGTTTGGAAACCATCGAAGCAACATACGCAAGCCGCCCAGACCTGAAGGATAGCCCCATAAAAAACGGGGAAAACTGGTTCACAGACGGGAGCGGCTATGCCTCGAATGGCAGTCGACATGCAGGATACGCCATCACCACCAGTGAAGAGGTAATAGAATCAGGGCCTTTGCCCATGAACACCTCCGCACAGAAGGCAGAAATAATTGCCCTAACCCGAGCCCTGGAGTTGGCCCAGGGCAAAACTGTGAACATTTACACGGACTCAAAATATGCCTTCGGAGTTGTGCACGCACATGGAGCAATTTGGAAAGAAAGAGGCTTATTGAACTCCCAAGGGAAAAATATCAAACACGCAGAAGAAATTCTGAAGCTACTAGAAGCTGTCCAACTCCCTGAGAAAGTGGCAATTATGCATATTAAGGCACACCAGAAAGTGAGCTCAGATTTGGAAAAAGGGAATGAACTGGCGGACAGAGAGGCAAAACAAGTGGCCAAAACGAAGGTAAAAATAGAAGGGGCTCTAATTCCTGATAGGCGAATCTCCCTACAAGGTAAGCCAAAATATACCAAAGAAGATCAGAAACTTATTACAGACTTAGAAGGGTCATATAATGAAGAGGGGTGGGCTTATACCCCACAGGGAAGACTAATTATTCCCTCTTGATACGGGAGGAACATAGAAAAAGGCACTGGGGAACAGAGGCTCTGTATAAACATTTGATAAGAGAAATCATAGAATCATAGAATCATAGAATAGTTAGAGTTGGAAGGGACCTTCAAAGGTCATCTAGTCCAACCCCCCTGCAAGGAGCAGGGACATCCCTGACTAGATCAGGTTGCTCAGAGCCTCATCCAGCCTGGCCTTGAACGATTCCAGGGATGGGGCCTCCACCACCTCTCTGGGCAACCTGTTCCAGTGCTCTACAACTCTCATTGTAAAAAATTTTTTTCTAATATCTAATCTAAACCTACCTCCTTCTAATTTAAACCCATTACCCCTTGTTCTATCACAACAGGCCTTACTGAACAGCTTCTCCCCATCTTTCTTGTAGGCCCCCTTGAGGTACTGGAAGACCGCTATCAGGTCTCCCCGGAGCCTCCTCTTCTCCAGGCTGAACAGCCCCAACTCTCTCAGCCTGTCCTCATAGGAGAGGTGCTCCAGCCCTCTGATCATCTTTGTGGCCCTCCTCTGGACCCTTTCCAACTGGTCCATGTCCTTCTTGTGTTGGGGACTCCAGAACTGGACGCAGTACTCCAGGTGGGGTCTCACCAGGGCAGAGTAGAGGGGGAGAATCACTTCCCTCGACCTGCTGGCCACGCTCCTCTTGATGCAGCCCAGGATGCGGTTGGCCTTCTGGGCCGCAAGGGCGCATTGCCCACTCATGTTGAACCTCTCATCTACCAACACTCCCAGGTCTTTCTCCTCAGGGCTGCTCTCGATCCATTCCCCGCCCAGCCTGTATTTGTGTATTTCGTGGCTAGAAACTTATAGACCACAGTGAGACAGGTGACTCAACAGTGTGACCTTTGCCTCCAGACTAATCCAAAAAATACTCCCAAACCAGAAATGGGCCAGATTGGGAAGGGCAATGGGCCTGGACAACAATGGCAGGTTGATTTTACAGAACTTCCAAGAAAAGGGGGGTACCGATATTTACTGGTATTAACTGACACCTTTTCAGGTTGGTCAGAAGCGTTCCCAACTAGGACAGCCAAGGCTCGGGAGGTAACTAAACTATTGGTACAAGAGATAATACCACGTTCTGGGGTTCTGGCAACCATATCCTCTGACAGAGGACTGCATTTTGTCTCAAAAATAGTGCAACAAATCAGCCACCATTTAGGTATAGATTGGCAACTTCACACCCCAATCGCCCTCAGTCGAGTGGCCAAGTGGAGAAAATGAACCACTTAATCAAACAGCAAATTGTGAAACTGGGACAAGAAGCAAACCTGACATGGCCTCAGTCTCTCCCTTTAGCCCTTTTGCGTATACGAACAAGACCAAGGGCGAGGGAAGGACTGAGCCCCTTTGAAATTTTGTATGGACGACCCTGTGGAATACAAAAAGGGATATCTATGCAAATTGGGGACGAAATTATGACTTCCTACATGGTGGCACTGAGCAAACAGCTCAATAAAATAAGAAAGCATGTAACTGGGACCCGGGGAAGAGGTCTAGATGAACCTGTACATGATATACAATCTGGAGATCATGTATATGTAAAGTCTGTTGCAGAAAAAACCCTGGAACCACAGTGGGAAGGACCGTATCAGGTACTCCTCACCTCCTTCACAGCAATCAAGATCAGAGAACAGAGTGCCTGGATACACCACACCAGGGTAAAAAGAGCACCGAAGTCTACATGGAGGGTCACACAAGTACAGTCTCAAAAACTTATCTTGTCACGACGCTAGTCGTTATCCTGACAAGTAAAGTCGGGGCATGGGAAAGTAACACATTTCTGCAGCTCCATGAAAAAGTTGCTAAAGTCATGAATTGGTCTGACTGTTGGTTATGCTCGCATCTGCCAAAAAACATGGGGAGTGGACACCCTGTAACGGCCATGGTCTTCCCAAAAGGTCTCAAGGCTTTCCTAGGCATGTCTCCCGAGGCGTATGCAGAGATAAAACGGGAAGATCTTAATTGGCAGATAAACTTAAATTTATGGGACGAAACCCAAGGTGTACCGTGCATTCAAGAGCGCAATTTAAAAACTGCCGCACCACTTGCGGGGGAAAATAGCGCTGATCCAAGGTGTAAGGGGAAGACATTCGTAGGACAGTACCCCAGTTGTACCAAGTATCTTCCGTGGGCAGGAGCTAAATACTTATGGACAAAAGACCAAGTCCACATGAATAAAAAAATCAAACTGATGGGATTCCCTGCCCCACGTGGTTGGTACTGGATTTGTGGACATACAGGATATAAAATCTTACCATCTAATTGGGCTGGCCGATGTACTATAGGGATCATAATACCTAACATTACTGTTACACGGAACCTGACCTACCTTAACACACCAAAATTCTTACACACACACACGAGACTTTTTCGGCAGAGGCGTGGTAACAACCCCCTGATAGACGAGCCCACTGGCTTTCATAGCTTTATACGATGGCTTATTCCAGGGTTGGGAGTGAGTGAGTTAGAAAAGGCTTTAGTAAATATTTCTGCTCCTATGGAAAGTCTCGGTACTGCAACAGGGGATGCGATTCAAGCCCTCCAAGAGGAGACTTCTTCCCTGAAAAAAATGGTCCTCCAGAATAGGCTGGGTTTGGATATGTTGTTTGCCCAGCAAGGGGGATTATGTACTGCTATAGGTGAACATTGTTGTACATATGTAAACCAGGAGAAAAGGATAGAGAAAGACTCATCTAAAATCTGGGAACAAACTAAAAGTTTTCATGAAATAACCAGGGACAACATTTCCTGAGGGTTTGACTTAGGGGAAAAGTTAACCTCTTGGCTACCAAATTTAACATGGCTGAAACAACTATTTTTTGTAACAATTTTAATTATAGCTTTGTTCATAATCCTTTTTATAACAGTTCGGTGTGGCTTCTGGTGTTTCCAGAGCACGGGAAATTCCTATAATAATTGGAAGAAAAACCAATTACGACAGAGGCTTGAGTCTAACCAATACTTTGAGAAAGTGCTAAATAAATAAACATTGTGCCAGAATTCGGTATAGTAAAAGAATTTACTAATTCTCTAGAAAAGGGGGGAATGAGAAGAGGGGCTAAGGAAACTTTAATAGATATGGCATTTATTGATTATTGCTGTGCATGCTGATAGAAATGGCGCTTTATGCTTTGCTAACTAGCTATTGTAGCTATTGTACCAGCAGCGAGCTGGTATTCGTAGCAGGTTTGCAACACTTTGGAGGTTTTGCAACATCTGGACTGCTCAGTGCACGGGTTTCTTGTAAATCTCAGCTGCTCAGGGTCACATTCTCTGTCAGTGTTGGAATAAGACTCAGTCTTCACCGACAAGAGTTCCTGTCCCACCACCCAAGCTGTAGAAGGTGCAAGCAGGGACTGCGAGAATGAAGAACTGCCCATTGTACTCGAAGAGCAGGTTCGGGATTATCTGAGGAACCTAAAAGTGCACAAGTCCATGGGACCTGATGAGATCCATCCGCGGGTCCTGAGGGAACTGGCGGATGAAGTTGCCAAGCCACTGGCTATCGTATTTGAGAAGTCGTGGCGGTCTGGTGAGGTCCCCGATGACTGGAAGAGAGGGAACATAACCCCAGTTTTTAAAAAGGGGAATAAGGAAGACCCGGGTAACTACAGGCCGGTCAGCCTCACCTCTGTGCCTGGCAAGGTCATGGAGCAGATTCTCCTGGAAACCATGCTAAGGCACATGGAGAGCAAGGAGGTGGTTGGTGACAGCCAACATGGCCTCACCAAGGGCAGATCGTGCCTGACCAATTTGGTGGCCTTCTATGACGGGGTGACGGCATCGGTGGGCAAGGGACGAGCAACTGACATCATCTACCTGGACTTGTGCAAAGCTTTTGACACTGTCCCGCACGACATCCTTCTCTCTAAACTAGAGAGGCATGGGTTTGATGGACGGACCACTCGGTGGATAAGGAGCTGGCTGGATGGCCGCACTCAGAGAGTGGTGGTCAACGGCTCAATGTCCACGTGGAGACCGGTCACGAGTGGCGTCCCTCAGGGGTCCGTGCTGGGCCCGGCCCTGTTCAACATCTTTGTCGGCGACATGGACAGTGGGATAGAGTGCACCCTCAGCAAGTTTGCCGACGACACCAAGTTGTGTGGTGCCGTCGACACGCTGGAAGGGAGGGATGCCATCCAGAGGGACCTTGACAGGCTGGAGAGGTGGGCCCGTGCCAACCTCACGAAGTTCAACCAGGCCAAGTGCAAGGTCCTGCACCTGGGTCATGGCAATCCCAGGCACAAATAGAGGCTGGGCGGGGAATGGATTGAGAGCAGCCCTGAGGAGAAGGACTTGGGAGTGCTGGTGGATGAGAAGCTTAACATGAGCGGGCAATGCGCCCTTGCGGCCCAGAAGGCCAACCGCATCCTGGGCTGCATCAAGAGGAGCGTGGCCAGCAGGTCGAGGGAGGTGATTCTCCCCCTCTACTCTGCCCTGGTGAGACCCCACCTGGAGTACTGTGTCCAGTTCTGGAGCCCCTAACACAAGAAGGACATGGACCAGTTGGAGAAGGTCCAGAGGAGGGCCACAAAGATGATAAAAGGGCTGGAGCACCTCTCCTATGAGGACAGGCTGAGAGAGTTGGGGCTGTTCAGCCTGGAGAAGAGGAGGCTCCGGGGAGACCTGATAGCGGTCTTCCAGTACCTCAAGGGGGCCTACAAGAAAGATGGGGAAAGGCTGTTCAGTAAGGCCTGTTGCGATAGGACGAGAGGTAATGGTTTTAAAATAGAGGGGGGTAGATTTAGATTAGAAATTAGGAAAAAATTTTTTACGATGCGAGTTATAGAACACTGGAACAGGTTGTCCAGAAAGGTGGTGGAGGCCCCATCCCTGGAAACGTTCAAGGCCAGGCTGGATGAGGCTCTGAGCAACCTGATGTAGTCAGGGATGTCCCTGCTCCTTGCAGGGGGGTTGGACTAGATGACCTTTGAAGGTCCCTTCCAACCCTAACCATTCTATGATTCTATGATTCTAAGAATTCAAAGTAAGACAAATTGATCTCTTCACGCTGGTGGGATTTTATTTGGGAGATCACAGATGGCCTTCAGCTTTAAGGATCAAATTTAACCGTCATTCTAAATGACAAGTAGAAATACTTTGTCTTTTTTTTTGTTCTCTCCCCCGCATTGGCCAGTTTCAAGGTTTTTAAGTGAATTGTCCTCTGTACCCTTTCTGTCTCCTCCCCCCTCTGCCCCAAGAATGTCATCAATGTATTGATCAACACTGACCCCCTCCTCGGCAGGAACCATTTCCAGCTCTCCTGCTAAGGCATGATGGGCTAGCGTGGGGGAGTGCTTATATCTCCGTGGGAGTCGCGTACAAGTGAATTGCTGCCCCTGCCAGGTAAAAGCAAAGCGGTCTTGGTCCTCAGCTTGTAGGGTACCATAAAAAACATGTCTTTCACATCCACAGTTGCCATAATCGGGTGGGCTCGCTCCTGGATTGCGGCTGTTAGCTCGGCAGCGTTGGGTGCGGGGGCTGTCAACAGACCGGTATTTGCATCAAGCCTGCGATAGTCCACAGTTAGTCTCCGTTTCCCATGAGGTTTCCGCACTGGCCACAGCGGCGAGTTAAAGGGGGAGTGAGCTGAGACTACAATGCCCTGTTCCTTTTACTCCTCTAGCTTTATTCTGGCTTTATTCCTTCCCTGGCTCCCAAGGGTACTGGGTAAGGTTTGACATTTGTAAGTTGCGAGGGAGGAAGTGGGGGGGCAGTCTGCAACAATCCTGTGTCATACCCTGGCTTACCAAAAGACCATTGTCCCCCCTGGTTATCTGACCAGCTCCGTCCTGTCAATAGGCCAAGCCCTAGCAGATTAAGCGGGAATTCGCCTGCTACCATCGCCACTGTGTCGGCTTTTTCATCCCCCGGCAAGCGGAGGCTAACCGACACTGACGGTTGCCGTTGAACATTGCCAAATGCATCAGCCACAAGTGATTGCTTTTTCGATGGCTGGATTCCGCACTTTGCAGCATCTCTGCGCTTGATTGCCGAGATTTGAGCTCCAGTGTCTACTCCAAAGGTAATTGGAATTTGTCGAGGGGCCACAATGCCAGCGATTAATAAATCATTTCTACTGCCCATGGTGAGCTGTCTAATATACACCCAACCTTCGCCCCCCGGCTCACCCTCTGGAGGCGAAGGAATCGGTTTCAGGACTGGTCAGCCTCCCGGAGACTGATGGGAGGCGGGGCGCTAGGGGCCTCACCCTCACAGGCTATAAGATCGGGTTCCTTGCGAATTGGCCTGTCTGGCCACCGCCTCACCAATCTCTCTAGCCTGTCAGTGGGTAACCCCTCCATCAATTCCCTTGGGATTCCTTTTTGCCGCAGGACGTTGCGTCGACTTGGAATGTCTCTTCCTCCTCACGTAAACAAACAACAGGTGAACAATACGGCACTCTCGCTCTGAGGGATCCTGTCCGTGACACCAATTAAAAATGTTGTGATCCGATTTGGATGAGAGGAAGGCCCCTTGCGTTCTAGCCAACCTCAGGCAGGTCTGGGAGGCTAGGGGCAGCTAGACCAGGCTCTCCCTGTGGATTTGATCACCTCGAGCGAGATTAAGACACAAACGAGGTCAAATGCCGTGCGACCAGACTTAGTTTTATTCTAAAAAGGTGCATGATAGTAGCGATAGGACAGAGTGAGAAGAAAAGGTGGAAATTAAGCAAGCGTTTGGGATTGAGTTGCCAGAATAGACACCACCATGGATCCACGGTGTCCTGCAGGTCCAAATCTCTCAGTGCTTCGAAGGTGGGAGATTGCAGAGACAACTTGATTGAGCAGACTTTCTAGCCCCGTGTCCTTTTGCCACTCGCTGGAGGAGCTCCGCGTCCTTTTGCCCCGAGGGAGCACCTTGATATTTTGTCCCGAGGGAGGCCCACATGCTTTTCCCAATCTATGGAGGAGCTCCGGGTGCTTTTCCCACTCGCCGGAGGAGCACTGTTTCCTTTTGCCCCGAGGGAGGGCCTTGATCATTTGTCCGGGAGCCCCGCGGGCCTTTGCCGCCCGCCGCAGGCGCCCCGCGTGCCTTTGTTGGCAACCGGAGGAGCCCCGGTAGCTTTTTGCCCTGAGGGAGCTCCACGCCCCTTTGCAACTCACCAGAGGAACCCCACGTCCTTTTATGCCCAAGGAGCCCCACATCGCGTCTGGGGAGGAGCCCCACGTCACGTGCGCCCGAGGACCAATGCCTCACATGGTGTTGTGCCTGAGTAGCCCTGCATCCTAGTGCAGCAGAGGAGCCCTGCATGGCGCTGCGCCGGAGCAGCCGGTTAGGACCCAGGGCCGTAGCAGGTTTGTGATTCCCTGGGACTAAATTAAGGTGGAACAACACCAAACGATCGATTTAACATTTTATTTAACATTCAGTGGAACGAGTTAACTTTCAAAACTTGGGAAGCATAAAGGGGTTGACAGCTGGGGCTCTTATCAGAACATTTCTAAAAAGGAGGAAGATGGAAAAGAGAGGGAAAGAGATATCACCACCCTTGGATCCAGCGACGACGATGACGGGCGGGTGCGTGATTCCGGTGGGGGGGCTCGCACGCGGCTCCCTGAGGCCGGCTCTTTTATAGCCTAACGCCCAGCTCCGGTTATGCCCCTTGAAGACTTGTATGGTCTGGTTCCAGAGAGCTCTGAGTCCTCTGCGCAGGCGCTAAGCAAGCGCTACATGTGAGGGGTGGTGCGAAGCCCCTTCCTCAGGTGGCCACTGTGTGACCCCTGGCCATGGATGGCAAGTGGTTAACAGGGACCTGTGGAGCTGCGCATCCCCCATGCGGCCACCACCTCCTGTGCTGCCGGGCTCCTACTGCCCCTATGCAAACTGCACCCTGCCCCACGGCCACAACAAGGTTTGAGACATCAGCACACATGGATTCCTTCAGTCCCTTACACCCTCCAGCACCAGCGGGATCCACGTGAGACGTGACAAAGAGTAAAGACTAATATTAGACAAGAGAAATATTAAGATGGTATGTCTGTAGCAAATTGTAGCATTGACGGATGCAGAGATCTCAGGTTTTGGACCTGGACAATTCCTGGTTTGATGGTCGCAGTGGCATCTCAGTGGGCACACCGAGACTGCCTGACTCTTGGCCGGCTTAAACGAGGCCTTCTGGACGGCTGTTAAAGGCCAGCGAGACTGATGCTCTCCTGGCAGTAGAGAATGAGAAGTTACAAGCTTCTGGAAGATGGCACTGGGCTAAAGATGACGGCACTGGCACCTGTTAATGCAGCGTGGGTGCGGCAGAGCTGGCGGGAGCCCTTCTCTCTGGCTCAGTGCTTACGCTTGGAGCTGGAATCAGGTTTTGTCAGGCTAACTCTGTTTGCTGGGTGCTGGTGGCTCCTCATGCCCTCATAGAGTGCCTCCTCCAGCTCTGCCTGTGCCTGATAGCTCCGCTGAGACGGGCTAATTGGTATAGCTTTGCGACAATAAAACACTCCTACGTGTTTAACGTTTCTAACAAGCTTTACTGAACTTGGCAGTTTACAGGCAGTTTACAGGCGGTTTACAATAAAGCAATTCAAAACCCAGTAAGTTAAAACACAAAACATTCATGTACACAGTATTTCCAAGGGCTCAAACGACTGTCAGATTCCAACACATTAAGACTTGAAAACATTACTATTTCAAGTGCAGCCCTGTTTTCCTCATCCCTCTTTCTCTCTGCCTCAGCCAGCCGGTGCCCAGGGACAGAGGGGACTTCAGGTTTGGACACTGAAGGGTGCACGGCGTAAAGAGGGCAGGGCCAGCAGGCAGCAGCCACCAAGCAAGGCCCCCATGTTGCAAATCCCTTAATGCTGGGATCGTCACCGCAAGTGATGTATCTCCTTGATCCCCTGAAAAGAAAAAAAACCCCAAACCATCACATAACATCACTCCTACAGTTCTTCAGATGGTTTTAGAACTCCCAGTACTGAGTGCATGTGCTGGTTGCAAGACCGTACATGGTAGGCTGTCTCAGCTCTAGCAACACTTGCGTATTCAGGAAAAATGTCTTTCCTTACGTGTGAGAAAAAGCAGATCTGATTCCAGCCGCAGACACACGGCCTTCAGGCTCTGAGATCCTGCCTGGGCTGCTTGAGGAGCTAAAATCGGCTTCCCTGCCTGGAAAGGAGAAGGGAAGAGTGAAAATGGAAATTACAACTCCAAGATTGTTTTGAAAAGAACAGGGAATCATCCACACCCTTCCTTTGTCCGTCCTGTGTGAATTTGACAAGTTAGGTGAATTGGCTGGCACGGGTCTCACCCTGTCCAGCAGCCCGGCAGCTAAGGCGCTCCCTGCACAAGTCCCACATCCGCATCTCCTACTCATCTCCTACTTGCAGTTAGAGCCGTGGCTCTCTCACGGAGCAAGCGCAAGGCTGAGCTCGAGGCTGCAGGCACCCTGAGGCGAGAATCTCCCTTCAGCGGTGCGCGTCCAACTTTCTGTACAGCTGGAGCGGTACCGGGACAATGAATGGGCCAGAGAGAGAGAGGAGTTGTGGTGTGCCTGCTGGGAACTCGGCTTCCACCTCCCAATAAAGCAGGTACTGAATTATACAAAGTGGAACAGCTTCCCTGGGTACAGACTCCCTGCATCCCCTCAGCCCGCCCAGCAGCCTGCCCTTAGCACACGGGCACATCCCAACTTCTCGCCTGCCACTGCGTCGAGCCCCGTTTCCTGGGTCCCAGCACAGGACGGTGAGAGGAGGGAGGTGTGACTCAGATTTGCTGATTCCCCTGGCTGGAAGAAGGTTCAGACAATACCAGCCCGGGGGTAAACAGAGACTTTTGTTCAAGAGTTAGGCTCATTGGCAAATGATTGGGTGGCAGAAATGCTTCTTGTTTACCACGCATGCGAGGATTTTATGCCTTGCCTTTACTTACTTGTTTACCTTTCTTCTAGTAAGAAGAAAGAGAAGGGGGGAGAGAGAGAGAGAAAGATATCAATGGTCTGGGTTCCAGCATAGGTGCAGCCAGTGGGGGTCTACGGTTTGTGGGAGCGCTCATCCAGAAAATCCTATTCTTTGCTGGAGCCAAGGCTTTTTATCAAAGTAATCTGTCCCTGCCATCACCATAGGTGATGCTTAGCATGATCCAGGCAGCTTAGGTGACATTTAGCGTCATCTAGGCTGGCTTACGCATTATGTAACTTAGGATGAGCTCCTAAACCTTCAGTTACATACTCGGGGGGTTCACCTGGAATATGCATTTCGGTGTCGATGAGGAGTTAAGGAGGCAAAGTTCCCTCAGCAGACAGGGTCTCTTTAGAAATGCGGTAATGGGCTAAGGCAAGGCCACCTTACGTCCATCCCCCAGCCACACCCGGTTGCAGTGTCACCGTAACCCAGGGACACAGATTTAGAGGCTCCGGGGGTCTCCTTGCCCCCTGCTCCCTTATCAGGCTTTGCCTCCTGCTCTTGTTTGCAGCCTTCTGAGCAAAACCAGTTCCCTGCTCCAGGGGGTCACAAGTTAGCCTTAGTCAGTTGGTCTCCTACAGACACTCTTCTCCTTTGTGCTCAAGCCCGTGCTCCAAAAGAGGCAGACAGATCTCAAGAGAAGGTTCTTTTCCCTTTACTGAGCTCAGTAACACGGAGCTCCTTCTCTTTCTTCATTTGTGAGGAAGCAGATAAGTACCTAACTGCACAAGGTTTGTGCCCGAGACCCCGAACTGCAGCTGGCCTCTGCCGCCAGCCCAGAGCTGAGCAGTTCATTAGTTAGGACAGACGGGATTCAGGCTTTTACTTGCCCATTCCTCCTGTGTAGCTTGCTGACTTCTTTTCTGGACCCTCCATTGCTGCTGTGGCGGCCGTGCGCTTGCTGCAGCCTCAGAGCCTTCTGAACAAGAGGAGATACACACGTCTTGAGAGGCCACAGCCCAACCACTCATTGCCTACGTCTCCCCTAAGCAACAGCAGCAACAATTTCTTACAAGGGAGCGGATCACAACATTTGTGATGCAGAATTCCAGGATTGTGTCTCTAGGCCATTTAACAGCAACTTGTAGATTTCAGTTCAAAAAGACCAAGCACTTTAAAGCCAAAGCCACTCTTTTTTTGTAGCTGCTGCTTGGCTTGTTTTCGTTTCAAAGAAATGCGTGGCTATTTGAACATGTTTTCCACATCAATGCAACTAAATTAGCGTAAATTCAAGCTTTAAATCTGAAATAGACCAAAATCCAAACTAAAACGATAGCGTTACGCTCATAGTTTTTACCTGACATTTTAAGCATCTTTTGCTCAAAATATTTAGACTCTGATTCTATTCCAAGAGTATCTCTTGGAAGTTAGAGAGCACCTTTTCCGCTTCCCTGCAATTTACTTAGCTTTTGTCCTAAGAATACTTCCTTCCTGCTGACTAACAAAATTCACAGTGCGCAGTTCCTACTTGAAGAGCCAAGCGTGATCTTCAAACGCCAACTTCCTTCTGCAGCTGAACGTCAGACTGACTTCCCTTGCTGTTAAACAAAAACAAACAAACAAACAAAAGAGAAATAAGAGACAGAGATCGTACTTGGCTTCAGCGTGGACTAACTGCAGAGTTATCACACACCTGATGAGGAACACAGGAAATTGGGGTGGTACTCTGTTGGATACCTGGAGTACCAGGGGCACTTAGTGAACAGCCCAGACCAAATGGAATTGTTAGGTTTGTGAGCAGCAGGCCTCAAGGACATCACTGAAGCTGCTTGTGAGAAAGTACTGAAGCTGCCTGCAAGAAAGTACTGAAGCCACCTGTGAGAAAATAATGAGGCCGCCTGTGAGAAAGTAATGAAGCTTCCTGTGAGAAAGTAAACGAAGCAACCTTGAGAAGAAGGAAAACAGCTGGCATACGTGACTGGGGGCTGAACGTGAAGCAGGGTGCAGGTGGAGAGAGCCGTGCGCGTGAACAAAGAGACTTAACGAATCATATTTTAGCTAGGAGCGCGTGCATGATACAGTTAACCAATTAGTAGAGAGCTTGCGCATGATACGGAATTAGAAGGGCTATATTAACCGGGATGTATCAACAATAAATTGGCATTTGCTTGATCATATTGGTCGTCAGCAGTGTCCGTGACTTCCGCGTCAGCAGGTGGCGCCTGAACAGGGACCCTCGGAGAGAGGGTACAGGGACCCTCAGATCGATGTTGGACATCCCGACGGCACCGAAGAAGGAAAGAAGAAATGAGGGGGCGGAAGCCGGTCGAAGTCGAGTGCTGCCCCGGCGCTCGGGAAGTCCCTATAGTGCAAAAAGGTACAAAAGGTACGGAGGGAATCTCGTCTTGGCCAAACGAGCGGCCGGGGAGGAGATGGGGTCCACACTGAGCAAAGAGGAGTCAGCAGTGGTTAAGCTCCTCCAACATATGCTCTCTATGAGAGGACTGAGTTATGACTCGGCCGTCCTAGAAGCTTTGCTGCAGTGGGCAAAGAAAAGGGAATTAATCCCCACAGTTGATGATGCTTTTGAACTCCCGACACGGGAAAATATAGGAAAAGAACTGTGGGATGAAATAAGTAAGGGATCAAAGGAGGCGAGCAAACTCTCCACCGTGTGGAGGCTAATGAATGAAACATTGATAAGCATGAAAGCCGAACGTTCAGTCGTCGCGTCTGCTTTGGTGGCTTTAACTCCAGCCGGCGGGCCCACCTCCGCTACCAGCATGCTGTTCTCGGGTTTAACGAGCCCTGCCGCCGCCCCGGCTCGTGCTGAGGGTGGGGGGGTTCGAGCCCCAGCAAGGACTCCAGGAAATGCAGCCACAGCCCCTATAACTAGAGATATGTGGGCACCAGAGGGAAAAACTGCCAAAGGCTTTTCACCACCATCAGATGTACCACCGCCAGGCACCCCGCCACGCTGCGCCAGCGCAGGCTCAGAGTCACGAGCCTTTTCGCCAGCGCCAGCGGCTCCGGTTTATCCCCCATTACCACCTTCTTCCCTGGCACCATGGCGTGAGGAAGAGGGGGATGAACATTCATCCGGCTTGAAGGATGCACAGCTGCAAGAGACGCTAAAAGGGCTGGAAGCCCTAGAGGTTCGCCTAGAAGCGTCGCTGGGAAACTTGTCAACTCCTTCGCCTGTGCCACATCGAGACCTGCCAGCGTCCAACCTATTCGTTCCGAATGGAGCATCGGGTGAGATCAGTCTTTTTGCACCTTTGCAAGGGACGCCGGCCGGAGGGGCCGGGGATTTGAATCCGATAGTGCAGAGGAAAGAGGTGATTCGAGATGCTTTGACAGAAGGAGAGCCTTTGCCCACGGCATTTCCAGTTGTGACCAATAATACTGGGAGAAGTGTGTGGCAAGCATTAGACTGAAGGAAGCTAAAAGCGCAGTGCAGTGCTAAAATCATCATATACTCAATCTGTGTTGCAGCATATTTTTTTGTCACACTTGTTAACTCCTCATGATATTAGAATGATTGTCCAGATGCTTTTGCTACTGTCACGGCAGCTGCAGTTCTTTCAGCACTGGCAGACTGCTTGTGATAGGGCACCTGCAACGCCTCGACAACTGGGTGATCCATTATTCGGGGTGCAAACTCAAATGCTGATGGGAGCGGGACCCTACACACGATCTGATTGGCAAGCGCACTTTGCTACCGAAGTATTACAACTGGGCCAAGATTTGGCCTATAGAGCGCTTGCTAGGGTGCCCGATGAAAAGTCCGGACCTGCCTTTACGTCAGTAAGGCAAGGTCCCACAGAACCATATGGGAAATTTATTGATCGGTTGCACACTGCAATTATGGCTCACCGTGATCTGGATGATGACATGAAAGCAAAGTTCTTAGATATACTTGCCTTTAATAATGCTAATGAAAAAACTAAGAGAGCCCTTAGTGTGCTGCCAAAAGGATCTAGTACAGGGCAACTTCTGGAAGCTGCCGAGCGAATGTTAGAAGAAGAAAAGGCTACAGCCATGGCTGCTGCTGTAGGTGCAGCAGTTAAACCGTTGATATCAATAAAGCGGCGTGTGATTAATTGTCTGTAACCCCCATTCCCTCTTCCCGCCCCCCACCCCCATCCCTGTCCCGCTCAGGGGGCAGGGGAGGGAGGTGGAGATGGTATTAAGGCCGGGAAGAGGGAGGGGTGGGGGAGGTTGTCTTGTTCCCTTTTTCCTTATCCTGCTTTGGTTTTAGTGATGGTCTGTTTTGCTTGTAGCGGTGGCTTTAAGGATCCCTCCCTATTCTTGTCTTAAACCTCGGGGTTTAGTTTTCTTTCCTCCTATACACCCGGGGCCACATCCGCCGCCAGGCGCTCCCACCCCCCCGCCCGTGACATGGTTAACAGATACTCCTGTCTGAGTCAAGCTTTGTAGAAGTGGAAGGACCGTTCCCTCTTATAACACGGGGGAAGGGATACGCTTATGTCTTTACAGGAGCAGTAAACAAGTGGATCCCTGTCTGTATCATCTGCGGGTAAGCCTTTCAGAACGTGTTTGGTTGACCTGCCAGATACCGGTAGGAGGGGAACTCTGTGTAAAACAGCAGCAGCCACGAGTGCTGAGTGCTAAAACTACAAAAGAGGGAACTTTTTGGAATCAGTAAAGATGGACTTCTGTCTATTTTTTTTTAACTGTTCAAGAGCTAATGTTTCGAGAGGGGTAACGATTGTAAATGCTTTAAGATCTATACATTGCAACGACACAGCATGACGTAATCATGCGAGCACATATCAAAATCCAGACAGCATAAAAGACCTAAACGAAGCATACATAGCATTGAATCTGGTTGCCAAGATAGTACAGAGTTTTGGAAACTAAGTAAAATTATGCTGCTTCAGTCTTTACACCTGGTGTGGCAAGTGCCTAGGAGTTAACTACGCTAAATAAACTGGACTGTGGGCTTGCTAAGCAAATAAATACAACTGCATCGGCACTATCAACGCTGTTAACTGATGTAGATTCTATATACTATGCTACTTTACAAAACAGAACCGCTGTTAGCCTGCAGAGCACATATTTGACAGGCCTTGTTGCATGCGCTGGCCACGCATGCAGCAACACCTAGTCAGTACTCTTTCACTGAATCTGCTGAGGGTATAAACAGAGGTGGCTCGGGGCGAAGGGGAGAGGACGGACCCAGAGCACACTTTATTTACAACAGGGGACGCCCTGAAGGTGCTGCGCCTGCCTCCCTTCTCTGCTCTGACCCGGCTGATCATCATCCTCTTGCTCAGCGGTGTCTTTGGCGTAGTTGGGTTAGTAACAGAATAGATCAGCAATAGATTTTTTTTTATTATTAGCACAAAATCATGATTGTCAGGATTTTGATGGGCTTTGCTGCGTGAATCTGTCTGATCATTCAGAATCTATTCACAAAAGTATTCAAAACTTGCAAAAAGGAGTACAAAAACAGCAACAATTGACGGTTTTGATATATCCAGAAATCTTTTGGTGACTTGATATAAGCTTGTTACTAATAGCTGCAGGATGCTTATTCATTCCTTTTATATATGTATTTTGATCTATATTCTGTGTCTTAAAATGTGTGCAGACTTTAATAGATAAAGCGTTGAAACAAGCCTCTTCTCATAAACAAAGAAGGGGGAGATGTGGTGTTTCGCGGAGCCAGTACGGTATCAGTGGAAGCACACCGACCTTGGGGGAGGAATGCAATCATGCTCTCAGGAAGAAAGCCATGGAATGAGAAGGGAAGCTTTAAGATACAAAACATTGTTAGCAGAATTTATGGCTTGTTTCAACAGAGGCCTGCAGAAAACTAGTCATTGCTCTTATAGATAAGAAAGTTACTGGAGTTGTTATATCTGTAATAGTAGAAGAATGTTATAGTAGAAAATTCCTAGAAGGTAGTGAAACTTAGCTTTGCTTCATAATCATGAATATGTATAACGTGTGATCAGTAATTTTATTAACTAAGCCTGTGTGTGGCATAACTGGGTGGTTGCTGTCCTTGGTTAAAATCGGAATTGTGATACTAGGCATCATACTAGGCATAATCATTAACATACCATGCTTGCAAAAAATGATTAACAACTCAATACAGTCAATCTGGCTCAAAAAAAACCCAAAAAACAAAAAACAAACAAACAAACAAAAAAAACCCAACCCAAACAACCATGAACCTCGTTGATATTGTAGTAAAATAAGGTCAGGAGCACCAAAAAGGGCTATAGGAGGACCATGTTATTTTGGAAAACTGATAGTGTTTGCTCCATCTATGAGAACATTATGGAATCATACGCGAGCAAGAAGATCGCTAAAAGTATTGACTCCCCATTGTGACGGCAATTTAACCCTGTTGGGTACAGCTGAGCAGTAGCATTATCTTTATTTGTTCCTTGGGCAGCAACTGCAAAAACTTTAGCTAACTTAAATAAATTAGCTTGTTGGGCACAAAAGCAAATGAATTTAACCTCTAGCATGTTCTCAGGATTATTAGAAGACATGGATAGCATGCGTCATGATATTTTTGCAGAATCTAGCAGCCATTGATTTTTTGTTATTAGCACATGGACATGGATGTGAAGATTTTGAAGGTATGTGTTGCATGAATGTTTCTGATCACTCTAAGTCGATAGGCTATCAGTTGGCAGAGTTACGATGCAGCATGCATGCAATACAAGTGGAAAGCAGGTTAAGAGACTGGTTGAAACCCTTGGGGGTCACAGGCTGGCTAAAAGATTTGATAGTTTATGGGTTGGTATTATTGACGGGTTTGCTGTTGACACTGATGATTTTGGGGTATATTTTGAAATGCTTTGTGAAAGCTATGGAACGTATGCTGAAAGTGGGTCTGGATTGTTCAAAACAAAAAGGGGGATTTGTTGGATACCTGGAGTACCAGGGGCACTTAGTGAACAGTCCAGACCAAATGGAATTGTTAGGTTTGTGAGCAGCAGGCCTCAAGGACATCACTGAAGCCGCTTGTGAGAAAGTACTGAAGCTGCCTGCAAGAAAGTACTGAAGCCACCTGTGAGAAAATAATGAGGCCACCTGTGAGAAAGTACTGAAGCTTCCTGTGAGAAAGTAAACGAAGCAACCTTGAGAAGAAGGAAAACACCTGGCATACGTGACTGGGGGGGGAGGGGGGGGCTGAACGTGAAGCAGGGTGCAGGTGGAGAGAGCCGTGCGCGTGAACAAAGAGACTTAACGAATCATATTTTAGCTAGGAGCGCGTGCATGATACAGTTAACCAATTAGTAGAGAGCTTGCGTATGATACGGAATTAGAAGGGCTATATTAACCGGGATGTATCAACAATAAATTGGCATTTGCTTGATCATATTGGTCGTCAGCAGTGTCCGTGACTTCCGCGTCAGCAGTACTCATCTGACCAAAGGTGGATGTGTCTAGTGTGGACACCCATATCCGAGCCAGCCTTGGTCCCGTTTTTCGGCCACACAACACAGAGTTAGTCTGTATAAGCAGGGAGTTCAAGGTCCTGTTTAACTTCTCCTAAAGGACAGCTTTATCGATTTGGTCAGAAAGATCACGCAGCAGATTCACGGCTTTTATTCATTCCGCCTCCTTTAAAACAAAGTCGGACCTTAGTCCACTTGTGCAGGCGGAGACGATTACAGCTCCATTACAGGCACCCAAGTGAGGTCAGATAAGTTACAGCCCATCTCTGCTCTATCCCGTTTGGCTCCAGACCGTGAACTGACATCTCCCTCCCCTCCAAAACCGCTCCCATAAGCCCCAGAAGACGGGGAACGGCAGATTCACCTGGTAAAGCCCCTCCACTTCCTATGAGCAACGGGACCAGTCAGCTGCTGAAGGCTGTCTAAGGAGACCTGTAGATTCCAACTTCACCCCTCTGAATGACAGATGCAAAAGGATTTCTGCCAGGCAGAGGAGCTCCAACGGGAGGACCTACTGGCTGCGGGTCCGTTGGCCCAACTGGGAGGAAACATTCCAAAACTGCCATGGGGACCCAAACATTCCAAAGAATGCAGGAGGGGGCGGGGCTATGCAAATGACGGATCCCCCAACAGCCGCTTCCACCCCACCGCCACCCACCAGACCTCAAAGCGCTGGTTGCCTTCCAGACCTCACAGCCGCGACTGTGACAACACACCAAGCCTTTGCAGGGTGACACCCCTCCACGCTCAACTCTGCGAGCCCCGCGTCCTTTTGCCCCGAGGGAGCCCCGCGTCCTCTTGCCGCTCTCCGGAGGTGCCCCGCGTCCTTCTTCTGCTCGCCAGAGGAGCCCCGCGTCCTTTTTCCCCTTGCCGGAGGAGCCCCACGTCCTTTTTCCCCTTGCCGGAGGAGCCCCGCGTCCTTTTTCCCCTCGCCGGAGGAGCCCCGCGTCCTTTTTCCCCTCGCCGGAGGCGCCCCGCGTCCTTTTTCCCCTCGCCGGGGGAGCCCCGCGTCCTTTTGGCACTCGCTGGAGGCGCCCCGCATCCTTTTGGCCCTCGCCGGAGGAGCCCCGCGTCCTTTTTCCCGCTTGCCGGAGGAGGCCCGCGTCCTTTTTCCCGCGTGCCGGAGGAGCCCCGAGTCCTTTTTACCCTCGCCGGAGGAGCCCCGCGTTTTTTTTCCCCGCGCCCGAGGAGCCCCGCGTCCTTTTGCCGCTCGCCGGAGGAGCCCCGCGTCCTTTTGCCGCTCGCCGGAGGAGCCCCGCGTCCTTTTGCCGCTCGCCGGAGGAGCCCCGAGTCCTTTTTCCCCTCGCCGGAGGAGCCCCGCGTCCTTTTTCCCCTCGCTGGAGGAGCCCCGTGTCCTTTTGCCGCTCGCCGGAGGCGCCCAGCGTCCTTTTGGCCCTCTCCGGAGGAGCCCCGCGTGTTTTTCTGCTCGCCGGAGGAGCCCTGCGTCCTTTTTAGGCTCGCCGGAGGAGCCCCGCGTCCTTTTTCTGCTTGCCGGAGGAGCCCCGCGTCCTTTTTCCGCTCGCCGGAGGAGGCCCGCGTCCTTTTTCCCCTCGCCGGAGGAGCCCGGCGTCCTTTTTCCCCTCGCCGGAGGAGGCCCGCGTCCTTTTTACCCTTGCCGGAGGAGGCCCGCGTCCATTTTCCCCTCGCCGGAGGAGCCCCGCGTCCTTTTTCCCCTCGCCGGAGGAGCCCCGCGTCCTTTTTCCGCTCGCCGGAGGCGCCCCGCGTCCTTTTGGCCCTCGCCGGAGGAGCCCTGCGTGTTTTTCTGCTCGCCGGAGGAGCCCCGCGTCCTTTTTAGGCTCGCCGGAGGAGCCCCGCGTCCTTTTTCCCCTCGCCGGAGGAGCCCCGCGTCCTTTTTCCGCTCGCCGGAGAAACCCCATGTCCTTTTTCCCCTCGCCGGAGGAGCCCCGCGTCCTTTTTCCGCTCGCCGGAGAAACCCCATGTCCTTTTTCCCCTCGCCGGAGGAGCCCCGCGTCCTTTTTCCCCTCGCCGGTGGAGCCCCGCGTCCTTTTGCCGCTCGCCGGAGGAGCCCCGCGTCCTTTTCCCGCTCGCCGGAGGAGGCCCGCGTCCTTTTTCCCCTTGCCCGAGGAGGCCCGCGTCCTTTTTGCCCTGCCCGGAGGAGCCCCGCGTCCTTTTTCCACTCGCCGGAGGAGCCCCGCGTTCTTTTTCCACTCGCCGGAGGAGCCCCGCGTCCTTTTTCCCCTCGCCGGAGGAGCCCCGCGTCCTTTTGCCGCTTGCCGGAGGAGCCCCGCGTCCTTTTTCCCCTCGCCGGTGGAGCCCCGCGTCCTTTTGCCGCTCGCCGGAGGAGCCCCGTGTCCTTTTTCCGCTCGCCGGAGGAGCCCCGCGTGTTTTTCTGCTCGCCGGAGGAGCCCCGCGTCCTTTTTCCCCTCGCCGGAGAAACCCCGCGTCCTTTTTCCCCTCGATGGAGGAGCCTCGCGTCCTTTTTCCGCTCGCCGGAGAAACCCCGCGTCCTTTTTCCCCTCGCCGGAGGAGCCCCGCGTCCTTTTTCCCCTCGCCGGTGGAGCCCCGCGTCCTTTTGCCGCTCGCCGGAGGAGCCCCGCGTGTTTTTCTGCTCGCCGGAGGAGCCCCGTGTCCTTTTGCCGCTCGCCGGAGGAGCCCCGCGTCCTTTTTCCGCTCGCCGGAGGAGGCCCGCGTCCTTTTTCCCCTCGCCGGAGGAGGCCCGCGTCCTTTTTCCCCTCGCCGGATGAGGCCCGCGTCCTTTTTCCCCTTGCCGGAGGAGCCCCGCGTCCTTTTTCCCCTCGCCGGAGGAGCCCCGCGTCCTTTTTCCCCTCGCCGGAGGAGCCCCGCGTCCTTTTTCCTCTCGCCGGAGGAGGAGCCCCGCGTCCTTTTGCCCCTCGCCGGAGGAGGAGCCCCGCGTCCTTTTTCCCCTCGCCGGAGGAGCCCCGCGTCCTTTTTCCCCTCGCCGGTGGAGCCCCGCGTCCTTTTTCCGCTCGCCGGAGGAGCCCCGCGTCCTTTTTCCGCTCGCCGGAGGAGACCCGTGTCTTTTTTCCGCTCACCGGAGGAGCCCCGCGTCCTTTTTCCCCTCCCCGGAGGAGCCCCGCGTCCTTTTGCCGCTCGCCGGAGGAGACTCGCGTCCTTTTTCCCCTCCCCGGAGGAGCCTCGCGTCCTTTTTCCGATCGCCAGACTGCAGTCAGTTCTGCAGCTTCTCAGCCTGTGTCTGGAACAGGAAATTAAGAGATTGATTGTAATATCCTGTAATTAGATCTGGCCTGAAGAAGTTGGTACCGCATACATTTGTATTTGCACTGATAGATCCACCTGTACAAAGCTTTGTGCCTTTCAGAAATATCGATATATTTTTACGTAATCTGCAGTGCATATTAACTCATTTTTCCCTCACTTGATTGGACATTTAGGCTGCTGCCATTGTTTTCTCCTTTGCCAATTCAGTGCTACAGTGTCTGTGCGTAGCAGTCAGGGGTGAACCACGAGTACGATTGTTTTCATTAATCTCACTCGGGCCTGCTAAACTTTAGAAATGTTGCTAATAATTTTAACAGAATTACAGAAACGTCTTCAGTGACTGAGAATGCTTTTGCACAGTAACCTTAATAAACAAAACGTGTACCATGCACAAACTCTACAAAGTGCAAGCTTTAGTTATTAAGCATGAAATTTCGGTGTTTGCTGAGGTCCTCGCATCTTTACGGTGCTAGTTATGTGTGAAAGGTGCTAGGACTGACTCAACTACTTAATCTTTGCCTAAAACCACAAGCCTGCTATTCACAGACAAACACGTGAAGAAAAGGCTGTACCCTACATGGTTTGTCTCACTTACATAACGCAAGCTGCCAGCTTTTGTATTTTGCAATATTCCCCGCGGCCCCCTCTCCCCCCACCCCCCCTGCCCGGAGCAGGAATCACAAGTGTTCTGAACTCAGATAATCGGTATTCTGTTGGCTGTATCTGTCCTCTGTAATTTCTTACAAAGTCATAGTTTAGAGTTCTTAAGAGGAACGTATGCATGGCCTTTTTCCTCCTGAAGCTGCAGGTCACGCCAACACAACAGCTGTAACTTTCTACTGAAGTGTTCATGTCTAATAAGAATGGGAAATATTTATTTTTCTTCTCTTGTACATTGACAATGGAAACAATAGTGTGTGCTATATTCTTTATACACAGTCATTGCTACATAGAACTGACGGTACAAAAAGTAAAGCCGTTGCAAATAAGCGCTTGAGCCTGCGCTGCTGAGCAGTTTGAAACAAACGGCTTCTTTCGACTTGCCTTGTGCATTTTAGTATTTAAAGTTTGTTAGTCCTGCACAAACAGCACAGTAATGATTAGGTATCTGGAAGCTGGCTTTTATTAAAAAAAAAATAAATAAAATTACACCAGAATTTGGAAGGGTGTGAGCTGTGTTTTTGGAGGGAGGGGGCACTGAACCTGAGTCTTGACATCAGGATCCTGTGGCTGTTATCTGATACAGCAAGTCTAGGTGAGGAATCTATGTGATTAATTCTTTCTTTTTTTTTTTTTTTTTCCCCTGATTTGTATATCCCTGTGGGGTTCTCTTGACAGCTCTTGGGGGCTTTGCCAACAGATGTGAAATGCCTGCCAGAGTCATGTGTGTCAACTGCTCGTGAATGCTGGGCAGCGTGTCCACAGCTATGTTGAACATGACAGCTGTTTTGTGTGGGGGTGGTTTAAAAGTTCTGCTGTCTGAAGCGCCCTCTCGAAGTGATCACGCTGTGATGCGGAGAAGGGCTTAGGCACCCTTAAAAATTTGTTTCCCAAACTTCAGATGGTCCAAGAAAAGCATTTGCCTGTTCTCTTTGCGGGGTGGAGGTGCAAATAAATACCCCCGCTGTGGTGACAATTTCACAAGATAGTTATGAGTAAGTTGTACCAGCAACTTGCTCCAAGCCTGAGTAGGCTGAAACAAGAAGTTCTGCTGCCTCATTTCTTAGAGCTGAGCCCGCAGCTTGGCCACGGGCAACAGCTGTTCTGCCACAGCCAGCAGGGCCACGCAGCAGGGATGCAGGGAACCAAAGGGCAGGGTTGTGGGACCTGGCGGGAGGAATTACGTTCAGCTCATACCCTCCCCAAAACCGCCTCTTGTAAGGAAGTGCTGTGGTGACGAGCAAAGACAGGGGTGTCCACCTGTATTGTTCTGGGGGTGTCCATCAGCTGCTGGTAAGAGACTTCATCCGAGGGGGAAAAAATGATTCCTGAAAGAGAGACTCGCCTTGCTGAATGTAGTTCCTTGAGGGAAACTCTGTGGTGTGGCCCAAGGGATTTTAGGTTAATTTATTGTGAAATTGTTCCATCCCTGCACCCTCACAGGAGCACGCACTGGTGTCCAGCCGGGGCGCAGGCTCCTTGGGAACGCGGGATTTCTGCCGAGACCGCAACGCAGCCTGACTGCCCTGGCAGCTGCTCTCCCGCATGGCAGCAGCAGGTCACGAAGGGAAGCACATTCTCTGGTGAAAGGCAGCTGTCAGTGTTCTACTCAGCCGGTGCGTAAATCTGCACTGCACAGGTTGTTTAGTGCCTCTGTTACCGAAATCCGGAATAAAACTCCTTAACAGCAGTGAGAAGTTGAGAAGCGGGCACTTCTTTATTGCAGCGCTGGGCGCACGGGGGTTCGCTCCACCTAGCGTGCGCGCCTGTCTGATTCGATAGCACCGTTAAATACACATTCGCTATGCATATTCAATAGATTTACGAGATATTGTCATGCATAAACATCAACATTCTGAGAAATCATCATAATACGCCTCCTCCCATTTATGCATGCTAAGTAATTTGAGTCGGGGGTCTTTTGGTGGTCTCGGGGGTCGTCAGAAGGCCCCCTCCTCAAATTTGTCGGTTGAACGCCTCCTTGAAATCTCCATATACAGTTCTGAGAACAAGGTCGCCTTGCCCTTAAATCTTCTGGCTTGAAAGCGACAGCTCAAGGCCCCAGCTGCATAACCGGTGCCTAACTACCCCGACATATGGAACTAATTGTCTAGGATAAGGATATGTTACCTTTCTCAGATAAGGGAGTTTTATGTTTCTTTTCTGGCTTGGAAGCGACGGCTCAAGGCCCCAGCTGCATAACTGGTGCCTAGTTCTACCGCTATCCTGACTACCCCTGACACACCAAACTGATTAGGATAAGGATATTTCATATATAAAATTTAACCCTATAGTTCTATGGTTAGTAAGAATCACCCTACATCTACATTCCAAATTCACATTGATTCAGTATTTTCCTGTTATCAATCATTGGTGTTGTTATTGATTATAATTCCACTGATTAAAGTCCTCGATGCCCAGATTGAGATGGAAAGGGTGTGGGGATTCCTAGCAGCGAGCTGGTATTCGTAGCAGGTTTGCAACACTTTGGAGGTTTTGCAACATTTTCCCCCCTTTGAACGTTTTGAAAATAATTTCAATACTTTCACCCTATTAATTACAATAGAAGTTATCATAACTTGGGGAATCTCTGTTACTGACTCTTCATTTCCTGTCTTGTCACTGCCTGGATAATCATGCGGTTAAAAGAAGTCTTGCGACTAATCTGTCGCCTGTTCATCAACTTGTGATTCAGCTGCAGCCTTTGACCAAGCCTCCCACCATTATCACTTCCCAGACTAAAACCCACTTTCCCAAAATCCCATAATAACATCTACGGTTAAACATGTTTCACAGTTAGTTTCAATGTTTTGGGATCTCTATTTACGATCTGCCAGGACGTAGGAGCCTTCTTTATCCGGGTGTAATGGATCCATGCGTCGGATTCAGCAATCTTGATGGCAGTGAAAGTAGTCAACAGTACTTGAAAGGGGTCCCTTCCAACGTTCTTGAAGGGGTTCGAAGGTCCACGTCTTCACATAGACATAATCACCTGGTTGGAAGTCATGTACTGGATTCTCCAAGGACAGAGGTCTGTTCCAAACAACTGCACTCTGAAGTGCGGTTAAAGTTTTCCCTAAAGAAAGCAGATCATTATAGACATCTTGTTTCCCTTTTAAATGCATATCCAAATTTGGCTGTGGTGATTCATCAGGTTTTCCATATAGCAACTCATAGGGACTGACTAATATTCCACTCTTTGGCTGGACCTGAATTCGTAACAGGGCCAACGGGAGCGCTTGGGGCCATTTTAAATTAGTTTCTTGACAAATTTTGCTAATTTGCCTTTTCAGTATTTGATTCATCCGCTCCACCTTTCCACTAGACTGTGGTCTCCATGGTGTATGCAAATCCCAGGTAATTCCCAGAATTTTACTAACACCTTGGACCACCTCTGCAACAAAATGGGGACCTCTGTCAGAAGAGATTCCAATAGGTACTCCAAACCTTGGGATAATCTCTTGAAGCAACCATTTAATGACTTCCTTTGCCCGATTGGTGCGACAAGGAAAGGCTTCTGGCCATCCTGTAAAAGTATCAACCCCTACCAGAACGTACCGATACCCATTTTGTCGAGGCAATTCTGAAAAATCGATTTGTCAATAGTCTCCTGGTTCCGTACCTGGTTTCAACTTTCCCATTTGAACCTTTTTCTTTACTACTGGATTGTTTTGTAAGCATGTCTCACATTTTGCAGTTGTCATTTTAGCCATTCCCAACATCTTTAGTGACACTACTTGCTTCTTTAATAAGGCCACCAATGCTTCTGCCCCCCAATGACATTCCTTATGTTTTGTGTGTATTATTTCCCTCGTCAGCAATGGCGGGATTATTACTTGGCCTGATGCCGTTACCCACCATCCCGCTGGATTTTTCTTAGCATTTAATAATTTTCCTAATTTCTCATCCTCTTCTGAGTATTTAGGCCTTTCCCTTGGTAGAGCAATGGTTTTAGTGGGAATCACTGCCAGTTGCAAGACATTTCTTTTGGCTGCACTTTTAGCTGTCCGATCTGCTAGCCTGTTCCCGGGATACAGCTTCTCTTGTACTCCCTGATTGATGTGCTTTACCGTGCATGATTGCCACTGCAGTCGGTTTCTGGACTGCTCGTAGCAGATGCAAAATTTCTTCTTTATACTTAATGTCCGATCCTTGTGAGGATAATAATCCTCTTTCTTTCCACAAAATTCCATGGATGTGTACCACACCAAGTGCATACTTGGAATCAGTCCAAATATTCACTCTCTTTCCTTCCCTTAATTCCAAGGCTTTGGTTAAAGCTACCAGTTTTGCTCTCTGAGCTGAGGTGGTGTTGGGTAAAGCATTTGCTTCTATAACAGCTTTCTCAGTTGTTACCGCATATCCTGCGTAGCGAGTCCCGTTCTCAACAAAACTGCTACCATCTGTGTACAGCTCCCAGTCCGGATTGTCCAGAGGTACGTCTTTTAGATCCTCCCGACTGGAGTACACGTGTTCAATGGTTGCTAAGCAGTCGTGTTCCAGTTGCCCTTCTTCCTGTACTGAACTCAAAAAGACTGCAGGATTAATCAGGTTAGTGGTTTTCAATATTGCATCATCCTGTTCCATCAAAATCACTTGATATTTCACCATTCTGCTCGGGGATAACCAATGACCCCCCTTTTGTTCCAACACTGATATCACCATGTGGGGTACATATACCACCATTGTTTTTCCCCAAGTCAATTTACGAGCCTCCTGTATTAGCATCACAGTAGCTGCAACCGCTCTCAGACAAGCAGGCCAGCCTTTACTTACAAAGTCCAGTTGTTTGGAGAAGTATCCAACCGAGCGCTTCCAACTTCCCACCTTCTGAGTCAGTACTCCCAAGGCGATATGTTGTCTCTCGTGTACAAACAGCTGGAAGTCTTTGGTCAAATCCGGAAGTCCCAAGGCTGGTGCTGTCATCAAAGCTTGTTTTAAGCTTTGAAAGGCTCTTCGCTGGTCTGGACCCCATTCGAATGGTGGACCTTTAAGAGCTTCATATAATGGCTTAACCAGCAGACCATAGTTCATTATCCACAGCCGACACCACCCAGTCATTCCCAAAAATGTTCTTAACTCGTGGGTATTCCTTGGTTCTGGGGTACTGCAAATTGCGTCTTTACGATCTGTCCCCAGTCGTCTCTGCCCCTGTGAAATTTCAAAACCCAGATATATTACAGTCTGTTTTGCTATCTGGGCCTTAGTTCTGGAAATTTTATATCCACTTAGCCCCAGAAAGTTTAAAAGGTCAATGGTTACCTTTATACATGCTGGTCTCTCTTCCGTCGCTATCAGTATGTCGTCTACATACTGTAGGAGCAGATGTGCAGGTTTAGGGCCATCTTGTTTCCAGGTTTCCAGTTCTTTTGCTAATTGGCTTCCAAAAATTGTTGGACTGTTCTTGAATCCTTGTGGTAATCTGGTCCATGTCAATTGTGTCCTTCGTCCTGTGTGAGGACTCTCCCACTCAAAAGCAAACAATTTTCGACTTTCCTCCTCCAGAGGTATGCAAAAGAAAGCATCTTTTAAATCAAGCACTGTAAACCACTGATAGTTCTCTCCTAAAGCTGTCAGGAGGGTGTATGGGTTAGCTACGACAGGGTGCATATCCTTCACTATCTGATTTATTGCTCTCAAATCCCGCACTAATCTGTATTCCCCAGATGGCTTTTTCACAGGTAAAATTGGAGTGTTATGTTCAGATTCACATTCTTCTAAAATTCCATGTTTCAAGAGTTTATCAATTAATTGACTTATTCCCAGTCTTGTTTCAGTTTTAACTGGGTATTGTCTCAACCTCACTGGTTTCACATTCTCTTTTAAGTCCACTTTTACAGGCAGTGCCGCTTTAGACTTTCCAGGGATCTCTGTATTCCAAACTATAGGTATTACACCATCATCAGCCTCTTTTGGAATTTCCTGAATTTGAACCTTTTCCTGGATCATTAATATTTCTCCTGCCTTTGACTCTGGTATTTTTAAAAGGATTTCTCCCTCTTCAAAAATAATTTGTGCATTTAATTTAGATAGCAAATCCTGTCCCAACAAGGGTCTTGGACATTCTGGCACATACAGAAATTCACGTGTGATTGCTTTATTTCCAAACTTCAGATCAAGGGGTTGAAGGAATGGTCTATCTTCTTGTTTCCCTGTCGCTCCAACTATGGTGGCCATTTTATTTCCTATTTTCCCTTTACAAGTATTCAAGGCAGAGTACACAGCTCCAGTGTCCACTAAAAATTCAACTTTATCATCTCCCAGCTTAATTACAACCAGAGGCTCAGCTGGGTTCCCCTCCGGTCCCCTTCATTCATCTAAAACCATCATATTCGCAATCCCTTGCTGTTTTTCTTGTAGCCGGGGGCATGCCTTTTTCCAATGCCCATTCTCTTTACAGTATGCACACTGATTTATTCCTAGAGGTGCATTAGATTCTCGGTTACCGAAATCTCTAAAACCTCCTCTTCCCCGCACTCGTCCTCTCCCTGCTGCCGCGCTCCCTGTCAAAACAGCAATCAGTCTGTTGTCTCTCACCCTTTTCTTTTGTTCTTCCTCCTTCTCCCGATTATTATAAACTTTCCATGCTGTTTCCAGCATTTTGACCAAATTTCTTGAGTCTTCCCCCTCTAATTTTTGAAGCTTGCGCTTTATATCAGGTTGTGATTGTGCCATAAAAATTAAGGCTAATTGTTGTTGTTCTGCCTCTGTTTCCAATTTTAAATTGGTATACTTTCTAGAGGCTTCTTTCAAGCTTTCCAAATATACAGAGGGCGACTCAGTTTTATCTTGTTTTATTTCATATCATTTAGTCCAATTCAAAGCTTTTGGCATTGCATGTTTCACTCCATACAATATCCATTTCTGGTAACAAGTTAGTCTTTCCCGGTGTACAGGGTCATTCGGGTCCCACTGAGGGTCTCCCGAAGGAAAATTTTGTTCCAATGTCCCAGAAAATACTCCACCCACACCTGTCGCCTCTGCTTGTGCCTTTCCCACCTTTAAAACCATCTGCTTCTCCGTACTATCCAGCAAATTATCTAATATTACTTGTAAATCTTTCCGATCAGGATCCTGAGTTCTAATAATCGTTTCCACCACTCTTCCTACTTTTTCCAGATCCTCCCTGTACGTCCCTGCTGCCTGTTTCCATGCCATTAGATCTGCGACAGAAAACGGGGTTTTGACATATACCGGTCCGTTTACTCCCACGCCCTGCCTTAAGGGAGCCAACATCTGGATTTGCTGACGAGTTCGCCTAAATACCGGAGTATGCACTACCACCTCTGTCATTTCATCAGTATCCTCCCTTGTACTGTCCGGCTCTATTCCTCCCGACTCATTCTTTTCTCGTGAGGAGAGAGACTCCGCTCCCCCTCTCCCTCTTACCGGTGGGGCTATATCCAATTCTAACTCCATTTCATCCTCTTTTGGCACTGTACACCGAGTGCACCTCCTTCCAATATCACAAGCCGAGCAACAACTCTTAGTTTTCTTAGTTTTCTGATTTTCTGAAGTTAATGACATCACCAAATTATCTCGACTTATCAACTTACACTCGTCCCGCCAATCTGTTCTTTGTCTCAAGCAAAAGAACAAATCCACATACGGCACCTCACTCCAGTTACCTTCTCTCCTACAGAACAGCATTAACTGCAAGATAGTATTAGAGCTTAAAGTCCCATTAGCTGGCCACCTCTCCTGATCTTCCAAAACATATAAAGGCCACCAGTGATTACAATACTCAATCATTTTACCCTTACGTAAATCATCATGCAGCTCATTCCCATGTGCCAACAAACATCCTAACGGTGATGTTTTCGGTATCTTATCATTAAGATTCCCCATACTACTGGTCTTACTCTTAAACAATTTAAACAATGACATTATATCAAATATAACAAGTGTAACAGTTACAACAGATACAGCAGGTACAGTAGATATAGCAGGTGCAGCAGGTGTGGCGGGTGTAATAGGTGGGGGGGTAAGAATAAAAGGTATAGCAGGTATATATATCAAAGTATATCAAATATGTTAAATATCGTTTTCCAAAAACCAAATACCGTATTCCAAATACCAGTTACGGAGTTCAAGGTCCAAGTATTCCAAATGCCAGATACCAGATAAATGCAAATGACAATTGTCCCAAATACACAAATGTCCAACGCAGCAATAGCTTTCGCTTATGACCTACGGGCAGAGGCCTAGGCTCCCAAACCAAACGGGTACCCTCTGAGCCCCAACCCTGCGAAGCTTTCGCCGCGCCTTATGGGCAGGCTATCCAAACCAGAAAGAAGTGCCTTACCCTTTTTCCCAGGGGTCTTGCTTCGAGCTCTTCGGTCCGGGGATCGGAGGTTCTCCCCGAGAATCCCTCGGTGCGCGCTGGAGGTCTCACGATCCCTCGGATCCGTCGAGGTTCAGAAGCGGTGTCCCATCTGGGTCGGCAAAACTGTTACCGAAATCCGGAATAAAACTCCTTAACAGCAGGGAGAAGTTGAGAAGCAGGCACTTCTTTATTGCAGCGCTGGGCGCACGGGGGATCGCTCCACCTAGCGTGCGCGCCTGTCTGATTCAATAGCACCGTTAAATACACATTCGATATGCATATTCAATAGATTTACGAGATATTGTCATGCATAAACATCAACATTCTGAGAAATCATCATAATACGCCTCCTCCCATTTATGCATGCTAAGTAATTTGAGTCGGGGGTCTTTTGGTGGTCTCGGGGGTCGTCAGAACGCCCCCTCCTCAAATTTGTCGGTTGAACCCCTCCTTGAAATCTCCATATACAGTTCTGAGAACAAGGTCGCCTTGCCCTTAAATCTTCTGGCTTGAAAGCGACGGCTCAAGGCCCCAGCTGCATAACCGGTGCCTAACTACCCCGACATATGGAACTAATTGTCTAGGATAAGGATATGTTACCTTTCTCAGATAAGGGAGTTTTATGTTTCTTTTCTGGCTTGGAAGTGACGGCTCAAGGCCCCAGCTGCATAACTGGTGCCTAGTTCTACCGCTATCCTGACTACCCCTGACACACCAAACTGATTAGGATAAGGATATTTCATATATAAAATTTAACCCTATAGTTCTATGGTTAGTAAGAATCACCCTACATCTACATTCCAAATTCACATTGACTCAGTATTTTCCTGTTATCAATCATTGGTATTGTTATTGATTATAATTCCACTGATTAAAGTCCTCGATGCCCAGATTGAGATGGAAAGGGTGTGGGGATTCCTAGCAGCGAGCTGGTATTCGTAGCAGGTTTGCAACACTTTGGAGGTTTTGCAACAACTGGACTGCTCAGTGCACGGGTTTCTTGTAAATCTCAGCTGCTCAGGGTCACATTCTCTGTCAGTGTTGGAATAAGACTCAGTCTTCACCGACAAGAGTTCCTGTCCCACCACCCAAGCTGTAGAAGGTGCAAGCAGGGACTGCGAGAATGAAGAACTGCCCATTGTACTCGAAGAGCAGGTTCGGGATTATCTGAGGAACCTAAAGGTGCACAAGTCCATGGGACCTGATGAGATCCATCCGCGGGTCCTGAGGGAACTGGCGGATGAAGTTGCCAAGCCACTGGGTATCGTATTTGAGAAGTCGTGGCGGTCTGGTGAGGTCCCCGATGACTGGAAGAGAGGGAACATAACCCCAGTTTTTAAAAAGGGGAATAAGGAAGACCCGGGTAACTACAGGCCGGTCAGCCTCACCTCTGTGCCTGGCAAGGTCATGGAGCAGATTCTCCTGGAAACCATGCTAAGGCACATGGAGAGCAAGGAGGTGGTTGGTGACAGCCAACATGGCCTCACCAAGGGCAGATCGTGCCTGACCAATTTGGTGGCCTTCTATGACGGGGTGACGGCATCGGTGGACAAGGGACGAGCAACTGACATCATCTACCTGGACTTGTGCAAAGCTTTTGACACTGTCCCGCACGACATCCTTCTCTCTAAACTAGAGAGGCATGGGTTTGATGGACGGACCACTCGGTGGATAAGGAGCTGGCTGGATGGCCGCACTCAGAGAGTGGTGGTCAATGGCTCAATGTCCACGTGGAGACCGGTCACAAGTGGCGTCCCTCAGGGGTCCATGCTGGGCCCGGCCCTGTTCAACATCTTTGTTGGCGACATGGACAGTGGGATAGAGTGGACCCTCAGCAAGTTCGCCGACGACACCAAGTTGTGTGGTGCCGTCGACACGCTGGAAGGGAGGGATGCCATCCAGAGGGACCTTGACAGGCTGGAGAGGTGGGCCCGTGCCAACCTCATGAAGTTCAACCAGGCCAAGTGCAAGGTCCTGCACCTGGGTCATGGCAATCCCAGGCACAAATAGAGGCTGGGCGGGGAATGGATTGAGAGCAGCCCTGAGGAGAAGGACTTGGGAGTGCTGGTGGATGAGAAGCTTAACATGAGCGGGCAATGCGCCCTTGCGGCCCAGAAGGCCAACCGCATCCTGGGCTGCATCAAGAGGAGCGTGGCCAGCAGGTCGAGGGAGGTGATTCTCCCCCTCTACTCTGCCCTGGTGAGACCCCACCTGGAGTACTGTGTCCAGTTCTGGAGCCCCCAACACAAGAAGGACATGGACCAGTTGGAGAAGGTCCAGAGGAGGGCCACAAAGATGATAAAAGGGCTGGAGCACCTCTCCTATGAGGACAGGCTGAGAGAGTTGGGGCTGTTCAGCCTGGAGAAGAGGAGGCTCCGGGGAGACCTGATAGCGGTCTTCCAGTACCTCACGGGGGCCTACAAGAAAGATGGGGAAAGGCTGTTCAGTAAGGCCTGTTGCAATAGGACGAGAAGTAATGGTTTTAAAATAGAGGGGGGTAGATTTAGATTAGAAATTAGGAAAAGATTTTTTACGATGCGAGTTATAGAACACTGGAACAGGTTGCCCAGAAAGGTGGTGGAGGCCCCATCCCTGGAAACGTTCAAGGCCAGGCTGGATGAGGCTCTGAGCAACCTGATGTAGTCAGGGATGTCCCTGCTCCTTGCAGGGGGGTTGGACTAGATGACCTTTGAAGGTCCCTTCCAACCCTAACCATTCTATGATTCTATGATTCTAAGAATTCAAAGTAAGACAAATTGATCTCTTCACGCTGGTGGGATTTTATTTGGGAGATCACAGATGGCCTTCAGCTTTAAGGATCAAATTTAACCGTCATTCTAAATGACAAGTAGAAATACTTTGTCTTTTTTTTATTCTCTCCCCCGCATTGGCCAGTTTCAAGGTTTTTAAGTGAATTGTCCTCTGTACCCTTTCTGTCTCCTCCCCTCTCTGCCCCAAGAATGTCATCAATGTATTGATCAACACTGACCCCCTCCTCGGCAGGAACCATTTCCAGCTCTCCTGCTAAGGCATGATGGGCTAGTGTGGGGGAGTGCTTATATCCCCGTGGGAGTCTGGTACAAGTGAATTGCTGCCCCTGCCAGGTAAAAGCAAAGCGGTCTTGGTCCACAGCTTGTAGGGTACCATAAAAAACATGTCTTTCACATCCACAGTTGCCATAATCGGGTGGGCTCGCTCCTGGATTGCGGCTGTTAGCTCGGCAGCGTTGGGTGCGGGGGCTGTCAACGGACCGGTATTTGCATCAAGCCTGCGATAGTCCACAGTTAGTCTCTGTTTCCCATGAGGTTTCCGCACTGGCCACAGCGGCGAGTTAAAGGGGGAGTGAGCTGAGACTACAATGCCCTGTTCCTTTTACTCCTCTAGCTTTATTCTGGCTTTATTCCTTCCCTGGCTCCCAAGGGTACTGGGTAAGGTTTGACATTTGTAAGTTGCGAGGGAGGAAGTGGGGGGGCAGTCTGCAACAATCCTGTGTCATACCCTGGCTTACCAAAAGACCATTGTCCCCCCTGGTTATCTGACCAGCTCCGTCCTGTCAATAGGCCAAGCCCTAGCAGATTAAGCGGGAATTCGCCTGCTACCATCGCCACTGTGTCGGCTTTTTCATCCCCCGGCAAGCGGAGGCTAACCGACACTGACGGTTGCCGTTGAACATTGCCAAATGCATCAGCCACAAGTGATTGCTTTTTCGATGGCTGGATTCCGCACTTTGCAGCATCTCTGCGCTTGATTGCCGAGATTTGAGCTCCAGTGTCTACTCCAAAGGTAATTGGAATTTGTCGAGGGGCCACAATGCCAGCGATTAATAAATCATTTCTACTGCCCATGGTGAGCTGTCTAATATACACCCAACCTTCGCCCCCCGGCTCACCCTCTGGAGGCGAAGGAATCGGTTTCAGGACTGGTCAGCCTCCCGGAGACTGATGGGAGGCGGGGCGCTAGGGGCCTCACCCTCACAGGCTATAAGATCGGGTTCCTTGCGAATTGGCCTGTCTGGCCACCGCCTCACCAATCTCTCTAGCCTGTCAGTGGGTAACCCCTCCATCAATTCCCTTGGGATTCCTTTTTGCCGCAGGACGTTGGGTCGACTTGGAATGTCTCTTCCTGCGGGGGTTCTGGCGAGGGAGGGTTTGGAATTACCCTCCTGCTGCAATGCCGGTTTGACTTCCACCATACGTCTTAAACCCTTAGAGTCAGGCCTTCCAGTCGATGTAACCACTGGGCCGTCCTTGCGCCCAAAGTTTATCAATTCCTGTGCCACCTCCCCCCAGCTCCACCCTTTCCCATCCGGGGGTTGGTGGTCCCTTTCAGGGGTAAGTCCCTCTAAAGTTGCCCTCATTCTTTCAGTAGCCGGCATAACTCGGACCTTTCTCTGTATTCCAGTGGGTTTTAAAGAATCAGGGAGTTTGATAAGGGGGGGTCATTCACTCACGGTCCACAGGCATCATCACTGCAGACGCCTTTCGGGGCTCCAATTTTTGCTCATACGTCATCTGCAGACAAGCCGCCTTCTGCACACTCTCCACTAACTGCTCAACAGTTCCTGTAATTGCAAGGGGGTCGCCTCGTTCCAGGGGATTTAGCCCCCCGGCCCAAGAGGCTGCCCGCTGGGAATCCCTTGCCTCTACAGCAGCGATCAAACTGGCACCAAGAACAACACACACAATTGACTTTCCCTTACCAGTTTTCACTCTCAAATCCCCAGAGGGGTACCTGCTTCATTATTCATTTCCCACAAACAGAGGCGGGGGGGAGGGCAGTCCTCTCAGGAAGGTAACATGTACACTTTCCTCGTAAACTCCCAAAACTCACAACTCAACTGCACCCCTACGTCCCTGAGAGGCCTCCCTTAAACAAGCAACAACAGGCGTGGGAACCAAGGGTGGGGGGTGCTGGTCTCAGGAAGGCAGCACCTAAGTTTCACACACAGTATCCCACCCCCTAGACTTTCCTGAGAGGTCTCACGTAAACAAACAACAGGCACTCTCGCTCTGAGGGATCCTGTCCGTGACACCAATTAAAAATGTTGTGATCCGATTTGGATGAGAGGAAGGCCCCTTTGTGTTCTAGCCGACCTCAGGCAGGTCTGGGAGGCTAGGGGCAGCTAGACCAGGCTCTCCCTGTGGATTTGATCGCCTCGAGCGAGATTAAGACACAAACGAGGTCAAATGCCGTGCGACCAGACTTAGTTTTATTCTAAAAAGGTGCATGATAGTAGCGATAGGACAGAGTGAGAAGAAAAGGTGGAAATTAAGCAAGCGTTTGGGATTGAGTTGCCAGAATAGACACCACCATGGATCCACGGTGTCCTGCAGGTCCAAATCTCTCAGTGCTTCGAAGGTGGGAGATTGCAGAGACAACTTGATTGAGCAGACTTTCTAGCCCTGTGTCCTTTTGCCACTCGCTGAAGGAGCCCCGCATCCTTTTGCCCCGAGGGAGCACCTTGATATTTTGCCCCGAGGGAGGCCCACATGCTTTTCCCGATCTATGGAGGAGCTCCGCGTGCTCTTCCCGCTCGCCGGAGGAGCACTGTTTCCTTTTGCCCCGAGGGAGGGCCTTGATCATTTGTCCGGGAGCCCCGCGGGCCTTTGCCACCCGCCGGAGGCGCCCCGCGTGCCTTTGTTGGCAACCGGAGGAGCCCCAGTAGCTTTTTGCCCTGAGGGAGCTCCGCGCCCCTTTGCAACTCACCAGAGGAACCCCACGTCCTTTTATGCCCAAGGAGCCCCACATCGCGTCTGGTCGCACCGGAGGAGCCCAACGTCACGTGCGACCGAGGACCAATGCCTCACATGGTGTTGTGCCTGAGTAGCCCTGCATCCTAGTGCAGCAGAGGAGCCCTGCATGGCGCTGCGCCGGAGCAGCCGGTTAGGACCCAGGGCCGTAGCAGGTTTGTGATTCCCTGGGACTAAATTAAGGTGGAACGACACCAAACGATCGATTTAACATTTTATTTAACATTCAGTGGAACGAGTTAACTTTCAGAACTTGGGAAGCATAAAGGGGTTGACAGCTGGGGCTCTTATCAGAACATTTCTAAAAAGGAGGAAGATGGAAAAGAGAGGGAAAGAGATATCACCACCCTTGGACCCAGCGACGACGATGACGGGTGGGTGCGTGATTCCGGTGGGGGGGCTCGCACGCGGCTCCCTGAGGCCGGCTCTTTTATAGCCTAATGCCCAGCTCCGGTTATGCCCCTTGAAGACTTGTATGGTCTGGTTCCAGAGAGCTCTGAGTCCTCTGCGCAGGCGCTAAGCAAGCGCTACATGTGAGGGGTGGTGCGAAGCCCCTTCCTCAGGTGGCCGCTGTGTGACCCCTGGCCATGGATGGCAAGTGGTTAACAGGGACCTGTGGAGCTGCGCATCCCCCATGCGGCCACCACCTCCTGTGCTGCCAGGCTCCTACTGCCCCTATGCAAACTGCACCCTGCCCCACGGCCACAACAAGGTTTGAGACATCAGCACACATGGATTCCTTCAGTCCCTTACACCCTCCAGCACCAGCGGGATCCACGTGAGACGTGACAAAGAGTAAAGACTAATATTAGACAAGAGAAATATTAAGATGGTATGTCTGTAGCAAATTGTAGCATTGACGGATGCAGAGATCTCAGGTTTTGGACCTGGACAATTCCTGGTTTGATGGTCGCAGTGGCATCTCAGTGGGCACACCGAGACTGCCTGACTCTTGGCCGGCTTAAACGAGGCCTTCTGGACGGCTGTTAAAGGCCAGCAAGACTGATGCTCTCCTGGCAGTAGAGAATGAGAAGTTACAAGCTTCTGGAAGATGGCACTGGGCTAAAGATGACGGCACTGGCACCTGTTAATGCAGCGTGGGTGCGGCAGAGCTGGCGGGAGCCCTTCTCTCTGGCTCAGTGCTTACGCTTGGAGCTGGAATCAGGTTTTGTCAGGCTAACTCTGTTTGCTGGGTGCTGGTGGCTCCTTATGCCCTCATAGAGTGCCTCCTCCAGCTCTGCCTGTGCCTGATAGCTCTGCTGAGACGGGCTAATTGGTATAGCTTTGCGACAATAAAACACTCCTACGTGTTTAACGTTTCTAACATGCTTTACTGAACTTGGCAGTTTACAGGCAGTTTACAGGCGGTTTACAATAAAGCAATTCAAAACCCAGTAAGTTAAAACACAAAATATTCATGTACACAGTATTTCCAAGGGCTCAAACGACTGTCAGATTCCAACACATTAAGACTTGAAAACATTACTATTTCAAGTGCAGCCCTGTTTTCCTCATCCCTCTTTCTCTCTGCCTCAGCCAGCCGGTGCCCAGGGACAGAGGGGACTTCGGGTTTGGACACTGAAGGGTGCACGGCGTAAAGAGGGCAGGGCCAGCAGGCAGCAGCCACCAAGCAAGGCCCCCATGTTGCAAATGGGATTTGTTCCTCCTCTCCAAGCACTGAAAGCCCACAGGACAGTTGGAACAACAGGGGCTGCTACAGCCAGGACATCTCCGACGAGGCTGCTGCTCCAGCATCTCCTCTTTAGTCCTGCCTGAGAGGACTTCCCCTCCGTCATTGCTCTTATAGATAAGAAAGTTACTGGAGTTGTTATATCTATAATAGTAGAAGAATGTTATAGTAGAAAATTCCTAGAAGGTAGTGAAACTTAGCTTTGCTTCGTAATCATGAATATGTATATCGTGTGATCAGTAATTTTATTCACTAAGCCTGTGTGTGGCATAACTGGGTGGTTGCTGTCCTTGGTTAAAATCGGAATTGTGATACTAGGCATCATACTAGGCATAATCATTAACATACCATGCTTGCAAAAAATGATTAACAACTCAATACAGACAATCTGGGTCAAAAAAACCTCAAAAAACAACAAACAAACAAACAAACAAAAAAAAACCCAACCCAAACAACCATGAACCTCGTTGATATTGTAGTAAAATAAGGTCAGGAGCACCAAAAAGGGCTATAGGAGGACCATGTTATTTTGGAAAACTGATAGTGTTTGCTCCATCTATGAGAACATTATGGAATCATACGCGAGCAAGAAGATCGCTAAAAGTATTGACTCCCCATTGTGATGGCAATTTAACCCTGTTGGGTACAGCTGAGCGGTAGCATTATCTTTATTTGTTCCTTGGGCAGCGACTGCAAAAACTTTAGCTAACTTAAATAAATGAGCTTGTTGGGCACAAAAGCAAATGAATTTAACCTCTAGCATGTTCTCAGGATTATTAGAAGACATGGATAGCATGCGTCATGATATTTTTGCAGAATCTAGCAGCCATTGATTTTTTGTTATTAGCGCATGGACATGGATGTGAAGATTTTGAAGGTATGTGTTGCATGAATGTTTCTGATCACTCTAAGTCGATAGGCTATCAGTTGGCAGAGTTACGATGCAACATGCATGCAATACAAGTGGAAAGCAGGTTAAGAGACTGGTTGAAACCCTTGGGGGTCACAGGCTGGCTAAAAGATTTGATAGTTTATGGGTTGGTATTATTGACGGGTTTGCTGTTGACACTGATGATTTTGGGGTATATTTTGAAATGCTTTGTGAAAGCTATGGAACGTATGCTGAAAGTGGGTCTGGATTGTTCAAAACAAAAAGGGGGATTTGTTGGATACCTGGAGTACCAGGGGCACTTAGTGAACAGTCCAGACCAAATGGAATTGTTAGGTTTGTGAGCAGCAGGCCTCAAGGACATCACTGAAGCCGCTTGTGAGAAAGTACTGAAGCTGCCTGCAAGAAAGTACTGAAGCCACCTGTGAGAAAATAATGAGGCCGCCTGTGAGAAAGTAATGAAGCTTCCTGTGAGAAAGTAAACGAAGCAACCTTGAGAAGAAGGAAAACAGCTGGCATACGTGACTGGGGGCTGAACGTGAAGCAGGGTGCAGGTGGAGAGAGCCGTGCGCGTGAACAAAGAGACTTAAGGAATCATATTTTAGCTAGGAGCGCGTGCATGATACAGTTAACCAATTAGTAGAGAGCTTGCGTATGATACGGAATTAGAAGGGCTATATTAACCGGGATGTATCAACAATAAATTGGCATTTGCTTGATCATATTGGTCGTCAGCAGTGTCCGTGACTTCCGCGTCAGCAGTACTCATCTGACCAAAGGTGGATGTGTCTAGTGTGGACACCCATATCCGAGCCAGCCTTGGTCCCGTTTTTCGGCCACACAACACGGAGTTAGTCTGTATAAGCAGGGAGTTCAAGGTCCTGTTTAACTTCTCCTAAAGGACAGCTTTATCGATTTGGTCAGAAAGATCACGCAGCAGATTCACGGCTTTTATTCATTCCGCCTCCTTTAAAACAAAGTCGGACCTTAGTCCACTTGTGCAGGCGGAGACGATTACAGCTCCATTACAGGCACCCAAGTGAGGTCAGATAAGTTACAGCCCATCTCTGCTCTATCCCGTTTGGCTCCAGACCGTGAACTGACATCTCCCTCCCCTCCAAAACCGCTCCCATAAGCCCCAGAAGACGGGGAACGGCAGATTCACCTGGTAAAGCCCCTCCACTTCCTATGAGCAACGGGACCAGTCAGCTGCTGAAGGTTGTCTAAGGAGACCTGTAGATTCCAACTTCACCCCTCTGAATCACAGATGCAAAAGGATTTCTGCCAGGCAGAGGAGCTCCAACGGGAGGACCTACTGGCTGCGGGTCCGTTGGCCCAACTGGGAGGAAACATTCCAAAACTGCCATGGGGACCCAAACATTCCAAAGAATGCAGGAGGGGGCGGGGCTATGCAAATGACGGATCCTCCAACAGCCGCTTCCACCCCACCGCCACCCACCAGACCTCAAAGCGCTGGTTGCCTTCCAGACCTCACAGCCGCGACTGTGACAACACACCAAGCCTTTGCAGGGTGACACCCCTCCACGCTCAACTCTGCGAGCCCCGCGTCCTTTTGCCCCGAGGGAGCCCCGCGTCCTCTTGCCGCTCTCCGGAGGTGCCCCGCGTCCTTCTTCTGCTCGCCGGAGGAGCCCCGCGTCCTTTTTCCCCTTGCCGGAGGAGCCCCACGTCCTTTTTCCCCTTGCCGGAGGAGCCCCGCGTCCTTTTTCCCCTCGCCGGAGGCGCCCCGCGTCCTTTTGGCCCTCGCCGGAGGAGCCCCGCGTCCTTTTTCCCCTCGACGAAGGAGCCCCACGTCCTTTTTCCCCTCGCCGGAGGAGCCCCGCGTCATTTTGTCCTCGCCGGAGGAGCCCCGCGTCCTTTTTCCCCTCGCTGGAGGCGCCCCGCATCCTTTTGGCCCTCGCCGGAGGCGCCCCGCGTCCTTTTGGCCCTCGCTGGAGGCGCCCCGCGTCATTTTGTCCTCGCCGGAGGAGCCCCGCGTCCTTTTTCCCCTCGCCGGAGGCGCCCCGCATCCTTTTTCCCGCTTGCCGGAGGAGCCCCGCGTCGTTTTTCCCCTCGCCGGAGGAGCCCCGCGTCCTTTTTCCCCTCCCCGGAGGAGCCCCGCGTCCTTTTGCTCCAAGGAAGCCCCGTGTCCTTTTGCCGCTCGCCGGGGAAGCCCCCCGTCTTTTTGCCGCTCGCCGGAGGAGCCCCGCGTCCTTTTTCCCGCTTGCCGGAGGAGGCCCGCGTCCTTTTTCCCGTGTGCCGGAGGAGCCCCGCGTCCTTTTTACCCTCGCCGGTGGAGCCCCGCGTCATTTTTCCCCTCGCCAGAGGAGCCCCGCGTCCTTTTTCCGCTCGCCGGAGGAGACCCGCGTCCTTTTTCCCCTCGCCGGAGGAGCCCCACGTCCTTTTGCCGCTCGCCAGAGGAGCCCCGCGTCCTTTTTCCCCTCGCCGGAGGAGCCCCGCGTCCTTTTTCCCCTCCCCGGAGGCGCCCCGCGTCCTTTTGCCGCTCGCCGGAGGAGCCCGGCGTCCTTTTTCCCCTTTCCTGAGGAGCCCCGCGTTTCTTTTCCCGTTGCCGGAGGAGCCCCGCGTCCTTTTTCCCCTCGTCAGAGGAGCCCCGCGTCCTTTTTCCCCTCGCCGGAGGAGCCCCGCATCCTTTTTCCCCTGCCCGGAGGAGCCCCGCGTCCTTTTGCCGCTCGCCTGAGGAGCCCCGCGTCCTTTTGCCGCTTGCCGGAGGAGCCCCGCGTCCTTTTTCCCATCGCCAGAGGAGCCCTGTGTCCTTTTGCCGCTCGCCGGAGGCGCCCAGCGTCCTTTTGGCCCTCTCCGGAGGAGCCCCGCGTGTTTTTCTGCTCGCCGGAGGAGCCCCGCGTCCTTTTTAGGCTCGCCGGAGGAGCCCCGCGTCCTTTTTCTGCTTGCCGGAGGAGCCCCGCGTCCTTTTTCCCCTCGCCGGAGGAGCCCCGCGTCCTTTTTCCCCTCGCCGGTGGAGCCCCGCGTCCTTTTTCCCCTCGCCAGAGGAGCCCCGCATCCTTTTTCCCCTGCCCGGAGGAGACCCGCGTCCTTTTGCCGCTCGCCGGAGGAGCCCCGCGTCCTTTTGCCGCTTGCCGGAGGAGCCCCGAGTCCTTTTTCCCCTCGCCGGAGGAGCCCCGCGTCCTTTTTCCCCTGCCCGGAGGAGCCCCGCATCCTTTTTCCCCTGCCCGGAGGAGCCCCGCGTCCTTTTGCCGCTCGCCGGAGGAGCCCCGAGTCCTTTTTCCCCTCGCCGGAGGAGCCCCGCGTCCTTTTTCCCCTCGCCGGAGGAGCCCTGTGTCCTTTTGCCGCTCGCCGGAGGCGCCCAGCGTCCTTTTGGCCCTCTCCGGAGGAGCCCCGCGTGTTTTTCTGCTCGCCGGAGGAGGCCCGCGTCCTTTTTACCCTTGCCGGAGGAGGCCCGCGTCCTTCTTCCCCTCGCCGGAGGAGCCACGCGTCCTTTTTCCCCTCGACGGAGGAGCCTCGCGTCCTTTTTCCGCTCGCCGGAGAAACCCCGCGTACTTTTTCCCCTCGCCGGAGGAGCCACGCGTCCTTTTTCCCCTCGCCGGTGGAGCCCCGCGTCCTTTTGCCGCTCGCGGGAGGAGCCCCGTGTCCTTTTGCCGCTCGCCGGAGGAGCCCCGCGTCCTTTTTCTGCTCGCCGGAGGAGGCCCGCGTCCTTTTTCCGCTCGCCGGAGGAGCCCCGCGTCCTTTTTCCCCTCGCCGGAGGAGCCCCGCGTCCTTTTTCCCCTTGCCCGAGGAGGCCCGCGTCCTTTTTCCCCTCGCCGGAGGAGCCCCGCGTCCTTTTTCCCCTCGCCGGAGGAGCCCCGCGTGTTTTGCCGCTCGCCGGAGGAGCCCCGCGTCCTTTTTCCCCTCGCTGGAGGAGCCCCGCGTCCTTTTTCCCCTCGCCGGAGGAGCCCCGCGTCCTTTTTCCCCTTTCCTGAGGAGCCCCGCGTTTTTTTTCCCGTCGCCGGAGGTGCCCCGCGTCCTTTTTCCCCTCACCGGAGGATCCCCGCGTCCTTTTTCCCCTTCCCGGAGGAGCCCCGCGTCCTTTTTCCGCTCGCCAGAGGAGACCCGCGTCCTTTTTCCACTCGCCGGAGGAGCCCCGCGTCCTTTTTCCCCTTCCCGGAGGAGCCCCGCGTTCTTTTTCCCCTCGCCGGTGGAGCCACGCGTCCTTTTTCCCCTCGCCGGAGGAGCCCCACGTCCTTTTTCCCCTTGACGGAGGAGTCTCGCGTCCTTTTTCCGCTCGCCGGAGAAACGCCGCGTCCTTTTTCCCCTCGCCGGAGGAGCCCCGCGTCCCTTTTCCCCTCGCCGGTGGAGCCCCGCGTCCTTTTTCCCCTCGCCGGAGGAGCCCCGCGTCCTTTTTCCCCTCGCCGGAGAAACCCCGCGTCCTTTTTCCCCTCGACGGAGGAGCCTCGCGTCCTTTTTCCGCTCGCCGGATAAACCCCGCGTCCTTTTTCCCCTCGCCTGAGGAGCCCCGCGTCCTTTTTCCCCTCGCCGGTGGAGCCCCGCGTCCTTTTTCCGCTCGCCGGAGGAGCCCCGCGTCCTTTTTCCGCTCGCCGGAGGAGCCCCGCGTCCTTTTTCCCCTCGCCGGAGGAGCCCCGCATCCTTTTTCCGCTCGCCGGATGAGGCTTGCGTCCTTTTTCCCCTCGCCGGAGGAGCCCCGCGTCCTTTTTCCCCTCGCCGGATGAGGCCCGCGTCCTTTTTCCCCTCGCCGGAGGAGCCCCGCGTCCTTTTTCCCCTTCCCGGAGGAGCCCCGCGTCCTTTTTCCGCTCGCCGGAGGAGACCCGCGTCCTTTTTCCACTCGCCGGAGGCGCCCCGCGTCCTTTTTCCCCTCACCGGAGGAGCCCCGCGTCCTTTTGCCGCTCGCCGGAGGAGACCCGCGTCCTTTTTCCCCTCCCCGGAGGAGCCCCGCGTCCTTTTGCCGCTCGCCGGGGGAGCCTCGCGTCCTTTTTCCGATCGCCAGACTGCAGTCAGTTCTGCAGCTTCTCAGCCTGTGTCTGGAACAGGAAATTAAGAGATTGATTGTAATATCCTGTAATTAGATCTGGCCTGAAGAAGTTGGTACCGCATACATTTGTATTTGCACTGATAGATCCACCTGTACAAAGCTTTGTGCCTTTCAAAAATATCGATATATTTTTACGTAATCTGCAGTGCATATTAACTCATTTTTCCCTCACTTGATTGGACATTTAGGCTGCTGCCATTGTTTTCTCCTTTGCCAATTCAGTGCTACAGTGTCTGTGCGGAGCAGTCGGGGCTGAACCACGAGTACGATTGTTTTCATTAATCTCACTCGGGCCTGCTAAACTTTAGAAATGTTGCTAATAATTTTAACAGAATTACAGAAACGTCTTCAGTGACTGAGAATGCTTTTGCACAGTAACCTTAATAAACAAATCGTGTACCGTGCACAAACTCTACAAAGTGCAAGCTTTAGTTATTAAGCATGAAATTTCGGTGTTTGCTGAGGTCCTCGCATCTTTACGGTGCTAGTTATGTGTGAAAGGTGCTAGGACTGACTCAACTACTTAATCTTTGCCTAAAACCACAAGCCTGCTATTCACAGACAAACACGTGAAGAAAAGGCTGTACCCTACATGGTTTGTCTCACTTACATAACGCAAGCTACCAGCTTTTGTATTTTGCAATATTCCCCGCGGCCCCCTCTCCCCCCACCCCCCCTGCCCGGAGCAGGAATCACAAGTGTTCTGAACTCAGATAATCGGTATTCTGTTGGCTGTATCTGTCCTCTGTAATTTCTTACAAAGTCATAGTTTAGAGTTCTTAAGAGGAACGTATGCATGTCCTTTTTCCTCCTGAAGCTGCAGGTCACGCCAACACAACAGCTGTAACTTTCTACTGAAGTGTTCATGTCTAATAAGAATGGGAAATATTTATTTTTCTTCTCTTGTACATTGACAATGGAAACAATAGTGTGTGCTATATTCTTTATACACAGTCGTTGCTACATAGAACTGACGGTACAAAAAGTAAAGCCGTTGCAAATAAGCGCTTGAGCCTGCGCTGCTGAGCAGTTTGAAACAAACGGCTTCTTTCGACTTGCCTTGTGCATTTTAGTATTTAAAGTTTGTTAGTCCTGCACAAACAGCACAGTAATGATTAGGTATCTGGAAGCTGGCTTTTATTAAAAAAAAAATAAATAAAATTACACCAGAATTTGGAAGTGTGTGAGCTGTGTTTTTGGAGGGAGGGGGCAGTGAACCTGAGTCTTGACATCAGGATCCTGTGGCTGTTATCTGATACAGCAAGTCTAGGTGAGGAATCTATGTGATTAATTCTTTCTTTTTTTTTTTTTTTTTCCCCTGATTTGTATATCCCTGTGGGGTTCTCTTGACAGCTCTTGGGGGCTTTGCCAACAGATGTGAAATGCCTGCCAGAGTCATGTGTGTCAACTGCTCGTGAATGCTGGGCAGCGTGTCCACAGCTATGTTGAACATGACAGCTGTTTTGTGTGGGGGTGGTTTAAAAGTTCTGCTGTCTGAAGCGCCCTCTCGAAGTGATCACGCTGTGATGCGGAGAAGGGCTTAGGCACCCTTAAAAATTTGTTTCCCAAACTTCAGATGGTCCAAGAAAAGCATTTGCCTGTTCTCTTTGCGGGGTGGAGGTGCAAATAAATACCCCCGCTGTGGTGACAATTTCACAAGATAGTTATGAGTAAGTTGTACCAGCAACTTGCTCCAAGCCTGAGTAGGCTGAAACAAGAAGTTCTGCTGCGTCATTTCTTAGAGCTGAGCCCGCAGCTTGGCCACGGGCAACAGCTGTTCTGCCACAGCCAGCAGGGCCACGCAGCAGGGATGCAGGGAACCAAAGGGCAGGGTTGTGGGACCTGGCGGGAGGAATTACGTTCAGCTCATACCCTCCCCAAAACCGCCTCTTGTAAGGAAGTGCTGTGGTGACGAGCAAAGACAGGGGTGTCCACCTGTATTGTTCTGGGGGTGTCCATCAGCTGCTGGTAAGAGACTTCATCCGAGGGGGAAAAAATGATTCCTGAAAGAGAGACTCGCCTTGCTGAATGTAGTTCCTTGAGGGAAACTCTGTGGTGTGGCCCAAGGGATTTTAGGTTAATTTATTGTGAAATTGTTCCATCCCTGCACCCTCACAGGAGCACGCACTGGTGTCCAGCCGGGGCGCAGGCTCCTTGGGAACGCGGGATTTCTGCCGAGACCGCAACGCAGCCTGACTGCCCTGGCAGCTGCTCTCCCGCATGGCAGCAGCAGGTCACGAAGGGAAGCACATTCTCTGGTGAAAGGCAGCTGTCAGTGTTCTACTCAGCCGGTGCGTAAATCTGCACTGCACAGGTTGTTTAGTGCCTCTGTTACCGAAATCCGGAATAAAACTCCTTAACAGCAGTGAGAAGTTGAGAAGCGGGCACTTCTTTATTGCAGCGCTGGGCGCACGGGGGTTCGCTCCACCTAGCGTGCGCGCCTGTCTGATTCAATAGCACCGTTAAATACACATTCGCTATGCATATTCAATAGATTTACGAGATATTGTCATGCATAAACATCAACATTCTGAGAAATCATCATAATACGCCTCCTCCCATTTATGCATGCTAAGTAATTTGAGTCGGGGGTCTTTTGGTGGTCTCGGGGGTCGTCAGAAGGCCCCCTCCTCAAATTTGTCGGTTGAACGCCTCCTTGAAATCTCCATATACAGTTCTGAGAACAAGGTCGCCTTGCCCTTAAATCTTCTGGCTTGAAAGCGACAGCTCAAGGCCCCAGCTGCATAACCGGTGCCTAACTACCCCGACATATGGAACTAATTGTCTAGGATAAGGATATGTTACCTTTCTCAGATAAGGGAGTTTTATGTTTCTTTTCTGGCTTGGAAGCGACGGCTCAAGGCCCCAGCTGCATAACTGGTGCCTAGTTCTACCGCTATCCTGACTACCCCTGACACACCAAACTGATTAGGATAAGGATATTTCATATATAAAATTTAACCCTATAGTTCTATGGTTAGTAAGAATCACCCTACATCTACATTCCAAATTCACATTGATTCAGTATTTTCCTGTTATCAATCATTGATATTGTTATTGATTATAATTCCACTGATTAAAGTCCTCGATGCCCAGATTGAGATGGAAAGGGTGTGGGGATTCCTAGCAGCGAGCTGGTATTCGTAGCAGGTTTGCAACACTTTGGAGGTTTTGCAACATTTTCCCCCCTTTGAACGTTTTGAAAATAATTTCAATACTTTCACCCTATTAATTACAATAGAAGTTATCATAACTTGGGGAATCTCTGTTACTGACTCTTCATTTCCTGTCTTGTCACTGCCTGGATAATCATGCGGTTAAAAGAAGTCTTGCGACTAATCTGTCGCCTGTTCATCAACTTGTGATTCAGCTGCAGCCTTTGACCAAGCCTCCCACCATTATCACTTCCCAGACTAAAACCCACTTTCCCAAAATCCCATAATAACATCTACGGTCAAACATGTTTCACAGTTAGTTTCAATGTTTTGGGATCTCTATTTACGATCTGCCAGGACGTAGGAGCCTTCTTTATCCGGGTGTAATGGATCCATGCGTCGGATTCAGCAATCTTGATGGCAGCGAAAGTAGTCAACAGTACTTGAAAGGGGTCCCTTCCAACGTTCTTGAAGGGGTTCGAAGGTCCACGTCTTCACATAGACATAATCACCTGGTTGGAAGTCATGTACTGGATTCTCCAAGGACAGAGGTCTGTTCCAAACAACTGCACTCTGAAGTGCGGTTAAAGTTTTCCCTAAAGAAAGCAGATCATTATAGACATCTTGTTTCCCTTTTAAATGCATATCCAAATTTGGCTGTGGTGATTCATCAGGTTTTCCATATAGCAACTCATAGGGACTGACTAATATTCCACTCTTTGGCTGGACCTGAATTCGTAACAGGGCCAACGGGAGCGCTTGGGGCCATTTTAAATTAGTTTCTTGACAAATTTTGCTAATTTGCCTTTTCAGTATTTGATTCATCCGCTCCACCTTTCCACTAGACTGTGGTCTCCATGGTGTATGCAAATCCCAGGTAATTCCCAGAATTTTACTAACACCTTGGACCACCTCTGCAACAAAATGGGGACCTCTGTCAGAAGAGATTCCAATAGGTACTCCAAACCTTGGGATAATCTCTTGAAGCAACCATTTAATGACTTCCTTTGCCCGATTGGTGCGACAAGGAAAGGCTTCTGGCCATCCTGTAAAAGTATCAACCCCTACCAGAACGTACCGATACCCATTTTGTCGAGGCAATTCTGAAAAATCGATTTGTCAATAGTCTCCTGGTTCCGTACCTGGTTTCAACTTTCCCATTTGAACCTTTTTCTTTACTACTGGATTGTTTTGTAAGCATGTCTCACATTTTGCAGTTGTCATTTTAGCCATTCCCAACATCTTTAGTGACACTACTTGCTTCTTTAATAAGGCCACCAATGCTTCTGCCCCCCAATGACATTCCTTATGTTTTGTGTGTATTATTTCCCTCGTCAGCAATGGCGGGATTATTACTTGGCCTGATGCCGTTACCCACCATCCCGCTGGATTTTTCTTAGCATTTAATAATTTTCCTAATTTCTCATCCTCTTCTGAGTATTTAGGCCTTTCCCTTGGTAGAGCAATGGTTTTAGTGGGAATCACTGCCAGTTGCAAGACATTTCTTTTGGCTGCACTTTTAGCTGTCCGATCTGCTAGCCTGTTCCCGGGATACAGCTTCTCTTGTACTCCCTGATTGATGTGCTTTACCGTGCATGATTGCCACTGCAGTCGGTTTCTGGACTGCTCGCAGCAGATGCAAAATTTCTTCTTTATACTTAATGTCCGATCCTTGTGAGGATAATAATCCTCTTTCTTTCCACAAAATTCCATGGACGTGTACCACACCAAGTGCATACTTGGAATCAGTCCAAATATTCACTCTCTTTCCTTCCCTTAATTCCAAGGCTTTGGTTAAAGCTACCAGTTTTGCTCTCTGAGCTGAGGTGGTGTTGGGTAAAGCATTTGCTTCTATAACAGCTTTCTCAGTTGTTACCGCATATCCTGCGTAGCGAGTCCCGTTCTCAACAAAACTGCTACCATCTGTGTACAGCTCCCAGTCCGGATTGTCCAGAGGTACGTCTTTTAGATCCTCCCGACTGGAGTACACGTGTTCAATGGTTGCTAAGCAGTCGTGTTCCAGTTGCCCTTCTTCCTGTACTGAACTCAAAAAGACTGCAGGATTAATCAGGTTAGTGGTTTTCAATATTGCATCATCCTGTTCCATCAAAATCACTTGATATTTCACCATTCTGCTCGGGGATAACCAATGACCCCCCTTTTGTTCCAACACTGATATCACCATGTGGGGTACATATACCACCATTGTTTTTCCCCAAGTCAATTTACGAGCCTCCTGTATTAGCATCACAGTAGCTGCAACCGCTCTCAGACAAGCAGGCCAGCCTTTACTTACAAAGTCCAGTTGTTTGGAGAAGTATCCAACCGAGCGCTTCCAACTTCCCACCTTCTGAGTCAGTACTCCCAAGGCGATATGTTGTCTCTCGTGTACAAACAGCTGGAAGTCTTTGGTCAAATCCGGAAGTCCCAAGGCTGGTGCTGTCATCAAAGCTTGTTTTAAGCTTCGAAAGGCTCTTCGCTGGTCTGGACCCCATTCGAATGGTGGACCTTTAAGAGCTTCATATAATGGCTTAACCAGCAGACCATAGTTCATTATCCACAGCCGACACCACCCAGTCATTCCCAAAAATGTTCTTAACTCGTGGGTATTCCTTGGTTCTGGGGTACTGCAAATTGCGTCTTTACGATCTGTCCCCAGTCGTCTCTGCCCTTGTGAAATTTCAAAACCCAGATATATTACAGTCTGTTTTGCTATCTGGGCCTTAGTTCTGGAAATTTTATATCCACTTAGCCCCAGAAAGTTTAAAAGGTCAATGGTTACCTTTATACATGCTGGTCTCTCTTCCGTCGCTATCAGTATGTCGTCTACATACTGTAGGAGCAGATGTGCAGGTTTAGGGCCATCTTGTTTCCAGGTTTCCAGTTCTTTTGCTAATTGGCTTCCAAAAATTGTTGGACTGTTCTTGAATCCTTGTGGTAATCTGGTCCATGTCAATTGTGTCCTTCGTCCTGTGTGAGGACTCTCCCACTCAAAAACAAACAATTTTCGACTTTCCTCCTCCAGAGGTATGCAAAAGAAAGCATCTTTTAAATCAAGCACTGTAAACCACTGATAGTTCTCTCCTAAAGCTGTCAGGAGGGTGTATGGGTTAGCTACGACAGGGTGCATATCCTTCACTATCTGATTTATTGCTCTCAAATCCCGCACTAATCTGTATTCCCCAGATGGCTTTTTCACAGGTAAAATTGGAGTGTTATGTTCAGATTCACATTCTTCTAAAATTCCATGTTTCAAGAGTTTATCAATTAATTGACTTATTCCCAGTCTTGTTTCAGTTTTAACCGGGTATTGTCTCAACCTCACTGGTTTCACATTCTCTTTTAAGTCCACTTTTACAGGCAGTGCCGCTTTAGACTTTCCAGGGATCTCTGTATTCCAAACTATAGGTATTACACCATCATCAACCTCTTTTGGAATTTCCTGAATTTGAACCTTTTCCTGGATCATTAATATTTCTCCTGCCTTTGACTCTGGTATTTTTAAAAGGATTTCTCCCTCTTCAAAAATAATTTGTGCATTTAATTTAGATAGCAAATCCCGTCCCAACAAGGGTCTTGGACATTCTGGCACATACAGAAATTCACGTGTGATTGCTTTATTTCCAAACTTCAGATCAAGGGGTTGAAGGAATGGTCTATCTTCTTGTTTCCCTGTCGCTCCAACTATGGTGGCCATTTTATTTCCTATTTTCCCTTTACAAGTATTCAAGGCAGAGTACACAGCTCCAGTGTCCACTAAAAATTCAACTTTATCATCTCCCAGCTTAATTACAACCAGAGGCTCAGCTGGGTTCCACTCCGGTCCCCTTCTTTCATCTAAAACCATCATATTTGCAATCCCTTGCTGTTTTTCTTGTAGCCGGGGGCATGCCTTTTTCCAATGCCCATTCTCTTTACAGTATGCACACTGATTTATTCCTAGAGGTGCATTAGATTCTCGGTTACCGAAATCTCTAAAACCTCCTCTTCCCCGCACTCGTCCTCTCCCTGCTGCCGCGCTCCCTGTCAAAACAGCAATCAGTCTGTTGTCTCTCACCCTTTTCTTTTGTTCTTCCTCCTTCTCCCGATTATTATAAACTTTCCATGCTGTTTCCAGCATTTTGACCAAATTTCTTGAGTCTTCCCCCTCTAATTTTTGAAGCTTGCGCTTTATATCAGGTTGTGATTGTGCCATAAAAATTAAGGCTAATTGTTGTTGTTCTGCCTCTGTTTCCAATTTTAAATTGGTATACTTTCTAGAGGCTTCTTTCAAGCTTTCCAAATATACAGAGGGCGACTCAGTTTTATCTTGTTTTATTTCATATCATTTAGTCCAATTCAAAGCTTTTGGCATTGCATGTTTCACTCCATACAATATCCATTTCTGGTAACAAGTTAGTCTTTCCCGGTGTACAGGGTCATTCGGGTCCCACTGAGGGTCTCCCGAAGGAAATTTTGTTCCAATGTCCCAGAAAATACTCCACCCACACCTGTCGCCTCTGCTTGTGCCTTTCCCACCTTTAAAACCATCTGCTTCTCCGTACTATCCAGCAAATTATCTAATATTACTTGTAAATCTTTCCGATCAGGATCCTGAGTTCTAATAATCGTTTCCACCACTCTTCCTACTTTTTCCAGATCCTCCCTGTACGTCCCTGCTGCCTGTTTCCATGCCATTAGATCTGCGACAGGAAACGGGGTTTTGACATATACCGGTCCGCTTACTCCCACGCCCTGCCTTAAGGGAGCCAACATCTGGGTTTGCTGACGAGTTCGCCTAAATACCGGAGTATGCACTACCACCTCTGTCATTTCATCAGTATCCTCCCTTGTACTGTCCGGCTCTATTCCTCCCGACTCATTCTTTTCTCGTGAGGAGAGAGACTCCGCTCCCCCTCTCCCTCTTACCGGTGGGGCTATATCCAATTCTAACTCCATTTCATCCTCTTTTGGCACTGTACACCGAGTGCACCTCCTTCCAATATCACAAGCCGAGCAACAACTCTTAGTTTTCTTAGTTTTCTGATTTTCTGAAGTTAATGACATCACCAAATTATCTCGACTTATCAACTTACACTCGTCCTGCCAATCTGTTCTTTGTCTCAAGTAAAAGAACAAATCCACATACGGCACCTCACTCCAGTTACCTTCTCTCCTACAGAACAGCATTAACTGCAAGATAGTATTAGAGCTTAAAGTCCCATTAGCTGGCCACCTCTCCTGATCTTCCAAAACATAGAAAGGCCACCAGTGATTACAATACTCAATCATTTTACCCTTACGTAAATCATCATGCAGCTCATTCCCATGTGCCAACAAACATCCTAACGGTGATGTTTTCGGTATCTTATCATTAAGATTCCCCATACTACTGGTCTTACTCTTAAACAATTTAAACAATGACATTATATCAAATATAACAAGTGTAACAGTTACAACAGATACAGCAGGTACAGTAGATATAGCAGGTGCAGCAGGTGTGGCGGGTGTAATAGGTGGGGGGGTAAGAATAAAAGGTATAGCAGGTATATATATCAAAGTATATCAAATATGTTAAATATCGTTTTCCAAAAACCAAATACCGTATTCCAAATACCAGTTACGGAGTTCAAGGTCCAAGTATTCCAAATGCCAGATACCAGATAAATGCAAATGACAATTGTCCCAAATACACAAATGTCCAACGCAGCAATAGCTTTCGCTTATGACCTACGGGCAGAGGCCTAGGCTCCCAAACCAAACGGGTACCCTCTGAGCCCCAACCCTGCGAAGCTTTCGCCGCGCCTTATGGGCAGGCTATCCAAACCAGAAAGAAGTGCCTTACCCTTTTTCCCAGGGGTCTTGCTTCGAGCTCTTCGGTCCGGGGATCGGAGGTTCTCCCCGAGAATCCCTTGGTGCGCGCTGGAGGTCTCATGATCCCTCGGATCCGTCGAGGTTCAGAAGCGGTGTCCCATCTGGGTCGGCAAAACTGTTACCGAAATCCGGAATAAAACTCCTTAACAGCAGGGAGAAGTTGAGAAGCGGGCACTTCTTTATAGCAGCGCCGGGCGCACGGGGGATCGCTCCACCTAGCGTGCGCGCCTGTCTGATTCAATAGCACCGTTAAATACACATTCGCTATGCATATTCAATAGATTTACGAGATATTGTCATGCATAAACATCAACATTCCGAGAAATCATCATAATACGCCTCCTCCCATTTATGCATGCTAAGTAATTTGAGTCGGGGGTCTTTTGGTGGTCTCGGGGGTCGTCAGAAGGCCCCCTCCTCAAATTTGTCGGTTGAACCCCTCCTTGAAATCTCCATATACAGTTCTGAGAACAGGGTCGCCTTGCCCTTAAATCTTCTGGCTTGAAAGCGACAGCTCAAGGCCCCAGCTGCATAACCGGTGCCTAACTACCCCGACATATGGAACTAATTGTCTAGGATAAGGATATGTTACCTTTCTCAGATAAGGGAGTTTTATGTTTCTCTTCTGGCTTGAAAGTGACGGCTCAAGGCCCCAGCTGCATAACTGGTGCCTAGTTCTACCGCTATCCTGACTACCCCTGACACACCAAACTGATTAGGATAAGGATATTTCATATATAAAATTTAACCCTATAGTTCTATGGTTAGTAAGAATCACCCTACATCTACATTCCAAATTCACATTGATTCAGTATTTTCCTGTTATCAATCATTGGTGTTGTTATTGATTATAATTCCACTGATTAAAGTCCTCAATGCCCAGATTGAGATGGAAAGGGTGTGGGGTTTCCTAGCAGCGAGCTGGTATTCGTAGCAGGTTTGCAACACTTTGGAGGTTTTGCAACATCTGGACTGCTCAGTGCACGGGTTTCTTGTAAATCTCAGCTGCTCAGGGTCACATTCTCTGTCAGTGTTGGAATAAGACTCAGTCTTCACCGACAAGAGTTCCTGTCCCACCACCCAAGCTGTAGAAGGTGCAAGCAGGGACTGCGAGAATGAAGAACTGCCCATTGTACTCGAAGAGCAGGTTCGGGATTATCTGAGGAACCTAAAGGTGCACAAGTCCATGGGACCTGATGAGATCCATCCGTGGGTCCTGAGGGAACTGGCGGATGAAGTTGCCAAGCCACTGGCTATCGTATTTGAGAAGTCGTGGCGGTCTGGTGAGGTCCCCGACGACTGGAAGAGAGGGAACATAACCCCAGTTTTTAAAAAGGGGAATAAGGAAGACCCGGGTAACTACAGGCCGGTCAGCCTCACCTCTGTGCCTGGCAAGGTCATGGAGCAGATTCTCCTGGAAACCATGCTAAGGCACACGGAGAGCAAGGAGGTGGCTGGTGACAGCCAACATGGCCTCACCAAGGGCAGATCGTGCCTGACCAATTTGGTGGCCTTCTATGACGGGGTGACGGCATCGGTGGACAAGGGACGAGCAACTGACATCATCTACCTGGACTTGTGCAAAGCTTTTGACACTGTCCCGCACGACATCCTTCTCTCTAAACTAGAGAGGCATGGGTTTGATGGACAGACCACTCGGTGGATAAGGAGTTGGCTGGATGGCCGCACTCAGAGAGTGGTGGTCAACGGCTCAGTGTCCATGTGGAGACCGGTCACGAGTGGCATCCCTCAGGGGTCCGTGCTGGGCCCGGCCCTGTTCAACAATTTGGCGGCAACATGGACAGTGGGATAGAGTGCACCCTCAGCAAGTTCGCCGACGACACCAAGTTTTGTGGTGCCGTCGACACGCTGGAAGGGAGGGATGCCATCCAGAGGGACCTTGACAGGCTGGAGAGGTGGGCCCGTGCCAACCTCATGAAGTTCAACCAGGCCAAGTGCAAGGTCCTGCACCTGGGTCATGGCAATCCCAGGCACAAATAGAGGCTGGGCGGGGAATGGATTGAGAGCAGCCCTGAGGAGAAGGACTTGGGAGTGCTGGTGGATGAGAAGCTTAACATGAGCGGGCAATGCGCCCTTGCGGCCCAGAAGGCCAACCGCATCCTGGGCTGCATCAAGAGGAGCGTGGCCAGCAGGTCGAGGGAGGTGATTCTCCCCCTCTACTCTGCCCTGGTGAGACCCCACCTGGAGTACTGTGTCCAGTTCTGGAGCCCCCAACACAAGAAGGACATGGACCAGTTGGAGAAGGTCCAGAGGAGGGCCACAAAGATGATAAAAGGGCTGGAGCACCTCTCCTATGAGGACAGGCTGAGAGAGTTGGGGCTGTTCAGTCTGGAGAAGAGGAGGCTCCGGGGAGACCTGATAGTGGTCTTCCAGTACCTCAAGGGGGCCTACAAGAAAGATGGGGAAAGGCTGTTCAGTAACGCCTGTTGCAATAGGACGAGAAGTAATGGTTTTAAAATAGAGGGGGGTAGATTTAGATTAGAAATTAGGAAAAAATTTTTTACGATGCGAGTTAGAGAACACTGGAACAGGTTGCCCAGAGAGGTGGTGGAGGCCCCATCCCTGGAAACGTTCAAGGCCAGGCTGGATGAGGCTCTGAGCAACCTGATGTAGTCAGGGATGTCCCTGCTCCTTGCAGGGGGCTTGGACTAGATGACCTTTGAAGGTCCCTTCCAACCCTAACCATTCTATGATTCTATGATTCTAAGAATTCAAAGTAAGACAAATTGATCTCTTCACGCTGGTGGGATTTTATTTGGGAGATCACAGATGGCCTTCAGCTTTAAGGATCAAATTTAACCGTCATTCTAAATGACAAGTAGAAATACTTTGTCTTTTTTTTTTTCTCTCCCCCGCATTGGCCAGTTTCAAGGTTTTTAAGTGAATTGTCCTCTGTACCCTTTCTGTCTCCTCCCCCCTCTGCCCCAAGAATGTCATCAATGTATTGATCAACACTGACCCCCTCCTCGGCAGGAACCATTTCCAGCTCTCCTGCTAAGGCATGATGGGCTAGCGTGGGGGAGTGCTTATATCCCCGTGGGAGTCTGGTACAAGTGAATTGCTGCCCCTCCCAGGTAAAAGCAAAGCGGTCTTGGTCCTCAGCTTGTAGGGTACCATAAAAAACATGTCTTTCACATCCACAGTTGCCATAATCGGGTGGGCTCGCTCCTGGATTGCGGCTGTTAGCTCGGCAGTGTTGGGTGCGGGGGCTGTCAACGGACCGGTATTTGCATCAAGCCTGCGATGGTCCACAGTTAGTCTCCGTTTCGCATGAGGTTTCCGCACTGGCCACAGCGGCGAGTTAAAGGGGGAGTGAGCTGAGACTACAATGCCCTGTTCCTTTTACTCCTCTAGCTTTATTCTGGCTTTATTCCTTCCCTGGCTCCCAAGGGTACTTTTGGGTTTGACATTTGTAAGTTGCGAGGGAGGAAGTGGGGGGGCAGTCTGCAACAATCCTGTGTCATACCCTGGCTTACCAAAAGACCATTGTCCCCCCTGGTTATCTGACCAGCTCCGTCCTGTCAATAGGCCAAGCCCTAGCAGATTAAGCGGGAATTCGCCTGCTACCATCGCCACTGTGTCGGCTTTTTCATCCCCCGGCAAGCGGAGGCTAACCGACACTGACGGTTGCCGTTGAACATTGCCAAATGCATCAGCCACAAGTGATTGCTTTTTCGATGGCTGGATTCCGCACTTTGCAGCATCTCTGCGCTTGATTGCCGAGATTTGAGCTCCAGTGTCTACTCCAAAGGTAATTGGAATTTGTCGAGGGGCCACAATGCCAGCGATTAATAAATCATTTCTACTGCCCATGGTGAGCTGTCTAATATACACCCAACCTTCGCCCCCCGGCTCACCCTCTGGAGGCGAAGGAATCGGTTTCAGGACTGGTCAGCCTCCCGGAGACTGATGGGAGGCGGGGCGCTAGGGGCCTCACCCTCACAGGCTTTAAGATCGGGTTCCTTGCGAATTGGCCTGTCTGGCCACCGCCTCACCAATCTCTCTAGCCTGTCAGTAGGTAACCCCTCCATCAATTCCCTTGGGATTCCTTTTTGCCGCAGGACGTTGGGTCGACTTGGAATGTCTCTTCCTGCAGGGGTTCTGGCGAGGGAGGGTTTGGAATTACCCTCCTGCTGCAATGCCGGTTTGACTTCCACCATACATCTTAAACCCTTAGAGTCAGGCCTTCCAGTCGATGTAACCACTGGGCCGTCCTTGTGCCCAAAGTTTATCAATTCCTGTGCCACCTCCCCCCAGCTCCACCCTTTCCCATCCGGGGGTTGGTGGTCCCTTTCAGGGGTAAGTCCCTCTAAAGTTGCCCTCATTCTTTCAGTAGCCGGCATAACTCGGACCTTTCTCTGTATTCCAGTGGGTTTTAAAGAATCGGGAGTTTGATAAGGGGGGGTCATTCACTCAGGGTCCACAGGCATCATCACTGGAGACTCCTTTCGGGGCTCCAATTTTTGCTCATACGTCATCTGCAGACAAGCCGCCTTCTGCACACTCTCCACTAACTGCTCAACAGTTCCTGTAATTGCAAGGGGGTCGCCTCGTTCCCGGGGATTTAGCCCCACGGCCCAAGAGGCTGCCCGCTGAGAATCCCTTGCCTCTACAGCAGCGATCAAACTGGCACCAAGAACAACACACACAATTGACTTTCCCTTACCAGTTTTCACTCTCAAATCCCCAGAGGGGTACCTGCTTCATTATTCATCTCCCACAAACAGAGGCGGGGGGGAGGGCAGTCCTCTCAGGAAGGTAACATGTACACTTTCCTCGTAAACTCCCAAAACTCACAACTCAACTGCACCCCTACGTCCCTGAGAGGCCTCCCTTAAACAAGCAGCAACAGGCGTGGGAACCAAGGGTGGGGGGTGCTGGTCTCAGGAAGGCAGCACCTAAGTTTCACACACAGTATCCCACCCCCCAGACTTTCCTGAGAGGTCTCACGTAAACAAACAACAGGTGAACAATACGGCACTCTCGCTCTGAGCGATCCTGTCCGTGACACCAATTAAAAATGTTGTGATCCGATTTTGGATGAGAGGAAGGCCCCTTTGTGTTCTAGCCAACCTCAGGCAGGTCTGGGAGGCTAGGGGCAGCTAGACCAGACTCTCCCTGTGGATTTGATCACCTCGAGCGAGATTAAGACACAAACGAGGTCAAATGCCGTGCGACCAGACTTAGTTTTATTCTAAAAAGGTGCATGATAGTAGCGATAGGACAGAGTGAGAAGAAAAGGTGGAAATTAAGCAAGCGTTTGGGATTGAGTTGCCAGAATAGACACCACCATGGATCCACGGTGTCCTGCAGGTCCAAATCTCTCAGTGCTTCGAAGGTGGGAGATTGCAGAGACAACTTGATTGAGCAGACTTTCTAGCCCCGTGTCCTTTTGCCGCTCGCTGGAGGAGCCCCGCATCCTTTTGCCCCGAGGGAGCACCTTGATATTTTGCCCCGAGGGAGGCCCACATGCTTTTCCCGATCTATGGAGAAGCTCCGCGTGCTTTTGCCGCTCGCCGGAGGAGCACTGTTTCCTTTTGTCCCGAGGGAGGGCCTTGATCATTTCTCCGGGAGCCCCGCAGGCCTTTGCCGCCCGCCGGAGGCGCCCCGCGTGCCTTTGTTGGCAACCGGAGGAGCCCCGGTAGCTTTTTGCCCTGAGGGAGCTCCGCGCCCCTTTGCAACTCACCAGAGGAACCCCACGTCCTTTTATGCCCAAGGAGCCCCACATCGCGTCTGGTCGCACCGGAGGAGCCCCACGTCACGTGCGCCCGGGGACCAATGCCTCACATGGTGTTGTGCCTGAGTAGCCCTGCATCCTAGTGCAGCAGAGGAGCCCTGCATGGCGCTGCGCCGGAGCAGCCGGTTAGGACCCAGGGCCGTAGCAGGTTTGTGATTCCCTGGGACTAAATTAAGGTGGAACGACACCAAACGATCGATTTAACATTTTATTTAACATTCAGTGGAACGAGTTAACTTTCAAAACTTGGGAAGCATAAAGGGGTTGACAGCTGGGGCTCTTATCAGAACATTTCTAAAAAGGAGGAAGATGGAAAAGAGAGGGAAAGAGATATCACCACCCTTGGACCCAGCGACGACGATGACGGGCGGGTGCGTGATTCCGGTGGGGGGGCTCGCACGCGGCTCCCTGAGGCCGGCTCTTTTATAGCCTAATGCCCAGCTCCAGTTATGCCCCTTGAAGACTTGTATGGTCTGGTTCCAGAGAGCTCTGAGTCCTCTGCGCAGGCGCTAAGCAAGCGCTACATGTGAGGGGTGGTGCGAAGCCCCTTCCTCAGGTGGCCGCTGTGTGACCCCTGGCCATGGATGGCAAGTGGTTAACAGGGACCTGTGGAGCTGCGCATCCCCCATGCGGCCACCACCTCCTGTGCTGCCGGGCTCCTACTGCCCCTATGCAAACTGCACCCTGCCCCACGGCCACAACAAGGTTTGAGACATCAGCACACATGGATTCCTTCAGTCCCTTACACCCTCCAGCACCAGCGGGATCCACGTGAGACGTGACAAAGAGTAAAGACTAATATTAGACAAGAGAAATATTAAGATGGTATGTCTGTAGCAAATTGTAGCATTGACGGATGCAGAGATCTCAGGTTTTGGACCTGGACAATTCCTGGTTTGATGGTCGCAGTGGCATCTCAGTGGGCACACCGAGACTGCCTGACTCTTGGCCGGCTTAAACGAGGCCTTCTGGGTGGCTGTTAAAGGCCAGCAAGACTGATGCTCTCCTGGCAGTAGAGAATGAGAAGTTACAAGCTTCTGGAAGATGGCACTGGGCTAAAGATGACGGCACTGGCACCTGTTAATGCAGCGTGGGTGCGGCAGAGCTGGCGGGAGCCCTTCTCTCTGGCTCAGTGCTTACGCTTGGAGCTGGAATCAGGTTTTGTCAGGCTAACTCTGTTTGCTGGGTGCTGGTGGCTCCTTATGCCCTCATAGAGTGCCTCCTCCAGCTCTGCCTGTGCCTGATAGCTCCGCTGAGACGGGCTAATTGGTATAGCTTTGCGGCAATAAAACACTCGCACGTGTTTAACGTTTCTAACATGCTTTACTGAACTTGGCAGTTTACAGGCAGTTTACAGGCGGTTTACAATAAAGCAATTCAAAACCCAGTAAGTTAAAACACAAAACATTCATGTACACAGTATTTCCAAGGGCTCAAACGACTGTCAGATTCCAACACATTAAGACTTGAAAACATTACTATTTCAAGTGCAGCCCTGTTTTCCTCATCCCTCTTTCTCTCTGCCTCAGCCAGCCGGTGCCCAGGGACAGAGGGGACTTCGGGTTTGGACACTGAAGGGTGCACGGCGTAAAGAGGGCAGGGCCAGCAGGCAGCAGCCACCAAGCAAGGCCCCCATGTTATAAATCCCTTCATGCTGGGATCGTCACCGCAAGTGATGTATCTCCTTGATCCCCTGAAAAGAAAAAAAACCCCAAACCATCACATAACATCACTCCTACAGTTCTTCAGATGGTTTTAGAACTCCCAGTACTGAGTGCATGTGCTGGTTGCAAGACCGTACATGGTAGGCTGTCTCAGCTCTAGCAACACTTGCGTATTCAGGAAAAATGGCTTTGCTTACGTGCGAGAAAAAGCAGATCTGATTCCAGCCGCAGACACACGGCCTTCAGGCTCTGAGATCCTGCCTGGGCTGCTTGAGGAGCTAAAATCGGCTTCCCTGCCTGGAAAGGAGAAGGGAAGAGTGAAAATGGAAATTACAACTCCAAGATTGTTTTGAAAAGAACAGGGAATCATCCACATCCTTCCTTGTCCGTCCTGTGTGAATTTGACAAGTTAGGTGAATTGGCTGGCACGGGTCTCACCCTGTCCAGCAGCCCGGCAGCTAAGGCGCTCCCTGCACAAGTCCCACATCCGCATCTCCTACTCATCTCCTACTTGCAGTTAGAGCCGTGGCTCTCTCACGGAGCAAGCGCAAGGCTGAGCTCGAGGCTGCAGGCATCCTGAGGCGAGAATCTCCCTTCAGCGGTGTGCGTCCAACTTTCTGTACAGCTGGAGCGGTACCGGGACAATGAACGGGCCAGAGAGAGAGAGGAGTTGTGGTGTGCCTGCTGGGAACTCGGCTTCCACCTCCCAATAAAGCAGGTACTGAATTATACAAAGTGGAACAGCTTCCCTGGGTACAGACTCCCTGCATCCCCTCAGCCCGCCCAGCAGCCTGCTCTTAGCACACTGGCACATCCCAACTTCTCGCCTGCCACTGCGTCGTGCCCCGTTTCCTGGCTCCCAGCACAGGACGGTGAGAGGAGGGAGGTGTGACTCAGATTTGCTGATTCCCCTGGCTGGAAGAAGGTTCAGACAATACCAGCCCGGGGGTAAACAGAGACTTTTGTTCAAGAGTTAGGCTCATTGGCAAATGATTGGGTGGCAGAAATGCTTCTTGTTTACCACGCATGCGAGGATTTTATGCCTTGCCTTTACTTACTTGTTTACCTTTCTTCTAGTAAGAAGAAAGAGAAGGGGGGAGAGAGAGAGAGAAAGATATCAATGGTCTGGGTTCCAGCATAGGTGCAGCCAGTGGGGGTCTACGGTTTGTGGGAGCGCTCATCCAGAAAATCCTATTCTTTGCTGGAGCCAAGGCTTTTTATCAAGGTAATCTGTCCCTGCCACCATAGGTGATGCTTAGCATGATCCAGGCAGCGTTAGGTGACATTTAGCGTCATCTAGGCTGGCTTACGCATTATGTAACTTAGGATGAGCTCCTAAACCTTCAGTTACATACTCGGGGGGTTCACTTGGAATATGCATTTCGGTGTCGATGAGGAGTTAAGGAGGCAAAGTTCCCTCAGCAGACAGGGTCTCTTTAGAAATGCGGTAATGGGCTAAGGCAAGGCCACCTTACGTCCATCCCCCAGCCACACCCGGTTGCAGTGTCACCGTAACCCAGGGACACAGATTTAGAGGCTCCGGGGGTCTCCTTGCCCCCTGCTCCCTTATCAGGCTTTGCCTCCTGCTCTTGTTTGCAGCCTTCTGAGCAAAACCAGTTCCCTGCTCCAGGGGGTCACAAGTTAGCCTTAGTCAGTTGGTCTCCTACAGACACTCTTCTCCTTTGTGCTCAAGCCCGTGCTCCAAAAGAGGCAGACAGATCTCAAGAGAAGGTTCTTTTCCCTTTACTGAGCTCAGTAACACGGAGCTCCTTCTCTTTCTTGATTTGTGAGGAAGCAGATAAGTACCTAACTGCACAAGGTTTGTGCCCGAGACCCCGAACTGCAGCTGGCCTCTGCCGCCAGCCCAGAGCTGAGCAGTTCATTAGTTAGGACAGACGGGATTCAGGCTTTTACTTGCCCATTCCTCCTGTGTAGCTTGCTGACTTCTTTTCTGGACCCTCCATTGCTGCTGTGGCGGCCGTGCGCTTGCTGCAGCCTCAGAGCCTTCTGAACAAGAGGAGATACACACGTCTTGAGAGGCCACAGCCCAACCACTCATTGCCTACGTCTCTCCTAAGCAACAGCAGCAACAATTTCTTACAAGGGAGCGGATCACAACATTTGTGATGCAGAATTGCAGGATTGTTTCTCTAGGCCATTTAACAGCAACTTGTAGATTTCAGTTCAAAAAGACCAAGCACTTTAAAGCCAAAGCCACTCTTTTTTTGTAGCTGCTGCTTGGCTTGTTTTCGTTTCAAAGAAATGCGTGGCTATTTGAACATGTTTTCCACATCAATGCAACTAAATTAGCGTAAATTCAAGCTTTAAATCTGAAATAGACCAAAATCCAAACTAAAATGATAGTGTTACGCTCATAGTTTTTACCTGACATTTTAAGCATCTTTTGCTCAAAATATTTAGATTCTGATTCTATTCCAAGAGTATCTCTTGGAAGTTAGAGAGCACCTTTTCCGCTTCCCTGCAATTTACTTAGCTTTTGTCCTACGAATACTTCCTTCCTGCTGACTAACAAAATTCACAGTGCGCCGTTCCTACTTGAAGAGCCAAGCGTGATCTTCAAACGCCAACTTCCTTCTGCAGTTGAACGTCAGACTGACTTCCCCTGCTGTTAAACAAAAACAAACAAACAAACAAAAGAGAAATAAGAGACAGAGATCGTACTTGGCTTCAGCCTGGACTAACTGCAGAGTTATCACACACCTGATGAGGAACACAGGAAATTGGGGTGGTACTCTGTTGGATACCTGGAGTACCAGGGGCACTTAGTGAACAGTCCAGACCAAATGGAATTGTTAGGTTTGTGAGCAGCAGGCCTCAAGGACATCACTGAAGCCGCTTGTGAGAAAGTTCTGAAGCTGCCTGCAAGAAAGTACTGAAGCCACCTGTGAGAAAATAATGAGGCCGCCTGTGAGAAAGTACTGAAGCTTCCTGTGAGAAAGTAAACGAAGCAACCTTGAGAAGAAGGAAAACACCTGGCATACGTGACTGGGGGCTGAACGTGAAGCAGGGTGCAGGTGGAGAGAGCCGTGCGCGTGAACAAAGAGACTTAACGAATCATATTTTAGCTAGGAGCGCGTGCATGATACAGTTAACCAATTAGTAGAGAGCTTGCGCATGATACGGAATTAGAAGGGCTATATTAACCGGGATGTATCAACAATAAATTGGCATTTGCTTGATCATATTGGTCGTCAGCAGTGTCCGTGACTTCCGCGTCAGCAGGTGGCGCCTGAACAGGGACCCTCGGAGAGAGGGTACAGGGACCCTCAGATCGATGTTGGACATCCCGACGGCACCGAAGAAGGAAAGAAGAAATGAGGGGGCGGAAGCCGGTCGAAGTCGAGTGCTGCTCTGGCGCTCGGGAAGTCCCTATAGTGCAAAAAGGTACAAAAGGTACGGAGGGAATCTCGTCTTGGCCAAACGAGCGGCCGGGGAGGAGATGGGGTCCACACTGAGCAAAGAGGAGTCAGCAGTGGTTAAGCTCCTCCAACATATGCTCTCTATGAGAGGACTGAGTTATGACTCGGCCGTCCTAGAAGCTTTGCTGCAGTGGGCAAAGAAAAGGGAATTAATCCCCACAGTTGATGATGCTTTTGAACTCCCGACACGGGAAAATATAGGAAAAGAACTGTGGGATGAAATAAGTAAGGGATCAAAGGAGGCGAGCAAACTCTCCACCGTGTGGAGGCTAATGAATGAAACATTGATAAGCATGAAAGCCGAACGTTCAGTCGTCGCGTCTGCTTTGGCGGCTTTAACTCCAGCCGGCGGGTCCACCTCCGCTACCAGCATGCTGTTCTCGGGTTTAACGAGCCCTGCCGCCGCCCCGGCTCGTGCTGAGGGTGGGGGGGTTCGAGCCCCAGCAAGGACTCCAGGAAATGCAGCCACAGCCCCTATAACTAGAGATATGTGGGCACCAGAGGGAAAAACTGCCAAAGGCTTTTCACCACCATCAGATGTACCACCGCCAGGCACCCCGCCACGCTGCGCCAGCGCAGGCTCAGAGTCACGAGCCTTTTCGCCAGCGCCAGCGGCTCCGGTTTATCCCCCATTACCACCTTCTTCCCTGGCACCATGGCGTGAGGAAGAGGGGGATGAACATTCATCCGGCTTGAAGGATGCACAGCTGCAAGAGACGCTAAAAGGGCTGGAAGCCCTAGAGGTTCGCCTAGAAGCGTCGCTGGGAAACTTGTCAACTCCTTCGCCTGTGCCACATCGAGACCTGCCAGCGTCCAACCTATTCGTTCCGAATGGAGCATCGGGTGAGATCAGTCTTTTTGCACCTTTGCAAGGGACGCCGGCCGGAGGGGCCGGGGATTTGAATCCGATAGTGCAGAGGAAAGAGGTGATTCGAGATGCTTTGACAGAAGGAGAGCCTTTGCCCACGGCATTTCCAGTTGTGACCAATAATACTGGGAGAAGTGTGTGGCAAGCATTAGACTGAAGGAAGCTAAAAGCGCAGTGCAGTGCTAAAATCATCATATACTCAATCTGTGTTGCAGCATATTTTTTTGTCACACTTGTTAACTCCTCATGATATTAGAATGATTGTCCAGATGCTTTTGCTACTGTCACGGCAGCTGCAGTTCTTTCAGCACTGGCAGACTGCTTGTGATAGGGCACCTGCAACGCCTCGACAACTGGGTGATCCATTATTCGGGGTGCAAACTCAAATGCTGATGGGAGCGGGACCCTACACACGATCTGATTGGCAAGCGCACTTTGCTACCGAAGTATTACAACTGGGCCAAGATTTGGCCTATAGAGCGCTTGCTAGGGTGCCCGATGAAAAGTCCGGACCTGCCTTTACGTCAGTAAGGCAAGGTCCCACAGAACCATATGGGAAATTTATTGATCGGTTGCACACTGCAATTATGGCTCACCGTGATCTGGATGATGACATGAAAGCAAAGTTCTTAGATATGCTTGCCTTTAATAATGCTAATGAAAAAACTAAGAGAGCCCTTAGTGTGCTGCCAAAAGGATCTAGTACAGGGCAACTGCTGGAAGCTGCCGAGCGAATGTTAGAACAAGAAAAAGCTACAGCCATGGCTGCTGCTGTAGGTGCAGCAGTTAAACCGTTGATATCAATAAAGCGGCGCGTGATTAACTGTCTGTAACCCCCATTCCCTCTTCCCGCCCCCCACCCCCATCCCTGTCCCGCTCAGGGGGCAGGGGAGGGAGGTGGAGATGGTGTTAAGGCCGGGAAGAGGGAGGGGTGGGGGGAGGTTGTCTTGTTCCCTTTTTCCTTATCCTGCTTTGGTTTTAGTGATGGTCTGTTTTGCTTGTAGCGGTGGCTTTAAGGATCCCTCCCTATTCTTGTCTTAAACCTCGGGGTTTAGTTTTCTTTCCTCCTATACACCCGGGGCCACAGCCGCCACCAGGCGCTCCCACCCCCCCGCCCCTGACATGGTTAACAGATACTCCTGTCTGAGTCAAGCTTTGTAGAAGTGGAAGGACCGTTCCCTCTTATAACACGGGGGAAGGGATACGCTCATGTCTTTACAGGAGCAGTAAACAAGTGGATCCCTGTCTGTATCATCTGCGGGTAAGCCTTTCAGAACGTGTTTGGTTGACCTGCCAGATACCGGTAGGAGGGGAACTCTGTGTAAAACAGCAGCAGCCACGAGTGCTGAGTGCTAAAACTACAAAAGAGGGAACTTTTTGGAATCAGTAAAGATGGACTTCTGTCTATTTTTTTTTAACTGTTCAAGAGCTAATGTTTCGAGAGGGGTAACGATTGTAAATGCTTTAAGATCTATACATTGCAACGACACAGCATGACGTAATCATGCGAGCACATATCAAAATCCAGACAGCATAAAAGACCTAAACGAAGCATACATAGCATTGAATCTGGTTGCCAAGATAGTACAGAGTTTTGGAAACTAAGTAAAATTATGCTGCTTCAGTCTTTACACCTGGTGTGGCAAGTGCCTAGGAGTTAACTACGCTAAATAAACTGGACTGTGGGCTTGCTAAGCAAATAAATACAACTGCATCGGCACTATCAACGCTGTTAACTGATGTAGATTCTATATACTACGCTACTTTACAAAACAGAACCGCTGTTAGCCTGCAGAGCACATATTTGACAGGCCTTGTTGCATGCGCTGGCCACGCATGCAGCAACACCTAGTCAGTACTCTTTCACTGAATCTGCTGAGGGTATAAACAGAGGTGGCTCGGAGCGAAGGGGAGAGGACGGACCCAGAGCACACTTTATTTACAACAGGGGACGCCCTGAAGGTGCTGCGCCTGCCTCCCTTCTCTGCTCTGACCCGGCTGATCATCATCTTCTTGCTCAGCGGTGTCTTTGGCGTAGTTGGGTTAGTAACAGAATAGATCAGCAATAGATTTTTTTTATTATTAGCACAAAATCATGATTGTCAGGATTTTGATGGGCTTTGCTGCGTGAATCTGTCTGATCATTCGGAATCTATTCACAAAAGTATTCAAAACTTGCAAAAAGGAGTACAAAAACAGCAACAAAGTGATGGTTTTGATATATCCAGAAATCTTTTGGTGACTTGATATAAGCTTGTTACTAATAGCTGCAGGATGCTTATTCATTCCTTTTATATATGTATTTTGATCTATATTCTGTGTCTTAAAATGTGTGCAGACTTTAATAGATAAAGCGTTGAAACAAGCCTCTTCTCATAAACAAAGAAGGGGGAGATGTGGTGTTTCGCGGAGCCAGTACGGTATCAGTGGAAGCACACCGACCTTGGGGGAGGAATGCAATCATGCTCTCAGGAAGAAAGCCATGGAATGAGAAGGGAAGCTTTAAGATACAAAACATTGTTAGCAGAATTTATGGCTTGTTTCAACAGAGGCCTGCAGAAAACTAGTCATTGCTCTTATAGATAAGAAAGTTACTGGAGTTGTTATATCTGTAATAGTAGAAGAATGTTATAGTAGAAAATTCCTAGAAGGTAGTGAAACTTAGCTTTGCTTCATAATCATGAATATGTATAACGTGTGATCAGTAATTTTATTAACTAAGCCTGTGTGTGGCATAACTGGGTGGTTGCTGTCCTTGGTTAAAATCGGAATTGTGATACTAGGCATCATACTAGGCATAATCATTAACATACCATGCTTGCAAAAAATGATTAACAACTCAATACAGACAATCTGGCTCAAAAAAAACCCAAAAAACAACAAACAAACAAACAAACAAAAAAAACCAACCCAAACAACCATGAACCTCGTTGATATTGTAGTAAAATAAGGTCAGGAGCACCAAAAAGGGCTATAGGAGGACCATGTTATTTTGGAAAACTGATAGTGTTTGCTCCATCTATGAGAACATTATGGAATCATACGCGAGCAAGAAGATCGCTAAAAGTATTGACTCCCCATTGTGACGGCAATTTAACCCTGTTGGGTACAGCTGAGCGGTAGCATTATCTTTATTTGTTCCTTGGGCAGCAACTGCAAAAACTTTAGCTAACTTAAATAAATGAGCTTGTTGGGCACAAAAGCAAATGAATTTAACCTCTAGCATGTTCTCAGGATTATTAGAAGACATGGATAGCATGCGTCATGATATTTTTGCAGAATCTAGCAGCCATTGATTTTTTGTTATTAGCGCATGGACATGGATGTGAAGATTTTGAAGGTATGTGTTGCATGAATGTTTCTGATCACTCTAAGTCGATAGGCTATCAGTTGGCAGAGTTACGATGCAACATGCATGCAATACAAGTGGAAAGCAGGTTAAGAGACTGGTTGAAACCCTTGGGGGTCACAGGCTGGCTAAAAGATTTGATAGTTTATGGGTTGGTATTATTGACGGGTTTGCTGTTGACACTGATGATTTTGGGGTATATTTTGAAATGCTTTGTGAAAGCTATGGAACGTATGCTGAAAGTGGGTCTGGATTGTTCAAAACAAAAAGGGGGATTTGTTGGATACCTGGAGTACCAGGGGCACTTAGTGAACAGTCCAGACCAAATGGAATTGTTAGGTTTGTGAGCAGCAGGCCTCAAGGACATCACTGAAGCCGCTTGTGAGAAAGTACTGAAGCTGCCTGCAAGAAAGTACTGAAGCCACCTGTGAGAAAATAATGAGGCCGCCTGTGAGAAAGTACTGAAGCTTCCTGTGAGAAAGTAAACGAAGCAACCTTGATAAGAAGGAAAACAGCTGGCATACGTGACTGGGGGGGGAGGGGGGGTGCTGAACGTGAAGCAGGGTGCAGGTGGAGAGAGCCGTGCGCGTGAACAAAGAGACTTAAGGAATCATATTTTAGCTAGGAGCGCGTGCATGATATAGTTAACCAATTAGTAGAGAGCTTGCGCATGATACGGAATTAGAAGGGCTATATTAACCGGGAGGTATCAACAATAAATTGGCATTTGCTTGATCATATTGGTCGTCAGCAGTGTCCGTGACTTCCGCGTCAGCAGTACTCATCTGACCAAAGGTGGATGTGCCTAGTGTGGACACCCATATCCGAGCCAGCCTTGGTCCCGTTTTTCGGCCACACAACACGGAGTTAGTCTGTATAAGCAGGGAGTTCAAGGTCCTGTTTAACTTCTCCTAAAGGACAGCTTTATCGATTTGGTCAGAAAGATCACGCAGCAGATTCACGGCTTTTATTCATTCCGCCTCCTTGAAAACAAAGTCGGACCTTAGTCCACTTGTGCAGGCGGAGACGATTACAGCTCCATTACAGGCACCCAAGTGAGGTCAGATAAGTTACAGCCCATCTCTGCTCTATCCCGTTTGGCTCCAGACCGTGAACTGACATCTCCCCCCCTCCAAAACCACTCCCATAAGCCCCAGAAGACGGGGAACGGCAGATTCACCTGGTAAAGCCCCTCCACTTCCTATAAGCAACGGGACCAGTCAGCTGCTGAAGGTTGTCTAAGGAGACCTGTAGATTCCAACTTCACCCCTCTGAATCACAGATGCAAAAGGATTTCTGCCAGGCAGAGGAGCTCCAACGGGAGGACCTACTGGCTGCGGGTCCGTTGGCCCAACTGGGAGGAAACATTCCAAAACTGCCATGGGGACCCAAACATTCCAAAGAATGCAGGAGGGGGCGGGGCTATGCAAATGACGGACCCCCCAACAGCCGCTTCCACCCCACCGCCACCCACCAGACCTCAAAGCGCTGGTTGCCTTCCAGACCTCACAGCCGCGACTGTGACAACACACCAAGCCTTTGCAGGGTGACACCCCTCCACGCTCAACTCTGCGACGCAAGCTGTGAGGACAGCACGGGCATGAACCCGGACACGGCATCCTCGCTGTAGAGGGCAAGGTGTGCATGTTCATCTCCCTCCGAAAGACAAAAAAATAACTTTAGAAACCCTCAAGCTGACGCAAGAATAGCTTTAACTCATCTAAACCTGTCGGAACACCGGAACGGAATAATCACGAACTCCTCATGGAGGTAAGCACGATCTTTGTCTATTGAGGGCTTTGCTCACACAGTTATAGGATTTTCAGGGTTGCACGCGGGGGTGGGTTTATTACTATTCGATACAGGGTTTGCAGCACACGCTGATACTGTGTGACTGATTGGATATATGCAAATAAGCACGAGCATCTACGTCTTATTCTCCTCCCCTGCTTGCGGTTAGCGCATCCTGTTCAACATCCTCTTTCCTGATTTCAGCATGGCTGTTTACCGCTTACTTGTCCTTCAATAAGACCTCAAGGTCACTGGAACTGTAACAGAAAGCCGGGTTGTGCAGACAGGCCTCAGATAGCACATTCTGCCCTTGTTCAGCGGGGATATTCTCTACATAAACCAGACAGATGTTCCAACACAGAAGACGTTTCCATGATCCTAGCTTTTTCAAGCTCTCTTCTGCCTTCTCTTCCTCACCTTAAACAACAACAACACCCTACGGTTGATCCTTCTTCAGAGACCATGTTTTCCAAAACCCTGATCCTTCTTAGCCGGATGTTCCAGATGCCTCTGGCTGGTGTGTGTCTTCACTGAACGGTGATCCTCAGCAAGGGGCTCTGTGGCAGCAGGGATAGAACAGGGGACAGCAGCCCAGTCACGACTCTGGGGGCGGTTTTCCATCAGGCGTCAATAATGTGGTGGAGACCAAACTCTGTCAGTTTGTTCACGGGGAAAACAAGCTGAGAGGGTGTGGAGGCCTTCTGGAGTGCACATCCAGGTACCTTGATGTTTTTGCTGCAGGGAGTGAAGGTGAACGTTGTGGGCACTGACATGGAAGAGCTCCTCTCGGGGGGTGCGGGGGAAGCAAAGCAGGTGTCAAGTGGGCCTCCCCATTCCTGTGCCGAGCTGTGCGTGGCCTCAGCCCTCCCAGCAGCCCTGAGCCCTCCCGCTCCCCCCGTGCCGGGGCTGTGTCGGGCCGAGCAGTGCCGGGTGGCTCAGCCCGGCCTGGCCCGGGGCTGCCGAAGGGCAGGAGGCCCAGGGCCCGGCTGGGGCTGCCGGGCCTGTCGCCTAGCAACGGGTGGCAGGGCGCTCGCCATTGGCCGCTTCCAGAGGCGTCGAAGCCGCCGGCCAATGGGGTGGCGCTGTGCGGCCGGGGAGAGAGGCTGGGGTGGGCACAGGGGAGCCTCCGCCCGCCCTGCCCCGGGGCGGGGTCGCCACGGCCTCGCTGCGGGGCCCGGCCCGGCCCGGCCCAGGGCCTGGCTGGAGCCGGGCTGTGCCAGGGCAGAGCCGCCTCAGCGAGCCCTCCCCAGGAGCGGCCGGAGCAGGTCTGTGGCACGGGGTTGGGGCTTGGCCCAGGTTGGGCTTCAGGCGGGGTTTGGCCGGGGCCGGGGCCGGGGCGCGGTCCGAGGCGAGGGGCCGTGGGGGCTGCGCCGGGCTGGGCTGGGCTGGGCTGGGCTGGGCTGGGCTTGCCTGCGCTGGGCTCGTGTGCCCGGCCCGGCCCGGCCCGGCTCTGCTGGGCTTTCCAGCCGGGGCCGGGCCCTGGGGCGGGCTCTGCCTTGGGCGCCGCTTTCTGTCGCTGCTCCTGCCAGAGCTGCAGGCGGGCGGGAAGCTGTGCCGGGCTGCTCTCGGCTCTGGCCGGGGCTCTCGGCGCCCCCTTTCCCCGGGGCTCCCTCCCCTCCGCTCCCCCCCGGCCCCGGGTGCACGCGCGGCTTCGGGAAGCTTCGGGCCGTACCGGGCGGCGCGAGGCGAGGGCGGGCGTTGGCGGCAGCGGGGCGCTGCGCGTGGAGCTGCCAGCGGCCGGAGCGGCGCGGCCCGGAGGAGGAGGAGGAGGAGGAGGAGGAGGAGCAGGAGGAGGGAGGAGGAGGAGGAGGAGGAGAAGGAGGAGGGAGGGGCGCGGTGCGGTGTTTTCGGGGAGGAGCGGAGCCCGTGTCCCGAGGTGGTGGCGAGGGGAGAGAGCCGCTGTCCTGCGGGGAGCGGGCGGCGGGCAGCCTGGCGAGAGGTGCGGAGCCTGGGCCCGGCCCCGCCGGGAGGTGGCGGCGCTGGCAGCGGCACCGGCTGTGCTCCGGGCCGTGGGACGGGGGTGTCACCGCGGGTGCTTGGAGCCTGATGTGCCAGCAGTTGAGAGGCTGAGGTGCGGTGAAATCAGCTGAGGCTTCTCTTCCTCGATGTAGCATGTACAGGGTGTGTATAGAATATGTCGGGCTGTGCATATATATTTATTCTCGACAGACGTACGTTTACACGTAGCTGCGTGTGTCTCTCCGTAGGTATTGTGTAGCTGCTTGCTGCACCTTTAACGTGTAGCCCTGCACCCTTTTCTGCAGCTGGCCGCAGAAGCCCCACGGCTTGTTCTGCCAGAGGAGCTCCGCAGTCTTTTTCCGCTCGCCGGAGGAGCCCCGGTCCCTTCTGCCGCTGGCTGGTGGTGCTGCGCACCCTTTTTACTGTTCGCTACAAAGCCCCGCAGCCTTTTTCCGCTGGCTGGTGGAGCCCCGGGCCCTTTTGCCACTGACTGCAGGAGCCCTGCGCCCTTTTCTGTAGCTGGCAGCAGGAGTCCCACGGCCTTTTATGCCGGAGGAGCCCTGTGCCCTTTTTCCGCTGGCAAGAGGAGACTCCTGCCCTTTTTCCGCTGGCCAGAGGAGCCCCGCGTCACGTTGTGTCACGCCAGAAGAACCCCGCATCGCGTCGTGTCATGCCAGAGGAGCCCTGTATCCTAGTGCAGCAGAGGAGGCCTGCATGGTACCACGCCGGGGAAGCCTGTTGCCAGCCAGGGCCATAATTATACAATTTATACACAATGCCCTTATACACAGTATTTCCAAGGGCTCAAACGACTGTCAGATTCCAACACATTAAGACTTGAAAACATTACTATTTCAAGTGCAGCCCTGTTTTCCTCATCCCTCTTTCTCTCTGCCTCAGCCAGCCGGTGCCCAGGGACAGAGGGGACTTCGGGTTTGGACACTGAAGGGTGCACGGCGTAAAGAGGGCAGGGCCAGCAGGCAGCAGCCACCAAGCAAGGCCCCCATGTTGCAAATGGGATTTGTTCCTCCTCTCCAAGCCCTGAAAGCCCACAGGACAGTTGGAACAACAGGGGCTGCTACAGCCAGGACATCTCCGACGAGGCTGCTGCTCCAGAATCTCCTCTTAATCCTGCCTGAGAGGACTTCCCCTCCGAGTCACCCGTGTACTCCAGGCACTCCTCGTGTCTCACAAACCTGTTCTGAGCCATCTTCATGATCGGCAGCAAAGATTCCAGGGTCTTCTTTTGCTCAAGTTCTTCATCTTTCTCGGCCACGCTGGTTTTCATGCTTTCAATAACCTGCTCGAGTTCTTCAATTTCCCTTCTTGCTTGCAGGCAGGCGAGCTCCGTCTCCACACGCTTACACTCTTCTTCAATCCAGTCTTCCTTCATCCGTCCCAGCTGAGCTTTCAGCTCTTCTATTTCTGTTTCCCTGTAGCAAAACACAACTGTTGTAACACTTCTGCTGAGTAAAAACAGCCAGGGCTCCCACCCCAAAACGCTCCCAAGTCAGTCTTTCTAACTCTGATTTCTGAAGTGAAATATACCTTTCTTTAAGTTTGCTCTCAGATTCCTTCAGCCTTCTTTTCAAATGCCGTACTCCCCTAACTTCTTTCTGCTGCCGAGGAACCAAATACCGCTCTGGATTTTGTACCTTAATGCTGGGATCGTCACCGCAAGTGATGTATCTCCTTGATCGCCTGAAAAGAAAAAAAACCCCAAACCATCACATAACATCACTCCTACAGTCCTTCAGTGCTGGCAAAAGGAGAAACATCCCTGTTTCTGTGATGAGAAAGCTTGAGTCATTTGGGGCTCCTCAGTGTCCCCACAAGTGACGGCCTCTGGCGAATCCAAGTACTGGAGGAAACGGCTGATTTGTGGCTATAGTGCCAAATTTACTCTTTCCTGTACTTGCTTTCAGTGCCATTAGAGCAAATGAGACGTTTAACTGCAAAATACGCAGCCATCCCCGCAGCCAAAATGGGTGCTGTGCCCAAGAGCAGCCAGCCGGGCCACTGGCAAGGGCACCCAGCTGCAGACACGGCCAGGTGAGGTAGCGTGCGGACTGAGTTCAGCTCCACACCTGAGTTATGAAGCTGAGCACCCTGAAACCCGGATTCATCCTATCGAGCTTTAGGTGCGCATCTGACGTGCTTGGCTGTTGAGCTGCCTGGGGGAGAGAGGGAAACAGCAGCAGCGTGGTGGCAATTTCTTCTCTGCCATGTGTGTCGCCTGCTCTGGCAGGTATCCAGAGCACACTGCCACCCAGATGGTTTTAGAACTCCCAGTACCGAGAGTGCATGTGCTGGTTGCAAGACCGTACATGGTAGGCTGTCTCAGCTCTAGCAACACTTGCGTATTCAGGAAAAATGGCTTTGCCTACGTGCGAGAAAAAGCAGATCTGATTCCAGCCGCAGACACACGGCCTTCAGGCTCTGAGATCCTGCCTGGGCTGCTTGAGGAGCTAAAATCGGCTTCCCTGCCTGGAAAGGAGAAGGGAAGAGTGAAAATGGAAATTACAGCTCCAAAATTGTTTTGAAAAGAACAGGGAATCATCCACACCCTTCCTTTGTCCGTCCTGTGTGAATTTTAGAAGTTAGGTGAATTGGCTGGCACGGGTCTCACCCTGTCCAGCAGCCCGGCAGCTAAGGCGCTCCCTGCACAAGTCCCACATCCGCATCTCCTACTCATCTCCTACTTGCAGTTAGAGCCGTGGCTCTCTCACGGAGCAAGCGCAAGGCTGAGCTCGAGGCTGCAGGCATCCTGAGGCGAGAATCTCCCTTCAGCGGTGCGCGTCCAACTTTCTGTACAGCTGGAGCGGTACCGGGACAATGAACGGGCCAGAGAGAGAGAGGAGTTGTGGTGTGCCTGCTGGGAACTCGGCTTCCACCTCCCAATAAAGCAGGTACTGAATTATACAAAGTGGAACAGCTTCCCTGGGTACAGACTCCCTGCATCCCCTCAGCCCGCCCAGCAGCCTGCTCTTAGCACACTGGCACATCCCAACTTCTCGCCTGCCACTGCGTCGTGCCCCGTTTCCTGGCTCCCAGCACAGGACGGTGAGAGGAGGGAGGTGTGACTCAGATTTGCTGATTCCCCTGGCTGGAAGAAGGTTCAGACAATACCAGCCCGGGGGTAAGCAGAGACTTTTGTTCAAGAGTTAGGCTCATTGGCAAATGATTGGGTGGCAGAAATGCTTCTTGTTTACCACGCATGCGAGGATTTTATGCCTTGCCTTTACTTACTTGTTTACCTTTTTTCTAGTAAGAAGAAAGAGAAGGGGGGAGAGAGAGAGAGAAAGATATCAATGGTCCGGGTTCCAGCATAGGTGCAGCCAGTGGGGGTCTACGGTTTGTGGGAGCGCTCATCCAGAAAATCCTATTCTTTGCTGGAGCCAAGGCTTTTTATCAAGGTAATCTGTCCCTGCCATCACCATAGGTGATGCTTAGCATGATCCAGGCAGCGTTAGGTGACATTTAGCGTCATCTAGGCTGGCTTACGCATTATGTAACTTAGGATGAGCTCCTAAACCTTCAGTTACATACTCGGGGGGTTCACCTGGAATATGTATTTCAGTGTCGATGAGGAGTTAAGGAGGCAAAGTTCCCTCAGCAGACAGGGTCTTTTTAGAAATGCGGTAATGGGCTAAGGCAAGGCCACCTTACGTCCATCCCCCAGCCACACCCGGTTGCAGTGTCACCGTAACCCAGGGACACAGATTTAGAGGCTCCGGGGGTCTCCTTGCCCCCTGCTCCCTTATCAGGCTTTGCCTCCTGCTCTTGTTTGCAGCCTTCTGAGCAAAACCAGTTCCCTGCTCCAGGGGGTCACAAGTTAGCCTTAGTCAGTTGGTCTCCTACAGACACTCTTCTCCTTTGTGCTCAAGCCCGTGCTCCAAAAGAGGCAGACAGATCTCAAGAGAAGGTTCTTTTCCCTTTACTGAGCTCAGTAACACGGAGCTCCTTCTCTTTCTTCATTTGTGAGGAAGCAGATAAGTACCTAACTGCACAAGGTTTGTGCCCGAGACCCCGAACTGCAGCTGGCCTCTGCCGCCAGCCCAGAGCTGAGCAGTTCATTAGTTAGGACAGACGGGATTCAGGCTTTTACTTGCCCATTCCTCCTGTGTAGCTTGCTGACTTCTTTTCTGGACCCTCCATTGCTGCTGTGGCGGCCGTGCGCTTGCTGCAGCCTCAGAGCCTTCTGAACAAGAGGAGATACACACGTCTTGAGAGGCCACAGCCCAACCACTCATTGCCTACGTCTCTCCTAAGCAACAGCAGCAACAATTTCTTACAAGGGAGCGGATCACAACATTTGTGATGCAGAATTGCAGGATTGTGTCTCTAGGCCATTTAACAGCAACTTGTAGATTTCAGTTCAAAAAGACCAAGCACTTTAAAGCCAAAGCCACTCTTTTTTTGTAGCTGCTGCTTGGCTTGTTTTCGTTTCAAAGCAATGCGTGGCTATTTGAACATGTTTTCCACATCAATGCAACTAAATTAGCGTAAATTCAAGCTTTAAATCTGAAATAGACCAAAATCCAAACTAAAACGATAGCGTTACGCTCATAGTTTTTACCTGACATTTTAAGCATCTTTTGCTCAAAATATTTAGATTCTGATTCTATTCCAAGAGTATCTCTTGGAAGTTAGAGAGCACCTTTTCCGCTTCCCTGCAATTTACTTAGCTTTTGTCCTACGAATACTTCCTTCCTGCTGACTAACAAAATTCACAGTGCGCAGTTCCTACTTGAAGAGCCAAGCGTGATCTTCAAACGCCAACTTCCTTCTGCAGCTGAACGTCAGACTGACTTTCCTTTCTGTTTGATTGAGGTATTATATCTCTAAGATTCCCATTCCCTCTAAGGACAACATAAAATTTAACCTATGTGACTGCAGTTCTACAGTTAGCAAGAATCACCTCATATTGATATTTAATTTTCAATGTTTATGTTATGTAACATAAGGAGACCTGTAGATTCCAACTTCACCCCTCTGAATGACAGATACCAAAGCATTTCTGCCAGGCAGATGAGCTCAAACAGGATGTACTGGCTGTGGGTCCGTTGTCCCAACTGGGAGGAAACATTCCAAAACTGCCATGGGGACCCAAACATTCCAAAGAATGCAGGAGGGGGCGGGGCTATGCAAATGACGGATCCCCCAACAGCCGCTTCCACCCCACCGCCACCCACCAGACCTCAAAGCGCTGGTTGCCTTCCAGACCTCACAGCCCCGACTGTGACAACACACCAAACCTTTGCAGGGTGACACCCCTCCACGCTCAACTCTGCGACGCAAGCTGTGAGGACAGCACGGGCATGAACCCGGACACGGCATCCTCGCTGTAGAGGGCGAGGTGTGCATGTTCATCTCCCTCTGAAAGACAAAAAAATAACTTTAGAAACCCTCAAGCTGACGCAAGAATAGCTTTACCTCATCTAAACCAGACAGATGTTTCCAACACAGAAGACGTTTCCATGATCCTAGCTTTTTCAAGCTCTCTTCTGCCTTCTCTTCCTCACCTTAAACAACAACAACAAGTCCCTTCACCCTACGATTGATCCTTCTTCAGAGACCACGTTTTCCAGGACCCTGGATGTTCCAGAAGCCTCTGGTTGGTGTGTGTCTTTCTTGAACGGTGGTCCTCAGCAAGGGACTCCGTGGCAGCAGGGATATAACAGGGGACACCAGCTCAGTCATGACTCCGGGGGCGGTTTTCCATCACGTGTCAACAATCCGGTGGAGACGAAAGTCTGTCAGTCTGTTTCCACCTCAGCAGAGGTCATTGCAGCCCCTCCGTGCTGCCTGGTGGCAGTGGGGAGCTGTTTCACAGGGCTGGCTGTGGTGTTGACCTAAAGGGCAGGTAAGAAGGGTCAGAAACGCAGGCACGTTCGAAAGCCAAATTCCGTCTGTCAGGCAGAAGTATTGGTGTGGAATCCAGGAAGCCTGGCCCAAGCACTGAGCTGCAGGTGCAGGGCAGGGGGCGCAGAAGCCAGCCAGGGGCTTTGTGCTCAGGGAGCTCCGGTCTTCCTGTGCTGGCCATGGGCAGAAGGGGCCTGGCTTGGGAAATGCCCATGGCCGTGTCCATCACCCCCGAGCCAAGCAGGAGCTGCCGGCGCAGGCTTAATTCTGGCAGTGCCCTGCTTTGGGGAGCGTGACTGACAGGACTGTGTGGAGTGATCTGTTGAGAGCAGTGTCCCAAATGTGCCTTTCCTTGTGGTGAGGGTGCGTGTTGCTCTTCCAGCCCTGCGACTCGCAGGGGGAGGAGGGGACTTGCTTTCACAGAGGCCTCCCCCTGCCCTCCTGCTTGTGAAAGTCTTGCGGGGTCTGGTTGAAAGTGGGCTGGCTTGCGCGTGGCTTTCCGTGCTGAGTACCCGTTTGCAGAATTTGCTGCATTCTGGTGTTTGGCAGCCCAGAAATGAGTCTGGCTGCTTTCTTGTTGTTGTGGAGCAGAGTGTAGTAATGCTGCTTGTCTCTTGCAGCGTTTTCTGATGAGCTTGGAAGTCAGATGCGGAGACTCGAGCAGAGCGGTCACCAAGCTGGCTTCTCGGCAATGGAGAGCAGGGACCCGTTCTAAGGTGACTTTCCAGCTTCAGGTAAGAAACTCAAGTTGCAGTGAAAGAGCATTCTGCAGGTGAAGAGGTGAACGGAAGCCAGAGTTGGTAGAAAGGAGTGCCCGGCTTAGCTGACACCTCATCCAGAATTCAGGAGCGAGTGTAGAGGTACCCCCTGTGTTCATGCTCTGCCCCTGCTGCTGCTGCCTCGGCCTTCAAAGCCAGGTGTTTGATTCCTTTTCCTGACTGACAGCCAGGTGTAGCCTTGTTATGGTCTGACTTGGATGAGAGGAAGGCGCCCTTGTGTTTTAGCCAAGCTGGGGGAAGTGTGGGAGGCTAGGGGCAGCTAGAGCAAAATCTCCCTATGGGATCGATCACCTCGAGTGTGATTAAGACGCAAACAAGGTCAAATCTTGTGCAACCAGACGTAATTTTATTCTAAAAACATGCATAATAGTAGCGATAGGACAGAGTGAGAAGAAAAGGTGGCAGTTAAGCGAGTATTTGGGATAGAGTTGGAAGAATAGACACCACCATAGATCCACGGTGTCCGGGGGGCAAAGTCTTTCAGCGCGTCAAAAGTCGGAGATTGCAGAGAGAGCTTCATTGAAAACTCTTCCTATCCCCGTGTGCCTTTGCCGCTCGCCGGAGGAGCCCCGCTTACTTTTGCCCGGAGGAGCCCCGGTTACTTTTGCCCGGAGGAGCTCCGCGTGCCTTTGCCGCTCGCCGGAGGAGCCCCGGTTACTTTTGCCCGGAGGAGCCCCGGTTACTTTTGCCCGGAGGAGCCCCGCGTGCCTTTGCCGCTAGCCGGAGGAGCCCCGGTTACTTTTGCCCGGAGGAGCCCCGGTTACTTTTGCCCGGAGGAGCCCCGCGTGCCTTTGCCGCTCGCCGGAGGAGCCCCGGTTACTTTTGCCCGGAGGAGCCCCGCGTGCCTTTGCCGCTCGCCGGAGGAGCCCCGCGTGCCTTTGCCGCTTGCCGGAGGAGCCCCGGTTACTTTTGCCCGGAGGAGCCCCGGTTACGTTTGCCCGGAGGAGCCCCGCGTGCCTTTGCCGCTCGCCGGAGGAGCCCCGGTTACTTTTGCCTGGAGGAGCCCCGCGTGCCTTTGCCGCTCGCCGGAGGAGCCCCGCGTGCCTTTGCCGCTCACCGGTGGAGCCCCGGTTACTTTTGCGTGGAGGAGCCCTACGTGCCTTTGCCGCTGGCCGCAGGAGGCCCGCCTGTCTTTGCCGCTTGCCGGAGGAGCCCCGGTTACTTTTGCCCGGAGGAGCCCCGGTTAAGTTTGCCCGGAGGAGCCCCGCGTGCCTTTGCCGCTCGCCGGAGGAGCCCCGGTTACTTTTGCCCGGAGGAGCCCCGCGTGCCTTTGCCGCTCGCCGGAGGAGCCCCGGTTACTTTTGCCCGGAGGAGCCCCGCGTGCCTTTGCCGCTCGCCGGAGGAGCCCCGGTAAGTTTTGCCCGGAGGAGCCCCGTGTGCCTTTGCCGCTCGCCGGAGGAGCCCCGGTTACTTTTGCCCGGAGGAGCCCCGGTTACTTTTGCCCGGAGGAGCCCCGCGTGCCTTTGCTGCTCGCCGGAGGAGCCCCGCTTACTTTTGCCCGGAGGAGCCTCGGTTACTTTTGCATGGAGGAGCCCCGCGTGCCTTTGCCGCTCGCCGGAGGAGCCCCGGTTACTTTAGCCCGGAGGAGCCCCGCGTGCCTTTGCCGCTCGCCAGAGGAGCCCCGGTTACTTTTGCCCGGAGGAGCCCTGCGTGCCTTTGCTGCTCGCCGGAGGAGCCCCGGTTACTTTTGCCCGGAGGAGCCCCGCGTGCCTTTGCCGCTCGCCGGAGGAGCCCCGCCTGCCTTTGCCGCTTGCCGAAGGAGCCCCGCCTGCCTTTGCCGCTTGCCGGAGGAGCCCCGCGTTCCTTTGCCGCTTGCCGGAGGAGCCCCGCGTTCCTTTGCTGCTCGCCGAAGGAGCCCCGCGTGCCTTTGCCGCTTGCCGGAGGAGCCCCGCATTCCTTTGCCGCTTGCCAGAGGAGCCCCACGTTCCTTTTCCGCTTGCCGGAGGAGCCCCGCATGCCTTTGCCGCTCGCCGGAGGAGCCCCGGTAAGTTTTGCCCGGAGGAGCCCCGCGTGCCTTTGCCGCTCGCTGGAGGAGCCCCGGTTACTTTTGCCCGGAGGAGCCCCGCATGCCTTTACCGCTCGCCGGAGGAGCCCCGGTTACTTTTGTCCGGAGGAGCCCCGGTTACTTTTGCCCGGAGGAGCCCCGCGTGCCTTTGCCGCTCGCCGGAGGAGCCCCGGTTACTTTTGCCCGGAGGAGCCCCGCGTGCCTTTGCCGCTCGCCGGAGGAGCCCCGCTTACTTTTGCCCGGAGGAGCCCCAGTTACTTTTGCCCGGAGGAGCCCCGCGTGCCTTTGCCGCTTGCCGGAGGAGCCCCGGTTACTTTTGCCCGGGGGAGCCCCGCGTGCCTTTGCCGCTCGCCGGAGGAGCCCCGGTTACTTTTGCCCGGCGGAGCCCCGCGTGCCTTTGCCGCTCGCCAGAGGAGCCCCGGTTACTTTTGCCCGGAGGAGCCCCGCGTGCCTTTGCCGCTCGCCGGATGAGCCCCGGTTACTTTTGCCCGGAGGAGCCTCGCGTGCCTTTGCCGCTCGCCGGAGGAGCCCCGGTTACTTTTGCCCGGATGAGCCCTGCGTGCCTTAGCCGCTTGCCGGAGGAGCCCCGGTTACTTTTGCCCGGAGGAGCCCCGCGTGCCTTTGCCGCTCGCCGGAGGAGCCTCGGTTACTTTTGCGTGGAGGAGCCCTGCGTGCCTTTGCCGCTCGCCGGAGGAGCCCCGCGTGCCTTTTCCGCTCGCCGGAGGACCCTCGGTTACTTTTGCCCAGAGGAGCCCCGCGTGCCTTTGCCGCTCGCCGGAGGAGCCCCGCTTACTTTTGCCCGGAGGAGCCCCGGTAACTTTTGCCCGGAGGAGCCCCGCGTGCCTTTGCCGCTCGCCGGAGGAGCTCCGGTTACTTTTGCCCGGAGGAGCCCCGCGTGCCTTTGCCGCTCGCCGGAGGAGCCCTGCGTGCCTTTGCCGCTTGCCGGAGGAGCCCCGGTTACTTTTGCCCGGAGGAGCCCCGCGTGCCTTTGCCGCTTGCCGGAGGAGCCCCGGTTACTTTTGCCCGGAGGAGCCCCAGTTACTTTTGCCCGGAGGAGCTCCGCGTGCCGTTGCCGCTCGCCGGAGGAGCCCCGGTTACTTTTGCCCGGAGGAGCCCCGGTTACTTTTGCCCGGAGGAGCCCCGCGTGCCTTTGCCGCTAGCCGGAGGAACCCCGGTTACTTTTGCCCGGAGGAGCCCCGGTTACTTTTGCCCGGAGGAGCCCCGCGTGCCTTTGCCGCTTGCCGGAGGAGCCCCGCTTACTTTTGCCCGGAGGAGCCCCGGTTACGTTTGCCCGGAGGAGCCCCGCGTGCCTTTGCCGCTCGCCGGAGGAGCCCCGGTTACTTTTGCCTGGAGGAGCCCCGCGTGCCTTTGCCGCTCGCCGGAGGAGCCCCGTGTGCCTTTGCCGCTCACCGGTGGAGCCCCGGTTACTTTTGCGTGGAGGGGCCCTGCGTGCCTTTGCCGCTGGCCTCAGGAGCCCCGGTTACTTTTGCCTGGAGGAGCCGCGGTTACTTTTGCCCGGTGGAGCCCTGCGTGCCTTTGCCGCTCGCCGGAGGAGCCCCGGTTACTTTAGCCCGGAGGAGCCCCGCTTACTTTTGCCCGGAGGAGCCCCGCGTGCCTTTGCCGCTCGCTGGAGGAGCCCCGCTTACTTTTGCCCGGAGGAGCCCCGGTTACTTTTGCCCGGAGGAGCCCCGCGTGCCTTTGCCGCTCGCCGGAGGAGCCCCGCTTACTTTTGCCCGGAGGAGCCCCGCGTGCCTTTGCCGCTCGCCGGAGGAGCCCCGGTTACTTTTGCCCGGAGGAGGCCCGCGTGCCTTTGCCGCTCGCCGGACGAGCCCCGGTTACTTTTGCCCGGAGGAGCCCCGCGTGCCTTTTCCGCTCGCTGGACGAGCCCCGGTTACTTTTGCCCGGAGGAGCCCCGCGTGCCTTTGCCGCTCGCCGGAGGAGCCCCGGTTACTTTTGCCCGGAGGAGCCCCGCTTACTTTTGCCTGGAGGAGCCCCGCGTGCCTTTGCCGCTCGCCGGAGGAGCCCCGGTTACTTTTGCCCGGAGGAGCTCCGCGTGCCTTTGCCGCTCGCCGGAGGAGCCCCGGTTACATTTGCCCGGAGGAGCCCCGTGTGCCTTTGCCGCTCGCCGGAGTAGCCCCGGTTACTTTTGCCCGGAGAAGCCCCGCGTGCCTTTGCCACTCGCTGGAGGAGCCCCGCGTGCCTTTGCCGCTCACCGGAGGAGCCCCGCTTACTTTTGCCTGGAGGAGCCCCGCTTACTTTTGCCCGGAGGAGCCCGCGTGCCTTTGCCGCTTGCCGGAGGGGCCCCGGTTACTTTAGCCCGGAGGAGCCCCACGTGCCTTTGCCGCTCGCCGGAGGAGCCCCGGTTACTTTTGCCCGGAGGAGCCCCGCGTGCCTTTGCCGCTCGCCGGGGGAGCCCCGCGTGCCTTTGGCGCTCGCCGAAGGAGCCCCGCCTGCCTTTGCCGCTTGCCGGAGGAGCCCCGCGTTCCTTTGCCGCTTGCCGGAGGAGCCCTGCGTGCCTTTGCCGCTCGCCGGAGGAGCCCCGGTTAATTTGGCCCGGAGGAGCCCCGCGTGCCTTTGCCGCTCGCCGGACGAGCCCCGGTTACTTTTGCCCGGAGGAGCCCCGCGTGCCTTTGCCGCTTGCCGGAGGAGCCCCGCGTGCCTTTGCCGCTCGCCGAAGGAGCCCCGCCTGCCTTTGCCGCTTGCCGGAAGAGCCCCGCCTGCCTTTGCTGCTTGCCGGAGGAGCCCCGCGTGCCTTTACCGCTCGCCGGAGGAGCCCCGGTTACTTTTGCCCGGAGGTGCCCCATTTACTTTTCCCCGGAGGAGCCCCGCGTGCCTTTGCCGCTCGCCGGAGGAGCCCCGGTTACTTTAGCCCGGAGGAGCCCCGCGTGCCTTTGCCGCTCGCCGGAGGAGCCCCGGTTACTTTTGCCCGGAGGAGCCCCGCGTGCCTTTGCCGCTCGCCGGAGGAGCCCCGCTTGCTTTTGCCAGGAGGAGCCCCGGTTACTTTTGCCTGGAGGAGCCCCGCGTGCCTTTGCCGCTCGCTGGAGGAGCCCCGCTTACTTTTGCCCGGAGGAGCCCCGGTTACTTTTGCTCGGAGGAGCCCCGCGTGCCTTTGCCGCTCTCCGGAGGAGCCCCGGTTACTTTTGCCCGGAGGACCCCGCGTGCCTTTGCCGCTCGCCGGAGGAGCCCCGGTTACTTTTGCGTGGAGGAGCCCCGCGTGCCTTTGCCGCTCGCCGGAGGAGCCCCGGTTACTTTTGCCCGGAGGAGCCCCGGTTACTTTTGCCCGGAGGAGCCCCGCGTGCCTTTGCCGCTCACCGGAGGAGCCCCGGTTACTTTTGCCCGGAGGAGCCTCGGTTACTTTTGCGTGGAGGAGCCTCGCGTGCCTTTGCCGCTCGCCGGAGGAGCCCCGGTTACTTTTGCCCGGAGGAGCCCCGCGTGACTTTGCCCCTCGCCGGAGGAGCCCCGCGTGCCTTTGCCGCTTGCCGGAGGAGCCCCGGTTACTTTTGCCCGGAGGAGCCCCGCGTGCCTTTGCCGCTCGCCGGAGGAGCCCCGCGTGCCTTTGCCGCTCGCTGGACGAGCCCCGCTTACTTTTGCCCGGAGGAGCCCCGCGTGCCTTTGCCGCTCGCCGGAGGAGCCCCGCGTGCCTTTGCCGCTCGCCGAAGGAGCCCCGCTTACTTTTGCCCGGAGGAGCCCCGCTTACTTTTGCCCGGAGGAGCCCCGCGTGCCTTTACCGCTCGCCGGAGGAGCCCCGCTTACTTTTGCCCGGAGGAGCCCCGGTTACTTTTGCCCGGAGGAATCCCGCGTGCCTTTGCCGCTCGCCGGAGGAGCCCCGCTTACTTTAGCCCGGAGGAGCACCGCGTGCCTTTGCCGCTCGCCGGAGGAGCCCCGGTTACTTTTGCCCGGAGCAGCCCTGCGTGCCTTTGCCGCTCGCCGGAGGAGCCCCGCTTACTTTTGCCAGGAGGAGCCCCGGTTACTTTTGCCCGGAGGAGCCCCGCGTGCCTTTGCCGCTCGCCGGAGGAGCCCCGCTTACTTTTGCCCGGAGGAGCCTCGGTTACTTTTGCCCGGAGGAGCCCCGCGTGCCTTTGCCGCTCGCCGGAGGAGCCCCTGTTACTTTTGCCCGGAGGAGCCCCGCGTGCCTTTGCCGCTCGCCGGAGGAGCCCCGCGTGCCTTTCCCGGTCGCCGAAGGAGCCCCGGTTACTTTTGCCCGGAGGAGCCCCGGTTACTTTAGCCCGGAGGAGCCCCGCGTGCCTTTGCCGCTCGCCGGAGGAGCCCCGGTTACTTTTGACCAGAGGAGCCCCGCGTGCCTTTGCCGCTCGCCGGAGGAGCCCCGGTTACTTTTGCCCGGAGGAGCCCCGGTTACTTTTGCCCGGAGGAGCCCCGCGTGCCTTTGCCGCTCGCCGTAGGAGCCCCGGTTACTTTTGCGCGGAGGAGCCTCGGTTACTTTTGCGTGGAGGAGCCCCGCGTGCCTTTGCCGCTCGCCAGAGGAGCTCCGGTTACTTTTGCCCGGAGGAGCCCCGCGTGCCTTTGCCGCTCGCCGGAGGAGCCCTGCGTGCCTTTGCCGCTTGCCGGAGGAGCCCCGGTTACTTTTGCCCGGAGGAGCCCCGCGTGCCTTTGCCGCTTGCCGGAGGAGCCCCGGTTACTTTTGCCCGGAGGAGCCCCAGTTACTTTTGCCCGGAGGAGCTCCGCGTGCCGTTGCCGCTCGCCGGAGGAGCCCCGGTTACTTTTGCCCGGAGGAGCCCCGGTTACTTTTGCCCGGAGCAGCCCCGCGTGCCTTTGCCGCTAGCCGGAGGAACCCCGGTTACTTTTGCCCGGAGGAGCCCCGGTTACTTTTGCCCGGAGGAGCCCCGCGTGCCTTTGCCGCTCGCCGGAGGAGCCCCGCGTGCCTTTGCCGCTCGCCGGAGGAGCCCCGCCTGCCTTTGCCGCTTGCCGGAGGAGCCCCGCTTACTTTTGCCAGGAGGAGCCCCGGTTACGTTTGCCCGGAGGAGCCCCGCGTGCCTTTGCCGCTCGCCGGAGGAGCCCCGGTTACTTTTGCCTGGAGGAGCCCCGCGTGCCTTTGCCGCTCGCCGGAGGAGCCCCGCGTGCCTTTGCCGCTCACCGGTGGAGCCCCGGTTACTTTTGCGTGGAGGGGCCCTGCGTGCCTTTGCCGCTGGCCTCAGGAGCCGCGGTTACTTTTGCCTGGATGAGCCGCGGTTACTTTTGCCCGGTGGAGCCCTGCGTGCCTTTGCCGCTCGCCGGAGGAGCCCCGGTTACTTTTGCCCGGAGGAGCCCCGCGTGCCTTTGCCGCTCGCCGGGGGAGCCCCGCGTGCCTTTGGCGCTCGCCGAAGGAGCCCCGCCTGCCTTTGCCGCTTGCCGGAGGAGCCCCGCGTTCCTTTGCCGCTTGCCGGAGGAGCCCTGCGTGCCTTTGCCGCTCGCCGGAGGAGCCCCGGTTACTTTTGCCCGGAGGAGCCCCGCGTGCCTTTGCCGCTCGCCGGACGAGCCCCGGTTACTTTTGCCCGGAGGAGCCCCGCGTGACTTTGCCGCTTGCCGGAGGAGCCCCGCGTGCCTTTGCCGCTTGCCGGAAGAGCCCCGCCTGCCTTTGCTGCTTGCCGGAGGAGCCCCGTGTTCCTTTGCCGCTTGCCGGAGGAGCCCCGCGTGCCTTTGCCGCTCGCTGGAGGAGCCCCGGTTACTTTTGCCCGGAGGAGCCCCGCGTGCCTTTACCGCTCGCCGGAGGAGCCCCGGTTACTTTTGCCCGGAGGTGCCCCATTTACTTTTGCCCGGAGGAGCCCCGCGTGCCTTTGCCGCTCGCCGGAGGAGCCCCGGTTACTTTAGCCCGGAGGAGCCCCGCGTGCCTTTGCCGCTCGCCGGAGGAGCCCCGGTTACTTTTGCCCGGAGGAGCCCCGCGTGCCTTTGCCGCTCGCCGGAGGAGCCCCGCTTGCTTTTGCCAGGAGGAGCCCCGGTTACTTTTGCCCGGAGGAGCCCCGCGTGCCTTTGCCGCTCGCTGGAGGAGCCCCGCTTACTTTTGCCCGGAGGAGCCCCGGTTACTTTTGCTCGGAGGAGCCCCGCGTGCCTTTGCCGCTCTCCGGAGGAGCCCCGGTTACTTTTGCCCGGAGGACCCCGCGTGCCTTTGCCGCTCGCCGGAGGAGCCCCGGTTACTTTTGCGTGGAGGAGCCCCGCGTGCCTTTGCCGCTCGCCGGAGGAGCCCCGGTTACTTTTGCCCGGAGGAGCCCCGGTTACTTTTGCCCGGAGGAGCCCCGCGTGCCTTTGCCGCTCACCGGAGGAGCCCCGGTTACTTTTGCCCGGAGGAGCCTCGGTTACTTTTGCGTGGAGGAGCCCCGCGTGCCTTTGCCGCTCGCCGGAGGAGCCCCGGTTACTTTTGCCCGGAGGAGCCCCGCGTGACTTTGCCGCTCGCCGGAGGAGCCCCGGTTACTTTTGCCCGGAGCAGCCCTGCGTGCCTTTGCCGCTCGCCGGAGGAGCCCCGCGTGCCTTTGCCGCTCGCTGGACGAGCCCCGCTTACTTTTGCCCGGAGGAGCCCCGCGTGCCTTTGCCGCTCGCCGGAGGAGCCCCGCGTGCCTTTGCCGCTCGCCGAAGGAGCCCCGCTTACTTTTGCCCGGAGGAGCCCCGCTTACTTTTGCCCGGAGGAGCCCCGCGTGCCTTTACCGCTCGCCGGAGGAGCCCCGCTTACTTTTGCCCGGAGGAGCCCCGGTTACTTTTGCCCGGAGGAATCCCGCGTGCCTTTGCCGCTCGCCGGAGGAGCCCCGGTTACTTTTGCCCGGAGGAGCACCGCGTGCCTTTGCCGCTCGCCGGAGGAGCCCCGGTTACTTTTGCCCGGAGCAGCCCTGCGTGCCTTTGCCGCTCGCCGGAGGAGCCCCGCTTACTTTTGCCAGGAGGAGCCCCGGTTACTTTTGCCCGGAGGAGCCCCGCGTGCCTTTGCCGCTCGCCGGAGGAGCCCCGCTTACTTTTGCCCGGAGGAGCCTCGGTTACTTTTGCCCGGAGGAGCCCCGCGTGCCTTTGCCGCTCGCCGGAGGAGCCCCGGTTACTTTTGCCCGGAGGAGCCCCGCGTGCCTTTGCCGCTCGCCGGAGGAGCCCCGCGTGCCTTTCCCGGTCGCCGAAGGAGCCCCGGTTACTTTTGCCCGGAGGAGCCCCGGTTACTTTAGCCCGGAGGAGCCCCGCGTGCCTTTGCCGCTCGCCGGAGGAGCCCCGGTTACTTTTGACCAGAGGAGCCCCGCGTGCCTTTGCCGCTCGCCGGAGGAGCCCCGGTTACTTTTGCCCGGAGGAGCCCCGGTTACTTTTGCCCGGAGGAGCCCCGCGTGCCTTTGCCGCTCGCCGTAGGAGCCCCGGTTACTTTTGCGCGGAGGAGCCTCGGTTACTTTTGCGTGGAGGAGCCCCGCGTGCCTTTGCCGCTCGCCAGAGGAGCTCCGGTTACTTTTGCCAGGAGGAGCCCCGGTTACGTTTGCCCGGAGGAGCCCCGCGTGCCTTTGCCGCTCGCCAGAGGAGCCCCGGTTACTTTTGCCTGGAGGAGCCCCGCGTGCCTTTGCCGCTCGCCGGAGGAGCCCCGCGTGCCTTTGCCGCTCACCGGTGGAGCCCCGGTTACTTTTGCGTGGAGGGGCCCTGCGTGCCTTTGCCGCTGGCCTCAGGAGCCGCGGTTACTTTTGCCTGGAGGAGCCGCGGTTACTTTTGCCCGGTGGAGCCCTGCGTGCCTTTGCCGCTCGCCGGAGGAGCCCCGGTTACTTTAGCCCGGAGGAGCCCCGCTTACTTTTGCCCGGAGGAGCCCCGCGTGCCTTTGCCGCTCGCCGGAGGAGCCCCGGTTACTTTTGCCCGGAGGAGCCCCGGTTACTTTTGCCTGGAGGAGCCCCGCGTGCCTTTGCCGCTCGCCGGAGGAGCCCCGCTTACTTTTGCCCGGAGGAGCCCCGCGTGCCTTTGCCGCTCGCCGGAGGATCCCCGGTTAATTTTGCCCGGAGGAGCCCCGCGTGCCTTTGCCGCTCGCTGGAGGAGCCCCGCTTACTTTTGCCCGGAGGAGCCCCGGTTACTTTTGCCCGGAGGAGCCCCGCGTGCCTTTGCCGCTCGCCGGAGGAGCCCCGGTTACCTTTGCCCGGAGGAGGCCCGCGTGCCTTTGCCGCTCGCCGGACGAGCCCCGGTTACTTTTGCCCGGAGGAGCCCCGCGTGCCTTTACCGCTCGCCGGAGGAGCCCCGGTTACTTTTGCCCGGAGGAGCCCCGGTTACTTTTGCCCGGAGGAGCCCCGCGTGCCTTTGCCGCTCGCCGGAGGAGCCCCGGTTACTTTAGCCCGGACGAGCCCCGCGTGCCTTTGCCGCTCGCCGGAGGAGCCCCGGTTACTTTTGCCCGGAGGAGCCCCGCGTGCCTTTGCCGCTTGCCAGAGGACCCCCGCTTACTTTTGCCAGGAGGAGCCCCGGTTACTTTTGCCCGTAGGAGCCCCGCATGCCTTTGCCGCTCGCCGGATGAGCCTCGGTTACTTTTGCCCGGAGGAGCCCCGCGTGCCTTTGCCGCTCGCCGGAGGAGCCCCGCGTGCCTTTGCCGCTCGCCGGAGGAGCCCCGGTTACTTTTTCCCAGAGGAGCCCCGCGTGCCTTTGCCGCTCGCCGGAGGAGCCCCGGTTACTTTTGCCCAGAGGAGCCCCGCGTGCCTTTGCCGCTCGCCGAAGGAGCCCCGGTTACTTTTGCCCGGAGGAGCCCCGGTTACTTTAGCCCGGAGGAGCCCCGCGTGCCTTTGCCGCTCGCCGGAGGAGCCCCGGTTACTTTTGCCCGGAGGAGCCCCGCGTGCCTTTACCGCTCGCCGGAGGAGCCCTGCGTGCCTTTGCCGCTCGCCGGAGTAGCCCCGGTTACTTTTGCCCGGAGGAGCCCCGCGTGCCTTTGCCGCTCGCCGGAGGAGACCCGCTTACTTTTGCCCGGAGGAGCCCCGCGTGCCTTTACCGCTCGCCGGAGGAGCCCCGGTTAATTTTGCCCGGAGGAGCCCCGGTAACTTTTGCCCGGAGGAGCCCCGCGTGCCTTTGCCGCTCGCCGGAGGATCCCCGGTTAATTTGGCCCGGAGGAGCCCCGGTTACTTTTGCCCGGAGGAGCCCCGCGTGCCTTTGCCGCTCGCCGGAGGAGCCCCGGTTACTTTTGCCCGGAGGAGCCCCGGTTACTTTTGCCCGGAGGAGCCCCGCGTGCCTTTGTCGCTCGCCGGAGGAGCCCCGCTTACTTTTGCCCGGAGGAGCCCCGCGTGCCTTTGCCGCTCGCCGGAGGAGCCCCGCTTACTTTTGCGCGGAGGAGCCCCGCGTGCCTTTGCCGCTCGCCGAAGGAGCCCCGGTTACTTTTGCCCGGAGGAGCCCCGGTTACTTTAGCCCGGAGGAGCCCTGCGTGCCTTTGCCGCTCGCCGGAGGAGCCCCGGTTACTTTTTCCTGGAGGAGCCCCGCGTGCCTTTGCCGCTCGCCGGAGGAGCCCCGCGTGCCTTTGCCGCTCGCCGAAGGAGCCCCGGTTACTTTTGCCCGGAGGAGCCCCGGTTACTTTAGCCCGGAGGAGCCCCGCGTGCCTTTGCCGCTCGCCGGAGGAGCCCCGGTTACTTTTGCCCGGAGGAGCCCCGCGTGCCTTTGCCGCTCGCCGGAGGAGCCACGGTTACTTTTGCCCGAGGAGCCCCGGTTACTTTTGCCCGGAGGAGCCCCGCGTGCCTTTGCCGCTCGCCGGAGGAGCCCCGCTTACTTTTGCCCGGAGGAGCCCCGGTTACTTTTGCTCGGAGGAGCCCCGCGTGCCTTTGCCGCTCGCCGGAGGAGCCCCGGTTACTTTTGCCCGGAGGAGCCCCGCGTGCCTTTGCCGCTCGCCGGAGGAGCCCCGCGTGCCTTTGCCGCTTGCCGGATGAGCCCCAGTTACTTTTGCCCGGAGGAGCCCCGCGTGCCTTTGCCGCTCGCCGGAGGAGCCCCGGTTACTTTTGCCCGGAGGAGCCCCGCGTGCCTTTGCCGCTCGCCGGAGGAGCCCCGCGTGCCTTTGCCGCTTGCCGGATGAGCCCCTGTTACTTTTGCCCGGAGGAGCCCCGCGTGCCTTTGCCGCTCGCCGGACGAGCCCCTGTTACTTTTGCCCGGAGGAGCCCCGCGTGCCTTTGCCGCTCGCCGGAGGCGCCCCGCGTGCCTTTGCTGCTTGCTGGAGGAGCCCCGGTTACTTTTGCCCGGAGGAGCCCCGGTTACTTTTGCCCGGAGGAGCCCCGCGTGCCTTTGCCGCTCGCCGGAGGAGCCCCGGTTACTTTTGCCCGGAGGAGCCCCGCGTGCCTTTGCCGCTTGCCGGAGGAGCCCCGGTTACTTTTGCACAGAGGAGCCGCGGTTACATTTGCCCGGTGTAGCCCCGGTTACTTTTGCCCGGAGGAGCCCCGTGTGCCTTTGCCGCTCGCCGGAGGAGCCCCGCGTGCCTTTGCCGCTCGCTGGACGATCCCCGGTTACTTTTGCCCGGAGGAGCCCCGCGTGCCTTTGCCGCTCGCTGGAGGAGCCCTGCTTACTTTTGCCCGGAGGAGCCCTGGTTACTTTAGCCCAGAGGAGCCCCGCGTGCCTTTGCCGCTCGCCGGAGGAGCTCCGGTTACTTTTGCCCGGAGGAGCTCCGCGTGCCTTTGCCGCTCGCCGGAGGAGCCCCGGTTACTTTTGCCCGGAGGAGCCCCGCGTGCCTTTGCCGCTCGGCGGAGGAGCCCCGGTTACTTTTGCCCGGAGGAGCCCCGCATGCCTTTGCCGCTCGCAGGAGGAGCCCCGGTTACTTTTGCCCGGAGGAGCCCCGCGTGCCTTTACTGCTCGCCGGAGGAGCCCTGCGTGCCTTTGCCGCTCGCCGGAGTAGCCCCGGTTACTTTTGCCCGGAGGAGCCCCGCGTGCCTTTGCCGCTCGCCGGAGTATCCCCGGTTAATTTGGCCCGGAGGAGCCCCGGTTACTTTTGCCCGGAGGAGCCCCGCGTGCCTTTGCCGCTCGCCGGAGGAGCCCCGGTTACTTTTGCCCGGAGGAGCCCCGGTTACTTTTGCCCGGAGGAGCCCCGCGTGCCTTTGCCGCTCGCCGGAGGAGCCCCGCTTACTTTTGCCCGGAGGAGCCCCGCGTGCCTTTGCCGCTCGCCGGACGAGCCCCGGTTACTTTTGCCCGGAGGAGCCCCGTGTGCCTTTGCCGCTTGCCGGAGGAGCCCCGCGTGCCTTTGCCGCTCGCCGAAGGAACCCCGCCTGCCTTTGCCGCTTGCCGGAGGAGCCCCGCCTGCCTTTGCTGCTTGCCGGAGGAGCCCCGCGTACCTTTGCCGCTTGCTGGAGGAGCCCCGCGTGCCTTTGCCGCTCGCTGGAGGAGCCCCGGTTACTTTTGCCCGGAGGAGCCCCGCGTGCCTTTACCGCTCGCCGGAGGAGCCCCGGTTACTTTTGCCCGGAGGAGCCCCGGTTACTTTTGCCCGGAGAAGCCCTGCGTGCCTTTGCCGCTCGCCGGAGGAGCCCCGGTTACTTTAGCCCGGGGGAGCCCCGCGTGCCTTTGCCGCTCGCCAGAGGAGCCCCGCTTACTTTTGCCCGGAGGAGCCCCGCGTGCCTTTGCCGCTCGCCGGAGGAGCCCCGCTTACTTTTGCCCGGAGGAGCCCCGGTTACTTTTGCCTGGAGGAGCCCCGCGTGCCTTTGCCGCTCGCCAGAGGAGCCCCGGTTACTTTTGCCCGGAGGAGCCCCGCGTGCCTTTGCCGCTCGCTGAACGAGCCCCGGTTACTTTTGCCCGGAGGAGCCCCGCGTGCCTTTGCCGCTTGCCGGAGGAGCCCCGCGTGCCTTTGCCGCTCGCCGGAGGAGGCCCGGTTACTTTTGCCCGGAGGAGCCCCACGTGCCTTTGCCGCTCGCCGGAGGGGCCCCGCGTGCCTTTGCCGCTCGCGGAAGGAGCCCAGGTTACTTTTGCCCGGAGGAGCCCCGGTTACTTTAGCCCGGAGGAGCCCCGTGTGCCTTTGCCGCTCGCCGGAGGAGCCCCGGTTACTTTTGCCCGGAGGAGCCCCGCGTGCCTTTGCCGCTCGCCGGAGGAGCCCCGGTTACTTTTGCCCGGAGGAGCCCCGGTTACTTTTGCCCGGAGGAGCCCCGCGTGCCTTTGCCGCTCGCCAGAGGAGCCCCGGTTACTTTTGCCCGGAGGAGCCCCGGTTACTTTTGCCCGGAGGAGCCCCGCGTGCCTTTGCCGCTCGCCGGAGGAGCCCCGGTTACTTTAGCCCGGAGGAGCCCCGCGTGCCTTTGCCGCTCGCCGGACGAGCCCCTGTTACTTTTGCCCGGAGGAGCCCCGCGTGCCTTTGCCGCTCGCTGGAGGAGCCCCTGTTACTTTTGCCCGGAGGAGCCCCGCGTGCCTTTGCCGCTCGCTGGAGGAGCCCCTGTTACTTTTGCCCGGAGGAGCCCCGCGTGCCTTTGCCGCTCGCTGGAGGAGCCCCGCGTGCCTTTGCCGCTTGCCGGAGGAGCCCCGGTTACTTTTGCACGGAGAAGCCGCGGTTACTTTTGCCCGGAGGAGCCCCGCGTGCCTTTGCCGCTTGCCGGAGGAGCCCCGGTTACTTTTGCACGGAGAAGCCGCGGTTACTTTTGCCCGGTGTAGCCCCGGTTACTTTTGCCCGGAGGAGCTCCGGTTACTTTTGCCCGGCGGAGCCCCGCGTGCCTTTGCCGCTCGCCGGAGGAGCCCCGCTTACTTTTGCCCGGAGGAGCCCCGGTTACTTTAGCCCGGAGGAGCCCCGCGTGCCTTTGCCGCTCGCCGGAGGAGCCCCGGTTACTTTTGCCCGGAGGAGCCCCGCGTGCCTTAGCCGCTTGCCGGAGGAGCCCCGGTTACTTTTGCCCGGAGCAGCCCCGGTTACTTTTGCCCGGAGGTGCTCCGCGTGCCTTTGCCGCTCGCCGGAGGAGCCCCGGTTACTTTTGCCCGGAGGAGCCCCGCGTGCCTTTGCCGCTCGCCGGAGGAGCCCCGGTTACTTTAGCCCGGAGGAGCCCCGCATGCCTTTGCCGCTCGCAGGAGGAGCCCCGGTTACTTTTGCCCGGAGGAGCCCCGCGTGCCTTTGCCGCTCGCCGGAGGAGCCCTGCGTGCCTTTGCCGCTCGCCGCAGGAGCCCCGGTTACTTTTGCCCGGAGGAGCCCCGGTTACTTTTGCCTGGAGGAGCCCCGCGTGCCTTTGCCGCTCGCCGGAGGAGCCTCGGTTACTTTTGCGTGGAGGAGCCCTGCGTGCCTTTGCCGCTCGCCGGAGGAGCCCCGCGTGCCTTTTCCGCTCGCCGGAGGACCCTCGGTTACTTTTGCCCGGAGGAGCCCCGCGTGCCTTTTCCGCTCGCCGGAATAGCCCCGCTTACTTTTGTCCGGAGGAGCCCCACGTGCCTTTACCGCTTGCCGGAGGAGCCCCGGTTAATTTTGCCCGGAGGAGCCCCGGTAACTTTTGCCCGGAGGAGCCCCGCGTGCCTTTGCCGCTCGCCGGAGGATCCCCGGTTAATTTGGCCCGGAGGAGCCCCGGTTACTTTTGCCCGGAGGAGCCCCGCGTGCCTTTGCCGCTAGCCGGAGGAGCCCCGGTTACTTTTGCCCGGAGGAGCCCCGGTATGTTTTGCCCGGAGGAGCCGCGCGTGCCTTTGCCGCTTTCCGGAGGAGCCCCGGTTACTTTTGCCCGGAGGAGCCCCGGTTACTTTTGCCTGGAGGAGCCCCGCGTGCCTTTGCCGCTCGCCGGAGGAGCCCCGCTTACTTTTGCCAGGAGGAGCCCCGGTTACTTTTGCCCGGAGGACCCCGCGTGCCTTTGCCGCTCGCCGGAGGAGCCCCGCGTGCCTTTGCCGCTCGCCGAAGGAGCCCCGGTTACTTTTGCCCGGAGGAGCCCCGCGTGCCTTTGCCGCTCGCCGGACGAGCCCCGGTTACTTTTGCCCGCAGGAGCCCCGTGTGCCTTTGCCGCTTGCCGGAGGAGCCCCGCCTGCCTTTGCCGCTTGCCGGAGGAGCCCCGCCTGCCTTTGCTGCTTGCTGGAGGAGCCCCGTGTTCCTTTGCCGCTTGCCGGAGGAGCCCCGCGTGCCTTTGCCGCTCGCCGGAGGAGCCCCGGTTACTTTTGCCCGGAGGAGCCCCGCGTGCCTTTGCCGCTCGCCGGAGGAGCCCCGGTTACTTTTGCCCGGAGGAGCCCCGCGTGCCTTTGCCGCTCGCCGGAGTAGCCCCGCGTGCCATGGCCGCTCGCTGATGGAGAGCCAGTTGCTTTTGCCGTGAGGAAGCCCCGCATGCTTTATCCGCTCGCCCGAGGAGCCCCGTGTGCCTTTGCCACTCGCCGGAGGAGCCGTGGTTGCATTTTCCCCGAGGGAGCCCCTCCTGCCTGATCTGATACGTAATATGCTGTAAAATTCTTTTGACTTTGATTTTACTTCAGTTCTGCAGCTTCTCAGCCTGTGTCTGGAACAGGAAATTAAGAGATTGATTGTAATATCCTGTAATTAGATCTGGCCTGAAGAAGTTGGTACCGCATACATTTGTATTTGCACTGATAGATCCACCTGTACAAAGCTTTGTGCCTTTCAGAAATATCGATATATTTTTACGTAATCTGCAGTGCATATTAACTCATTTTTCCCTCACTTGATTGGACGTTTAGGCTGCTGCCATTGTTTTCTCCTTTGCCAATTCAGTGCTACAGTGTCTGTGCGTAGCAGTCAGGGGTGAACCACGAGTACGATTGTTTTCATTAATCTCACTCGGGCCTGCTAAACTTTAGAAATGTTGCTAATAATTTTAACAGAATTACAGAAACGTCTTCAGTGACTGAGAATGCTTTTGCACAGTAACCTTAATAAACAAATCGTGTACCGTGCACAAACTCTACAAAGTGCAAGCTTTAGTTGTTAAGCATGAAATTTCGGTGTTTGCTGAGGTCCTCGCATCTTTACGGTGCTAGTTATGTGTGAAAGGTGCTAGGACTGACTCAACTACTTAATCTTTGCCTAAAACCACAAGCCTGCTATTCACAGACAAACACGTGAAGAAAAGGCTGTACCCTACATGGTTTGTCTCACTTACATAACGCAAGCTGCCAGCTTTTGTATTTTGCAATATTCCCCGCGGCCCCCTCTCCCCCCACCCCCCCTGCCCGGAGCAGGAATCACAAGTGTTCTGAACTCAGATAATCGGTATTCTGTTGGCTGTATCTGTCCTCTGTAATTTCTTACAAAGTCATAGTTTAGAGTTCTTAAGAGGAACGTATGCATGTCCTTTTTCCTCCTGAAGCTGCAGGTCACGCCAACACAACAGCTGTAACTTTCTACTGAAGTGTTCATGTCTAATAAGAATGGGAAATATTTATTTTTCTTCTCTTGTACATTGACAATGGAAACAATAGTGTGTGCTATATTCTTTATACACAGTCGTTGCTACATAGAACTGACGGGACAAAAAGTAAAGCCGTTGCAAATAAGCGCTTGAGCCTGCGCTGCTGAGCAGTTTGAAACAAACGGCTTCTTTCGACTTGCCTTGTGCATTTTAGTATTTAAAGTTTGTTAGTGCTGCACAAACAGCACAGTAATGATTAGGTATCTGGAAGCTGGCTTTTATTAAAAAAAAAAATAAAATTACACCAGAATTTGGAAGTGTGTGAGCTGTGTTTTTGGAGGGAGGGGGCAGTGAACCTGAGTCTTGACATCAGGATCCTGTGGCTGTTATCTGATACAGCAAGTCTAGGTGAGGAATCTATGTGATTAATTCTTTCTTTTTTTTTTTTCCCCCTCATTTGTATATCCCTGTGGGGTTCTCTTGACAGGTCTTGGGGGCTTTGCCAACAGATGTGAAATGCCTGCCAGAGTCATGTGTGTCAACTGCTCGTGAATGCTGGGCAGCGTGTCCACAGCTATGTTGAACATGACAGCTGTTTTGTGTGGGGGTGGTTTAAAAGTTCTGCTGTCTGAAGCGCCCTCTCGAAGTGATCACGCTGTGATGCGGAGAAGGGCTTAGGCACCCTTAAAAATGTGTTTCCCAAACTTCAGATGGTCCAAGAAAAGCATTTGCCTGTTCTCTTTGCGGGGTGGAGGTGCAAATAAATACCCCCGCTGTGGTGACAATTTCACAAGATAGTTATGAGTAAGTTGTACCAGCAACTTGCTCCAAGCCTGAGTAGGCTGAAACAAGAAGTTCTGCTGCGTCATTTCTTAGAGCTGAGCCCGCAGCTTGGCCACGGGCAACAGCTGTTCTGCCACAGCCAGCAGGGCCACGCAGCAGGGATGCAGGGAACCAAAGGGCAGGGTTGTGGGACCTGGCGGGAGGAATTACGTTCAGCTCATACCCTCCCCAAAACCGCCTCTTGTAAGGAAGTGCTGTGGTGACGAGCAAAGACAGGGCTGTCCACCTGTATTGTTCTGGGGGTGTCCATCAGCTGCTGGTAAGAGACTTCATCCGAGGGGGAAAAAATGATTCCTGAAAGAGAGACTCGCCTTGCTGAATGTAGTTCCTTGAGGGAAACCCTGTGGTGTGGCCCAAGGGATTTTAGGTTAATTTATTGTGAAATTGTTCCATCCCTGCACCCTCACAGGAGCACGCACTGGTGTCCAGCCGGGGCGCAGGCTCCTTGGGAACGCGGGATTTCTGCCGAGACCGCAACGCAGCCTGACTGCCCTGGCAGCTGCTCTCCCGCATGGCAGCAGCAGGTCACGAAGGGAAGCACATTCTCTGGTGAAAGGCAGCTGTCAGTGTTCTACTCAGCCGGTGCGTAAATCTGCACTGCACAGGTTGTTTAGTGCCTCCAGTTCCTCCAAAACCTTCTCCTCCACTCTCCCCGAGCTGTTAAGCAGCTGATTGATTTCTCACAGGCACCAAAGCAAAACCAGTGAAAGACAGCAGCTTGGTGAAGGGGAACTCCAGTGGCCACCAAGTGTGATGGGTTTGGGTAACTGTCTTCAGACAGAGATGTGCCAAGAGCCCGCAATTTAAGGAACCAAAATTGGTGGCCGCTTCCAGGTTGTGCTGGCCTTGACCACTTCCCCTGCAGGTGGGCTCCTGTTCCTCGTTAGAGTCGCACACCCCGCTGCTGGGCTCCTGCCGCGCTGTGCTCAGCTGGTGCTTGCTGTGCCAGGGGTGGCCAAGAGTCCGTCTCCAGAGAAAGAAAAAGCAGGAAACTCTCCCCAGCTGACTGAGGGAAGGGAAGCAAGACCCTGAGGATTTCTAAGTCTGAATTTTCCACCAAAACCCGTTACCTCTGGCCGGGCGGGGTTGTCCCCCGCCAGCTCTGGCCCCGGAGCGCTTGCTGGAGGCCAGTGTGCTCCGGAGCACAGATGGCTTTGCTCCAGCCAAGGGACCGCTCCCGGCCTTTGGTGAATGCCGAGCTGCGTGAGCGGTGCCAGGCGAGACAGGATCTCCCTTTTCCCGCTGCTGGAGCGGCCGCGGGTGCCCAGTCCCTCCCGGGCGGGGGGGGGTCTACAGCTTTTCCTCGCGAAAGGCCAGCGCCCACGCTGCCCCGCGCCACAGCCCCGGCGCTTCAGGGCGGGCTGAGGGCGGGAGAGCACCCCGAGGAGGGGCCCCGCCGAGGAGGGCCGGTCCCGCCAGGCCCCCCGGCCCGCACCGAGGGCGGCGGGGGGCGGGCGGTGCGTGTGCCGGGCGGGCCGCGGGCTGGAGCCCTTCCTGGCGCGGGAGGTGCGGGCGCGGCTCAGGGCCACGGAGGGGAGGGCGGAGCAGGCGCCGGTGCCCGCGCGGGGCGCTCCGCTCCGCTCCGCTCCGGCTGGGCGGGGAACGGGGCCTCGTTCGCTTGGCAGCCCGGAGCCGGGCGGCCGCGGCGCGGGGCCCCACGGCTCTGGGTGTGGGTGTGGGTGTGGGTGTGGGTGTGGGTGTGGGTGTGGGTGTGGGTGGGAAGGGGCCCCTCAGGACCGTCCGGTGCCGCCCCTGCCGCAGGCAGGGCCATCTGCCGCTCGGTCAGGCCGGGTCCCCTCGCCACCCCCGGGGAGCTGCGGGCTGCGCTGCCCTCCTCCCTGCCAGGGGGCGAGCGGGCGTGAGGGGCTGCGGGGCTGCTGGAAGCGCTCGCCCGAAACGCTTCCCGGTCCGCTCCGGTTGCCGGTTTTCCCCTGAGGTGGGCTGCGGCTCGGGCAAGGTCTTCTTCGGCACAGAGGCGGAGCCGGGCGCGCTGGGGAAGCTCAGCTCTGCAGAGCGACTGTTCCTGCTGCTGGAGAAACAGCCCCCGCTCGCGGTGTCCAGAAATAAAGGTGCGGCACCGGCTCCTTCCCGCGGGCCGTCCCCGCCGCTTTGCTCCCGGGGTGGCCGCGCAGAAACGCGGAGCCCTGGTTCTGGTCCGGTTTATGAAGGGAATGTTTGCTTTACTCCGTGGATTTACTCGCAGCTGTACTTCTGATTGACAATAACCTGACGTTCTGAAGCGTCTTTCACCCAGGTACGTTGTCAATGCTTTCTTGGTACTGAAAATGGCTTTAAAATTGTTTGAAATAGGTATCTTACCAGCCCGTGCGCTGCTGATGCTGTACCTATATGTGTATGTGTAATAGCACGCACCCCCCAGAAAAAAAGAAGAAAGAAAGTGAAGTCCGGTTCTGGAGCCCTTGTGTGCGTGTTAACCACGAGCCATTTTCCTTTATTCGGAGTGGATCCAGGCGTATATCCCGTGCCACTGGACTGCTCAGTGCACGGGTTTCTTGTAAATCTCCGCTGCTCAGGGTCACAGTCTCTGTCAGTGTTGGAATAAGAATTTAAAGTAAGACAAACTGATCTCTTCATGCTGGTGGGATTTCATTTGGGAGATCACAGATGGCCTTCAGCTTTAGTGATCAAATATAACCGTCATTCTAAATGACAAGTAGAAATACTTTTTCTTTTTCTTCCTTCTCTCCCCCGCATTGGCCAGTTTCAAGGTTTGTAAGTGAATTGTCCTCTGTACTGCTCATGCCTCTCTTGTCATAGCTTGGTGAAGAGGACTGTTCTGTTCCCAAAACGGAAGCCATTCAGTACAGCGTTTCAATACGGCGTAGGAATCGGTAGAGGTGTAGACAGGAGAGGGAGATTGGGTCTCATGCTTGAAAACACTCCACATTGCAATTAATTCCCCTGCTTGAGCGCTGCCTTCCCCTTCTGTGATAACCTGTTCGTCAGTGTCGACCCGAAGTGCTACAGCTCGATATTTCCAAGTTTTTCCTTCCCGCTTAGAAGCAGCATCGGTAAACCAAACGTTCTGCCACTGCCCAGAACACGGAGGAGCCACTTGTGTTACGGGAGGGAGCTCATTTGTTTCTCTCTCTGGGTGCATTTCTTCCGGAACGGTTAACATCTTTGCAGCCCCCTCTGGTACCGTAAAGATGTCACAATAATGCTCTGTCTGAGCGTCCCATTTCCACGCAGAGGGTCTCTGGGCCACCCGGTCAAGGGGTGGGGTCCCTGCTAAAACCGGCTTGATTGCCCTAAATGGGCCTCTAAGCACTATTGATTGCTGCGGAGTAGGCGGCTGGGGCTTCTCTCAGGGCTAAAGTAACAACAAACCCACGCTTTTCCCAGGCTGTTTCTCTCTTCAGCATCTTTAAAGCTGCGGGAATAAAACCCAGTAGGTCGAGTGGGTCCTTCGGGGCCCTTCTGCCACAAATGTACTGATAGCCCCGTCCTGGCAAAACCCCGTTCAGTATGGACGGGATCTGTGGGGTGAATAGGACCAAGGGCTTGGTGAGCAGCCGCTTCCAACACTAACAGCTGCAATGCTTCTTCGTGGGGCTCAGCCCACTCCCGTCCGGTCCCTTTTCAAAACAGATCATCTAGGGGTCTTGCAACAGTCGAAAAATCCGGGATATGTTTTCTCCAAAACACAAGTAACGCTAGTACACGCTCTAAGTCCTTTTTTGACTCTGGCGTTTTGGTTTGATCTAACGAGGACAGGGCGTCCGGCGGAACACATGTCATTCCTCCCACCACATCCCTAAGAACTTTACTTCATTCGAGGGAGTTTGTATTTTCTCAGGTGGGATCTTCAGCCCCAGACTTTCTAGATGAGAGACTATGTTGTCCTGAGTTATCAGAACCCTTTCTGTCTCCTCCCTCCCCCCCGCCCCAAGAATGTCATCGATCAACACTGACCCCCTCCTCGGCAGGAACCATTTCCAGCTCTCCTGCTAAGGCATGATGGGCTAGCGTGGGGGAGTGCTTATATCCCCGTGGGAGTCTGGTACAAGTGAATTGCTGCCCCTGCCAGGTAAAAGCAAAACGGTCTTGGTCCTCAGCTTGTAGGGTACCATAAAAAACATGTCTTTCACATCCACAGTTGCCATAATCGGGTTGAGAAGAGGGGCTAAGGAAACTTTAATAGATATGGTATTTATTGATTATTGCTGTGCATGCTGATACAAATGGCGCTTTATGCTTTGCTAACTAAAAGTACCCGAGGGGGGGAAGTCTTGCATTCCCCAACTGAGGGGCCTTGCTTTGTGCTTTGAATTCTTTATCTGAAGTGAGAAGTCCTGCACCTCCTGCAGAAGGACAGTCCTGATAAGAACCAAGGGGCCTCCTGCGAGAAGTCCTGCACCTCCCGCAGAAGGACAGTCCTGATACCTAAATGACCTCTTGGAACTAATTGTAATACCTAAATGACCTCTTGGAACTAATTTTAGTACGGAGCGGGGATAGCTCATGCATATGTATAGGCGTGTTTTTTCAATTTCATGTACATGTAACACTTGGTTGTATAAAATTCAAAGTGAATTGCCACGCCGGGCGCACACGATTTTGGCGGGACTACCCCCCGTGCTGCCCGGCGCCGAATAAACATACCTACTTTACAATCTCTCAGATTGTGGAGTCTGCTTTCCGCACGTCAGTTTGGCGAGCCAGGCAGGAGGCTCTCTGCTTGGCTGCGGGATCCACTGCGGAGCGGACTCTCCTAGGCACGCCCCGAGCACTTTCTCGGAGGAGCCTCCGCTGCCAGCCGCTCACCACGGGAGCAGACAACAACCTCCTGAAGCCGCGGACCAAACGGTATGTTTAACGATAGGGGCCCGTAAGTCGTACGTGTGGCCGGGGCAGGTGGTAAATCGCGCAGAGACGTCTGGCGTGCAGCATAGTCCCCTTTGGGTGGGTACCCAGGTTGGTTTGGGGCTCCAGCTGGGGACTCACTGACCGATAGAGTGACCGCTAGTGATCCTGGGAATAGATCAAATTAGTCTGTGTTTTGCTAGTCTGGTGCCGTGACTCAGATAAGGAACGGTGGGCTTTGGTCCTCCGGGGAGGCGCCCCGCGACATTTCGCGGCCCCACGACCAACAGCTAACTCCAACCTTACCGACGAACCTAAATTCTAGGATATTGAGCAAAAAAGGACCGGTAAAATCCCATAAAATTCTGTGCACGGGAGTCCGGATGAAGACGCAGGACGCGTAAATATATTGCGAATTTGTTCGCGGGTTTGCCGTTCGGGCGGGATTGGGTTTCCTGGAATATAACGAGTGAGAGGTTCGATATACTGAACCAAGCGAGTGCGGACTCTTAAGTACTGCGTTTCCCATCTCCCGCGAGGGACTGGGCCAGGAACAAGGGGAGCGAGTGAGTGTATGTTTGTGGATATTCCAGAAGATGGGGGCGAAGGGCAGCAAGCCTTCGACTCCCATGGGAAGGGTACCCACTGTACCTAAGAATACCCCTCTGGCATATATCTTAGACAATTGGAGATATTTCCCTGGAACCCTAGGGAAAGATAAGCAGGAAATGATAGAATATTGTACTAAGATATGGGGAGGGAAGAAGATTTCTAAAAATGTCTTTTGGCCAGTCTATGGGTCAGAAGAAGATTGGGTAAGACAGCAATTAAACCTCTGGGTTAATAATAAAAAACCCCTTAACCCGGAGGAGAGGCAATATGCGGAAGTGTGGCTAGAAAGACCGGGAGCTAGACTTTACCCGCTGAATGAAATAAAAACTAAACAAAAGAAAAAGAAGGAAGCGTTAGACGAAACCCTTCTAACCCCCCCTCCTTACATTCCTCCTCCTGCTCCCGCAGAGGTCCCCAGAGCGCCCACTCCCCCACCAGAGTCGGAACAAGGGTCTCCCCCTCTTCCTAGACGCGTAACTAGAAGTCAAAAAGGGGCAGCTCAGATGTACCCCCTAAGGGAAATACCCATGGGGGGACCTCAACCTGTGATCGGATATATTTCCGTACCCCTAAACTCGGCTGACCTACGAGATTTTAAAAGAACCGAGATGGGAAACTTAATTGAGGACCCACTCGGAGTGGCAGAAAGATTAGATCAATTTTTGGGACCAAACCTTTATACTTGGGATGAGATGCAATCTATCCTTGGTCAATTATTTACTACCGAGGAAAGAGATATGATTAGACGAGCAGGAATGAGACTGTGGGATGCTCCACATGCCCAGGGACCCCAAGCAGATATTAAATGGCCACTTCAAAGACCTAGTTGGGATAATCAGGATCCGGTGCATAGAACCCATATGCAGGACCTGAGAACTATAGTAATTCAGGGAATTAGAGAAGCAGTACCCCGTGGCCAGAATATCAATAAAGCATTTAATGAAATGCAAAAGAAAGATGAAAGCCCTACTGAGTGGCTGGAACGACTGAGGAAAGCCCTTCAGCTGTACTCTGGGGTAAATCCCGACGACCCTTTAGGGCAAGCGCTCCTCAAAACTCAGTTTGTGGCAAAATCATGGGAAGATATCAGAAAGAAGATTGAAAAGTTAGAAGACTGGCAGAACAGAGGGTTGGATGAATTATTGAGGGAAGCTCAGAAAGTCTACGTAAGGCGGGAAGAAGAGAGCAGCAAGCGACAAGTAAAAATGATGGTAGCAGCGGTCAGAGAGGATCGCAGAGGGCGGACTGGTGAACACAGATCTGCTGGAACGAAACAAGGGAACGTAGTAGTAAAGAAGGAACAGAGATTTTGTTTTTACTGTGGAAAAAAAGGACATATAAAGAAGAATTGCAGAGAAAGGATCAGGGATGAGGAAGTATTGAAAACGGAATAGGAGAGTCAGGGGCTCTATATCTTAGGGGACCGGAGTCATCATGAGCCCTTGATAAAATTAAAAATAGGTCCCCATAAACAAGAGTTCACCTTTTTAGTAGACACTGGGGCTGAGAAATCGACTATTAGGCAAATACCTGAGGGATGTAAAGTTTCCCCTGAAAAAGTACAAGTAATTGGAGCAAAAGGAGAACCCTTTAAAGTAAGCAAAATCAAAAATGTGGTATTCGAAACTGAAAATAAATTTGGAATGGGTGAACTCTTGCTCGTCCCTGAAGCAGAATTTAATCTGTTAGGACGAGATTTAATTGTTGAATTGCAATTAGAAATTAAAGTGAAAAATCAAGAGCTAACGGTGTCTGCTTATCCTTTGACCGTGGATGATCAAAAACAAATTAACCCCGATGTCTGGTACTCTCCGGACACAATCAGTAGACTGGAAATCCCACCGATTAAAATCCAAATTTCCGAACCCCACATACCTGTGAGGGTAAGGCAATATCCCATATCCCTAGACGGACGGAGAGGATTAAAACCAGAAATTGATCGATTGTTAGCACAAGGAATCTTAGAGCCTTGTGTGTCACCCTTTAACACTCCCATTCTGCCTGTAAAGAAACCAAATGGGAAATATCGGCTCGTACATGATTTAAGGGAAATAAACAAAAGAACTATCACCCGGTTCCCTGTAGTAGCAAATCCATACACACTGCTAAGCAAGCTAGGACCCCATAACTCCTGGTATAGTGTGGCTGATGTAAAGGATGCCTTTTGGGCCTGTCCACTGGCAGAAGAATGCCGTGATTATTTTGCCTTTGAATGGGAAGACATAGAGACAGGCCGTAGACAGCAATTGAGATGGACCGTGCTTCCCCAAGGGTTCACTGAGTCCCCTAATCTGTTTGGACAGGCCCTGGAAGAGCTTTTAAAAGAATACCAGGTACAAACGGGAAACGTGCTGTTACAGTATGTAGATGATCTGCTCATAGCAGGGAATAATAAGGAGGATGTAAGAAAAGAAAGCATTCGACTCCTAAACTTTCTTGCACAAAAGGGCCTACGGGTATCACAAGAAAAGTTACAATTTGTGGAGGAAAAAGTGAAATATTTGGGGCATTATTTGTTTAACGGCAAGAAGATATTGGATCCAGAGCGCATTAAAAGAATTCTGGAACTACCTATGCCTGTCACTAAGAGGCAAATTCGGCAGGCATTAGGGCTATTTGGGTATTGTAGGCAATGGATAGAGAACTACAGCTTTAAAGTTAAATTCTTATATGAACAACTGTCAAAAGACAAAATACCCAAGTGGGCCCCTCAGGATCAAGAGCAGTTTGCCAGTCTCAAAAGGGAGCTAAGTCAAGCACCGGTTTTAAGCCTCCCAGATTTAAAGCGGCCATTCCATTTATTCGTTAACATACATGAAGGAACGGCATTCGGAGTATTAACTCAGGAATGGGCCGGACAAAAGAAACCGGTGGCATACTTATCAAAGCTGTTGGACCCTGTGAGCAGGGGTTGGCCGAGTTGTTTACAAATCATTGTTGCTGCTGCCTTATTACTTGAAGAAACGAATCGTATTACCTTTAATGGAGAAGTTGTCCTATATGCGCCTCATAATATAAGGGGGGTGCTTCAACAAAAAGCAGAAAAATGGCTTACAGATAGCCAACTACTAAAGTATGAGGGAATACTCATAGAATCTCCAAAACTATCCCTAAGGACTACCGGAGCGGTTAACCCTGCAGAATTTTTATACCCAGGGGAAAGTACTGAGTTAGTACATGATTGTCTTCAAACAATTGAACAACAGACACGCGTTAGACCAGACTTAGAAGAAGAAGAACTACAATGTGGGGAAATACTATTTATAGATGGGTCATCACGAATAGTGGAAGGTAAACGATTGTCTGGATATGCCATCGTTAAGTTAGAGAAAGGAGAATTTAAGACAATAGAATCGGGCCCCCTAAGTGCCAGCTGGTCGGCTCAAGCCTGTGAGCTGTATGCATTGTGGAAAGCTTTAGTGTCACTGAAGGAAAAGGATGGAACTATATATACAGACTCACGCTATGCGTTCGGAGTGGTACATACCTTTGGAAAAATATGGGAGGAAAGAGGATTTGTTAACTCACAGGGAAAAGAACTGATACACCCGGAATTAATTCGGCGAGTTCTGGGGGCATTGAAAATGCCGAATAAAATAGCAGTTGTACATATAAAGGGACACCAACGAGGTACAAGTTATCAAGTTAGGGGAAATAATGCAGCTGATACAGAAGCAAAATGAGTGGCAGGCAATTATAGTACGATTTTGACTATGCAACAAATATCTGTTAGTAAAAATCTGAGTTTTGAATCTGCAGAAAAGGAAAAACTAGAACAAATGGGAGCTAAGGAACAGGATGGTAAGTACATATTGCCAGATGGGAGAGAAGTCTTGCCGAAGGGCATAGCACTCGAAATATTTTCAAAAATACACAGTAAAACACACTGGGGAACCCAGGCGTTAGTTGATCATTTCAATCAACAGTTTGCCTGTATAGGCGTATATAACATAGCAAAGACAGTCACGGCAGCCTGCGAGACCTGTCAAAAGGTTAATCGAAACAACATGAGACAAAAACCTCTTGGAGGACGTTCCCCAGCATACAGACCTTTTTCACACTCACAAGTGGATTTTACTGAACTACCCAGGGTAGGGCGTTACAAATATTTATTAGTAATGGTGGATCATTTAACACATTATGTTGAGGCTTTTCCTACCTCCAAGGCAACTGCTAACCAAGTTACTAAAGTGTTACTTGAACACATTATACCTCGATATGGAGTACCTGAAGTAATTGACTCGGACAGAGGAACACACTTTGTGTCAAAAATTGTTAGAGATCTAACAGAAAGCTTGGGTATTAAATGGGAATACCATACGCCATGGCATCCACAAAGTTCGGGAAAAGTTGAAAGGATGAATGGAGAAATCAAAACTATTTTGACTAAATTAATGATAGAAACCAAATTATCATGGATTAAGTGCCTACCCATGGCACCATTAATTCTCAGAACCAGACCCCGAGCAGATGTAGGAATATCAGCGTTTGAAATGGTGTATGGAATGTCCTATAGAATTGAAAGTCCACAAACAAATGTTTTAATTCGAGACCGTGTGATTAATGAATATGTTTCGCAATTAGCAGAACATCGTAACAAGCTTTGGGAACATGGACTGATTGTACAACGACCACCGTTGGACTTAAAAATTCATAATCTTAAACCTGGGGACTGGGTATTGGTTAAAACGTGGAAAGAAGAAACCCTAAAACCCAATTGGGAGGGACCTTATCTTGTTTTGCTTACAACAGAAACAGCTGTCCGGACTGCTGAGCGTGGATGGACTCATGCCAGTCGCATTAAAGGCCCAGTGACGAGACCCCACTGGAAAGTAATCAGTACTCCAGGTGACACCAAGATAACCCTGAAAAGATAACGTAATGATAGAGACTTTATTTGATTATTTTGCCGCATTACCTTTTGGTATGAAGTGTTTATTGTTGTTCATATTTGCTATAATTATTTCTTTTTTTTATCTGTTATATATGGAAGCATACAAAGTGTGTTGAAGGAAATTGCTAAACTTATGCAACCACACAATATTAAGTATAGAAGATATGCTGATGTAAATAATATATGCACTCTAGATATACGAATTAGACGTAATAATTTGAACTGCAATTGTTATCCATTTGCTTGTTCCAGGTGTAAGGTATGCCAGAATAAATGGTGGACACACTGTGAATGTGGATACCCTCCAACAGGAGTTTGCACACAGTGTTGGAAAATCCAAAGAACTCTTACTGAGTGGAAATTAAAACAATTAGAGTCTAAACAAGAAATTATTCGAGAATCCCATGAGTGGTGGGAAATTTTTGCCAAAGGAATAAACCCTCAATATTATTGTTACCACTCCACCGAACCAGTCCCCTTTATAGCTGAAATCTTGGCTATAAAGTGCAGAAGGGAAGTACTAACCGTGTCTTGCTTGGCCCCATTAGTTAAAGCTGCAAAGTGGGAAGCCTATGTAAACAGACAGAAAGCCCGAAGCAGCTGTTCTCCTGAAGAATTCCCTTGCTGCCGAGAAGATGGTACACCCCGTGGCTCGAAGCAACCGAGTCGACAGGCAAGGCAGAGGAGGAACAAACTGTGGAGAAAAGAACCAGAACAATGGGACACTAAAGCAACAATGGCCGAACTTCCCCAGGACTGGTAAAAATTTACTTAAATTGGCAAAATTGACAGACACCCTTTTTCCTGGTATACCGTTAGTTTTGTTATTGATAATAACCCAAGCAAATGGAAACCCTCATGAACCTATGAACTGGACAATAACCAACATAAAATATCCAAGTAATCCAATCCAAGCACGAACTACACCGGGCACAGTTAGTTTCAATGTGAGTTTGCATGATCTAATTACTGAAGAAGATCGTAGAGATGAAGCGGATATATGTAAACCGATTTATATATGTCCAGCATCAAACCCTGGTAAAGGATACTGTAATTCTCCAGGTCATTATTACTGTGCATATTGGGGGTGCGAAACATGGGCCTCTGAGTGGTCCGCACCTGGAGACCAATATCTAGAAATAAAGTGGTCACCGGAAGGATGCGAGAGACCTAAATTACACGGAGACCGGTGGGGTCATTGCTTAAGTAAACCGATTCCTTGTGTGGGCATCAATATAACTATAAAAAATCCTGCTCAGGACTTTTGGCTGGCAGGGAAATATTGGGGAATTAGATATTGGGAAACAGGTGCAGACAGAGGAGGAATTTTTCAAATAATGAAGAGACCGATGCCCCACGATCCTTTACCAGTAGGACCAAACCTGGTCCTGAATCCACCCACTTTCTCTGAAGAAAAGATTGCCCCCGTAGTTGTTGTAACATCTTCTCCAGACTCCCTTTCGGAAACAGCTAATGACATTGTGACGGAATTCTCTTTATCCAGGGATCTAGAGTTGTCAGAATCCAAAGACCCCTTATGGAATCTAATGCAAGCCTCTTATCGTGCCCTTAATGAAAGTAAACCAAATTTAACTAAGGAATGCTGGTTATGTTATAATGTTAGACCACCATATTTTGAGGCAATTGGAAAACCAGGAAGGATTCGATGGTCTAATGGTTCAAACCCACGAGAATGCCCATGGAATGACCAGAGGAACCATACGCAAGGAATTACTATTCAATTAGTAACAGGTCAAGGAAAATGTATAGGTACAGTGCCCGAAAAGTATCAGCCTTTGTGCAACCGAACAGTCACTAACACCAATATAGAGAAACACAAGAATCAAAGTAACAAATGGGCTATCCCGACACCAGGAGCTAAATGGGTTTGTTCAGACATCGGAGTAACGCCTTGCCTATCCCTAAACGTGTTTAATCAATCTCAGTTTTGTGTACAGGCGATTATTGTTCCTCGTCTGATCTATCACACCTCTGAAGAGGTGTTACGCCACTTTGAAGGAGACCTGAATAGACAAAAACGAGAGCCAATTACAGTGGTAACCCTAGCTACACTGCTGATAGCGGGCGGAGTTGGAACAGGTACAGGCATAGCCTCCCTAGTAAAAGGTCAGGAATTACAAAGTTTGCAGATGGCTGTAGATGAGGATTTAGCAAAAATAGAACAATCTATCCAAAATTTAGCCACTTCAGTAAAGTCTTTAACAGAAGTAGTGCTGCAAAATAGAAGAGGATTAGATCTATTGTTCTTAAAGGAAGGAGGGTTATGTGTAGCTCTCAATGAAGAATGATGTTCTTTTGCTGACCATACGGGAGTAGTCCAGGACACCATGTCTGAACTCCGGAAAAGGTTAGATCAACGTAAGAAGGATCGTGAGGCGGGCAGGTCATGGTATGAAAACTGGTTTAATGTTTCACCTTGGCTAACCACTTTGTTATCCGCTTTAGCAGGACCGCTTATCATGTTGATTTTGGGACTTATATTTGGGCCTTGTATATTACGCTATATTTTACATTTTATTAAAGAACGGTTTGACATAGCTAAATTGCTTATTTTAACTACGAGGTCTGGGGCAAAATATAAGAGTGTATCTATTAATGAGGATGAAGATTGTTGTGAATGCGTTATGCCACGTGAGAACTATGCCTATTGTAATTGTGAGGTATTACCTTGTGAGTGTTATGATAAATGTTTGGATTGTGGAAAAAGGTTTGCTTGCAGTGCCGAGAATAAAAGTAGCGTCTAATAAACAATAATAGGATAAAAAGAAAAAGGGGGGATTGTGAGAAACCATGGACTAGGGTATTGTTTATTAAGATTTATGTTAAGCCCAATGTAAAGGTCAGACAGCAAAAATCGCCTATGCAAACTAAAAACAGCCACCGGATACCGCTTGTGCAAGATAAGATAACCACCAGATGTCCCGGAACCGACAGAAACAGGGCAAGCAACCCCATATAAGGAAGACTTCTTACTTCGGCCTCAATGAACACCAGGAGGCAGAAAACGACCCCCTAACAACAACTGAAGCATGCCTCCACTACCTCATGAACACGGAAGTAAAGATGTATAAAAAGGGACTGTTTGAACTGCTCAGCACGGCAGTTGGCGGAGCGCAGACTCCCCTGCCGTCCAGCGCTGTTTTTGCTCATATTCTACTTGCTATAATTAATAAAATTTTTAATTGGATTATGACCCATTGTGGTCCCAATTTATAACACTGGTATCGATTTTTGGTTCTTGTAATAAGGCATTTCGTGTTGGCTACTGATTTGGACTTGCTGAACCATAGTGTCTGCGTGAAGGATTCTTGTGTGTGTGTGTGTGAGATCTATGTTGCATGGTAAAAATCCTATGTTGCGTGCAGGACCTTCTATGGTGTAAACGCCTGTGTTGTGAAAGCGTGAGTGAGTCTCGGGAATCCCAGCAAAGCTGTGACTGTGTGTGTGGCGCGAGGTCTGTCCAGCCGCCCCTAGCCACCCAGAGTCTTCTGAGGTGGGCTAGAAAGCAAGGGGACTTTCCTCTTTCCCAAGTTTCTTGTCTGATTGTGTGACCACTCTGAGTGTGTGGACGTTCACGAGAGTGTGAACGCTGTGAGTCTATGTAAATTGTATTGTTTGTGTGCAAAGATTGAATTGGATCCAAAGTGTGTGTTTGTAACCGCGGTAGTAGTTTATTGTGTTCCGTCATTGTAGATTGCTTTGTTCCCTTGTGGTGGGACCCTGACGGTCCTGAATAGTGTCCTTTACACCACCGTAACTCTCGTAAACCTATATTTTGTTCTAGAGTGTAAGTGTTGTGGTGAAAAGTTGTGGGTAGAGTTTGGCTGGAATTTCGAGCATCCTAAGTGTAAAATTTAGACTGGGATAAGAAAGAAAGGGCTGTGTTTGTGTACAAAAGAAGGATAAATAATCAATCAATAAATATGGGAGGGGGTCAGAGTGGAGGAATAATAAAGAAAAGTCCTCTGGGTTGCATACTTGCTCACTGGAAAGATATTGCTGGGACTGGAAGTACGGAAAGTAAAAAGACCCTTATCGAATATTGCAATCAATGGTGGCCGTTGTATAAGCTAGAAGGTGAGGCTAAGTGGCCGTCTAATGGGTCAATAGATTATAACACCCTTTTACAACTAATGTTGTTTTTAGGAAGAGAAAGAAAATGGGATGAGGTTTCGTATGCAGATATGTTTTTCACCCTCCGAAACCACCCGGAATGGCAAAGGGACTGTGGAACGGTGCCCCCACAGGACCCTATGGTACTCGCGCTTGAGCGAGAAAACAACAAGGAGCTCAGAGGTAAACTGAGGCGGTGTTGTTCGGCATGTAGTATCAGACAAAGATGTACTAAGGCAAGTAAGATTCATCAGGCGCCAGAACAAGATTTAACTGATTTGTTTAAGCCTCCCCCTCGACCACAGGAACAGGACGCGGACTCGGACAGAGCTTCGACTCCCCCGGACAGTCCCGTATCTTCCCGTACTAGGAAGAAATCCGCTCCAACAGTTTTGCAAGCACCTCTCCGGGAGGCGGTGGGACCGGATGGTGGGACAATGTTAATTAAAGTACCCTTTTCTACTGCTGACCTAGGGGAGTGGAAAAAGATTGCAAAAGATTATCGGAGTGACCCGGTAAGTGTAACTAAGCATTTCCAATTTATTATAAAGCAACATAATCCTGATTGGAAGGATATACAATTATTGTTGGACTATCTGACTGAAACAGAGAAGCAGCTAGTTTTAAGAACAGCAGGGAATCTGGCCGAAGACCATTATAAAGTTACAGGAGGGAACGTTAAGGAACATTTCCCCCTCCAAGATCCAAAGTGGGATGTTAATAGATCTGCACATATGGAAAACTGCAGGAGTACCAGGAATGGATTTTAAAGGGAATGGAGAAGGCAATCCCCAAAACTATAAATTGGTCAGCGTTGTATGCAATCAGACAGAGCCCTTCCGAGTCCCCATCTGAATTCCTGGATCGATTGAGGGACGTGATGCGCCGTAGCACACCGCTGGATCCTGGGTCAGAGGTAGGAATACAACAATTAATCCCCCTATTCTTGGGTCAATCCACAGGAGATATAAGACGCACACTTCAGAAGTTACGCCCCACAGAAAGCAGGAATTTAGAAGTGCTGCTGGATGAAGCGTGGAGAGTGTTTAGTAACAGAGAGGAAGAATATAGGCAAGGGCAAAAGCAGCTGATAGCTGTCATGCGGGAGGAAGGGGAAAAAGGGATTAAACGGAACCTGCCTCGTGTGGGTAAAAATCAGTGTGCTTTCTGTAAGAATTTTGGTCACTGGAAGAGGGAATGCCCAAAGAATAAGAAAGGGGGCCAAAGGGCTCACACAGGAAGAACAATAGCCCACGTAGGGAAAGACTGACGGGAACCTGGGGGATCTACCCTAGCGGATCCACCGGTTATAATTAAGCTAGGGGAAAAACAAGAAAAAGTAGAATTCTTAATAGATACAGGGGCAACATACTCTGTTTTGAATCAAGCCTTGATGCCCCTGGGGAATGATTATGTTATGGTAAAAGGGGCGACTGGCCAAAGTGAAAAGGCATATTTTTGTAAGCCTCTAAAATACAAATTGGGAAAACAATGGGGCATCCACAGGTTTTTATATATGCCCAACTCCACAAAAGCACTTTTGGGAAGAGATTTGTTGGAACAATTGGGAGCAAAAATCACATTTGAAAAAGGAGAAATTACTCTGGAGGTAAAAGATCAACAATACGTTCAAATATTGAGTCTAACCTTAACCAGTCTTTCCTCAGAAGGAAATATTAACGAGGAAATCCTAAATCAAGTGTACCCGGGGGTATGGGCTACCGACGTACCGGGAAGAGCGAAAAATGCTCCACCGGTCAAAATTAAAGTCAAGAAAGACCAACAACCGGTAAGAATTAAGCAATATCCCTTAAAGAAAGAAGATAGAGAAGGAATCCAGCCGGTGATAGAAAAATTTCTACAATTAGGACTATTAAAGGAGTGTGAGTCTGAATTCAATACCCCTCTATTACCTGTTCGGAAACCTGATGGGTCATATAGGGTGGTCCAAGACTTACGGGCGGTGAATAAGATAACTGAAGACCTCTACCCATATACCCTGCTGACTGCGTTAACACCTGATCTAATTTGGTTTTCTGTCTTAGATTTGACGGATGCTTTCTTTTGCCTCCCTCTCCACGAAGCCAGTCAAAAATTCTTTGCATTCGAATGGGAAAATCCTAAGAGTGGTCGGAAGACCCAGCTCCCTTGGACGGTGTTGCCGCAAGGATTTAAGAATAGTCCTACCATTTTCGGCAATCAGCTTGCGAAAGACCTAGAATCCTGGGAAACCCCGTCTGAGAAAGGAAAATTGTTGCAGTATGTGGATGATATCCCGATCGCCACCAGGACAGAGGAAGACTGTATGGCATGGACGGTGAGTCTGTTAAACTTCTTAGGACTCCAAGGATACCGGGTATCCAAGAAGAAGGCCCGGGTAATGCAACGTAAAGTGAATTATTTGGGCTATGAAATTAGTGCGGGGCAGAGAACTTTGGGGCAGGCCCGCAAAGAGGTGATATGCCAAACTCAGAAACCCCAGACAGTAAAGGAGTTGCGGACCTTTCTGGGAATGACAAGGTGGTGTCGATTGTGGATTTACAATTATGGGCTGCTTGTTAAACCACTGTATGCGCTGACAGCGACTGAGCAGAAACACCTTGAATGGAATAAGGAGGCTGAACAAGCTTTTGAGCGCCTGAAAAAGGCTCTGATGTCAGCCCCGGCCTTAGGACTCCCAGATGTGAGTAAGCCGTTTCTTCTTTTCTCTCATGGTACAGGATCTGGGTCCGCATCGACGGGCAGTTGCCTACCTCTCTAAGCAGTAGGACGCGACTGCAAAGGGCTGGCCTGGATGCCTACGGGCGGTTGCAGCTGTGATACTGAACATACAGGAAGCCCGAAAGTTTACTCTGGGCCAGAAAATGACTGGTTTTGTGTCCCATGCAGTGTCAGCAGTACTGGAAGCAAAGGGTGGGCACTGGCTCTCTCCACAAAGATTCCTGCGATATCAAGCTGTGATAGTGGAATGGGATGATGTGGAAATCGTGGTCACTAACATTGTCAACCCAGCTTCTTTTCTCAGTGGGAACACAGGAGAACTGGTGCATCATGACTGTTTGGAAACCATCGAAGCAACATACGCAAGCCTCCCAGACCTGAAGGATAGCCCCATAAAAAACGGGGAAAACTGGTTCACAGACGGGAGCGGCTATGCCTCGAATGGCAGTCGACATGCAGGATACGCCATCACCACCAGTGAAGAGGTAATAGAATCAGGGCCTTTGCCCATGAACACCTACGCACAGAAGGCAGAAATAATTGCCCTAACCCGAGCCCTGGAGTTGGCCCAGGGCAAAACTGTGAACATTTACACGGACTCAAAATATGCCTTCGGAGTTGTGCACGCACATGGAGCAATTTGGAAAGAAAGAGGCTTATTGAACTCCCAAGGGAAAAATATCAAACACGCAGAAGAAATTCTGAAGCTACTAGAAGCTGTCCAACTCCCTGAGAAAGTGGCAATTATGCATATTAAGGCACACCAGAAAGTGAGCTCAGATTTGGAAAAAGGGAATGAACTGGCGGACAGAGAGGCAAAACAAATGGCCAAAACGAAGGTAAAAATAGAAGGGGCTCTAATTCCTGATAGGCGAATCTCCCTACAAGGTAAGCCAAAATATACCAAAGAAGATCAGAAACTTATTACAGACTTAGAAGGGTCATATAATGAAGAGGGGTGGGCTTATACCCCACAGGGAAGACTAATTATTCCCTCTTGATACGGGAGGAACATAGAAAAAGGCACTGGGGAACAGAGGCTCTGTATAAACATTTGATAAGAGAAATCGTGGCTAGAAACTTATAGACCACAGTGAGACAGGTGACTCAACAGTGTGACCTTTGCCTCCAGACTAATCCAAAAAATACTCCCAAACCAGAAATGGGCCAGATTGGGAAGGGCAATGGGCCTGGACAACAATGGCAGGTTGATTTTACAGAACTTCCAAGAAAAGGGGGGTACCGATATTTACTGGTATTAACTGACACCTTTTCAGGTTGGCCAGAAGCGTTCCCAACTAGGACAGCCAAGGCTCGGGAGGTAACTAAAGTATTGGTACAAGAGATAATACCACGTTTTGGGGTTCCGGCAACCATATCCTCTGACAGAGGACCGCATTTTGTCTCAAAAATAGTGCAACAAATCAGCCACCATTTAGGTATAAATTGGCAACTTCACACCCCATATCACCCTCAGTCGAGTGGCCAAGTGGATAAAATGAACCACTTACTCAAACAGCAAATTGTGAAATTGGGACAAGAAGCAAACCTGACATGGCCTCAGTCTCTCCCTTTAGCCCTTTTGCGTATACGAACAAGACCAAGGGCGAGGGAAGGACTGAGTCCCTTTGAAATTTTGTATGGACGACCCTATGGAATACAAAAAGGGATATCCATGCAAATTGGGGACGAAATTATGACTTCCTACATGGTGGCATTGAGCAAACAGCTCAATAAAATTAGAAAGCATGTAACTGGGACCCGGGGAAGAGGTCTAGATGAACCCGTACATGATATACAACCTGGAGATCATGTATATGTAAAGTCTGTTGCAGAAAAAACCCTGGAACCACAGTGGGAAGGACCGTATCAGGTACTCCTCACCTCCTTCACAGCAATCAAGATCAGAGAACAGAGTGCCTGGATACACCACACCAGGGTAAAAAGAGCACCGAAGTCTACATGGAGGGTCACACAAGTACAGTCTCAAAAACTTATCTTGTCACGACGCTAGTCGTTATCCTGACAAGTAAAGTCGGGGCATGGGAAAGTAACACATTTCTGCAGCTCCATGAAAAAGTTGCTAAAGTCATGAATTGGTCTGACTGTTGGTTATGCTCGCATCTGCCGAAAAATATGGGGAGTGGACACCCTGTAACGGCCATGGTCTTCCCAAAAGGTCTCAAGGCTTTCCTAGGCATGTCTCCCGAGGCGTATGCAGAGATAAAACGGGAAGATCTTAATTGGCAGATAAACTTAAATTTATGGGACGAAACCCAAGGTGTACCGTGCATTCAAGAGCGCAATTTAAAAACTGCCGCACCACTTGCGGGGGAAAATAGCGCTGATCCAAGGTGTAAGGGGAAGACATTCGTAGGACAGTACCCCAGTTGTACCAACTATCTTCCGTGGGCAGGAGCTAAATACTTATGGACAAAAGACCAAGTCCACATGAATAAAAAAATCAAACTGATGGGATTCCCTGCCCCACGTGGTTGGTACTGGATTTGTGGACATACAGGATATAAAATCTTACCATATAATTGGGCTGGCCGATGTACTATAGGGATCATAATACCTGACATTACTGTTACACGGAACCTGACCTACCTTAACACACCAAAATTCTTACACACACACACGAGACTTTTTCGGCAGAGGCGTGGTAACAACCCCCTGATAGACGAGCCCACTGGCTTTCATAGCTTTATACGATGGCTTATTCCAGGGTTGGGAGTGAGTGAGTTAGAAAAGGCTTTAGTAAATATTTCTGCTACTATGGAAAGTCTCGGTACTGCAACCGGGGATGCGATTCAAGCCCTCCAAGAGGAGACTTCTTCCCTGAAAAAAATGGTCCTCCAGAATAGGCTGGGTTTGGATATGTTGTTTGCCCAGCAAGGGGGATTATGTACTGCTATAGGTGAACATTGTTGTACATATGTAAACCAGGAGAAAAGGATAGAGAAAGACTCATCTAAAATCTGGGAACAAACTAAAAGTTTTCATGAAATAACCAGGGACAACATTTCCTGAGGGTTTGACTTATGGGAAAAGTTAACCAAGGTCTTGTTTTGCTCAAGTTCTTCATCTTTCTCGGCCACGCTGGTTTTCATGCTTTCAATAACCTGCTCGAGTTCTTCAATTTCCCTTCTTGCTTGCAGGCAGGCGAGCTCCGTCTCCACACGCTTACACTCTTCTTCAATCCAGTCTTCCTTCATCCGTCCCAGCTGAGCTTTCAGCTCTTCTATTTCTGTTTCCCTGTAGCAAAACACAACTGTTGTAACACTTCTGCTGAGTAAAAACAGCCAGGGCTCCCACCCCAAAACGCTCCCAAGTCAGTCTTTCTAACTCTGATTTCTGAAGTGAAATATACCTTTCTTTAAGTTTGCTCTCAGATTCCTTCAGCCTTCTTTTCAAATGCCGTACTCCCCTAACTTCTTTCTGCTGCCGGGGAACCAAATACCGCTCTGGATTTTGTACCTTAATGCTGGGATCGTCACCGCAAGTGATGTATCTCCTTGATCCCCTGAAAAGAAAAAAAACCCCAAACCATCACATAACATCACTCCTACAGTTCTTCAGATGGTTTTACAACTCCCAGTACTGAGAGTGCATGTGCTGGTTGCAAGACCGTACATGGTAGGCTGTCTCAGCTCTAGCAACACTTGCGTATTCAGGAAAAATGGCTTTGCTTACATGCGAGAAAAAGCAGATCTGATTCCAGCCGCAGACACACGGCCTTCAGGCTCTGAGATCCTGCCTGGGCTGCTTGAGGAGCTAAAATCGGCTTCCCTGCCTGGAAAGGAGAAGGGAAGAGTGAAAATGGAAATTACAGCTCCAAGATTGTTTTGAAAAGAACAGGGAATCATCCACACCCTTCCTTTGTCCGTCCTGTGTGAATTTGACAAGTTAGGTGAATTGGCTGGCACGGGTCTCACCCTGTCCAGCAGCCCGGCAGCTAAGGCGCTCCCTGCACAAGTCCCACATCCGCATCTCCTACTCATCTCCTACTTGCAGTTAGAGCCGTGGCTCTCTCACGGAGCAAGCGCAAGGCTGAGCTCGAGGCTGCAGGCATCCTGAGGCGAGAATCTCCCTTCAGCGGTGCGCATCCAACTTTCTGTACAGCTGGAGCGGTACCGGGACAATGAACGGGCCAGAGAGAGAGAGGAGTTGTGGTGTGCCTGCTGGGAACTCGGCTTCCACCTCCCAATAAAGCAGGTACTGAATTATACAAAGTGGAACAGCTTCCCTGGGTACAGACTCCCTGCATCCCCTCAGCCCGCCCAGCAGCCTGCTCTTAGCACACTGGCACATCCCAACTTCTCGCCTGCCACTGCGTCGTGCCCCGTTTCCTGGCTCCCAGCACAGGACGGTGAGAGGAGGGAGGTGTGACTCAGATTTGCTGATTCCCCTGGCTGGAAGAAGGTTCAGACAATACCAGCCCGGGGGTAAACAGAGACTTTTGTTCAAGAGTTAGGCTCATTGGCAAATGATTGGGTGGCAGAAATGCTTCTTGTTTACCACGCATGCGAGGATTTTATGCCTTGCCTTTACTTACTTGTTTACCTTTTTTCTAGTAAGAAGAAAGAGAAGGGGGGAGAGAGAGAGAGAAAGATATCAATGGTCTGGGTTCCAGCATAGGTGCAGCCAGTGGGGGTCTACGGTTTGTGGGAGCGCTCATCCAGAAAATCCTATTCTTTGCTGGAGCCAAGGCTTTTTATCAAGGTAATCTGTCCCTGCCACCATAGGTGATGCTTAGCATGATCCAGGCAGCGTTAGGTGACATTTAGCGTCATCTAGGCTGGCTTACGCATTATGTAACTTAGGATGAGCTCCTAAACCTTCAGTTACATACTCGGGGGGTTCACTTGGAATATGCATTTCAGTGTCGATGAGGAGTTAAGGAGGCAAAGTTCCCTCAGCAGACAGGGTCTCTTTAGAAATGCGGTAATGGGCTAAGGCAAGGCCACCTTACGTCCATCCCCCAGCCACACCCGGTTGCAGTGTCACCGTAACCCAGGGACACAGATTTAGAGGCTCCGGGGGTCTCCTTGCCCCCTGCTGCCTTATCAGGCTTTGCCTCCTGCTCTTGTTTGCAGCCTTCTGAGCAAAACCAGTTCCCTGCTCCAGGGGGTCACAAGTTAGCCGTAGTCAGTTGGTCTCCTACAGACACTCTTCTCCTTTGTGCTCAAGCCCGTGCTCCAAAAGAGGCAGACAGATCTCAAGAGAAGGTTCTTTTCCCTTTACTGAGCTCAGTAACACGGAGCTCCTTCTCTTTCTTGATTTGTGAGGAAGCAGATAAGTACCTAACTGCACAAGGTTTGTGCCCGAGACCCCGAACTGCAGCTGGCCTCTGCCGCCAGCCCAGAGCTGAGCAGTTCATTAGTTAGGACAGACGGGATTCAGGCTTTTACTTGCCCATTCCTCCTGTGTAGCTTGCTGACTTCTTTTCTGGACCCTCCATTGCTGCTGTGGCGGCTGTGCGCTTGCTGCAGCCTCAGAGCCTTCTGAACAAGAGGAGATACACACGTCTTGAGAGGCCACAGCCCAACCACTCATTGCCTACGTCTCTCCTAAGCAACAGCAGCAACAATTTCTTACAAGGGAGCGGATCACAACATTTGTGATGCAGAATTGCAGGATTGTTTCTCTAGGCCATTTAACAGCAACTTGTAGATTTCAGTTCAAAAAGACCAAGCACTTTGAAGCCAAAGCCACTCTTTTTTTGTAGCTGCTGCTTGGCTTGTTTTCATTTCAAAGAAATGCGTGGCTATTTGAACATGTTTTCCACATCAATGCAACTAAATTAGCGTAAATTCAAGCTTTAAATCTGAAATAGACCAAAATCCAAACTAAAATGATAGCGTTACGCTCATAGTTTTTACCTGACATTTTAAGCATCTTTTGCTCAAAATATTTAGATTCTGATTCTATTCCAAGAGTATCTCTTGGAAGTTAGAGAGCACCTTTTCCGCTTCCCTGCAATTTACTTAGCTTTTGTCCTACGAATACTTCATTCCTGCTGACTAACAAAATTCACAGTGCGCAGTTCCTACTTGAAGAGCCAAGCGTGATCTTCAAACGCCAACTTCCTTCTGCAGCTGAACGTCAGACTGACTTCCCCTGCTGTTAAACAAAAACAAACAAACAAACAAAAGAGAAATAAGAGACAGAGATCATACTTGGCTTCAGCGTGGACTAACTGCAGAGTTATCACACACCTGATGAGGAACACAGGAAATTGGGGTGGTACTCTGTTGGGTACCTGGAGTACCAGGGGCACTTAGTGAACAGTCCAGACCAAATGGAATTGTTACGTTTGTGAGCAGCAGGCCTCAAGGACATCACTGAAGCCGCTTGTGAGAAAGTACTGAAGCTGCCTGCAAGAAAGTACTGAAGCCACCTGTGAGAAAATAATGAGGCCGCCTGTGAGAAAGTAATGAAGCTTCCTGTGAGAAAGTAAACGAAGCAACCTTGAGAAGAAGGAAAACACCTGGCATACGTGACTGGGGGCTGAACGTGAAGCAGGGTGCAGGTGGAGAGAGCCGTGCGCGTGAACAAAGAGACTTAACGAATCATATTTTAGCTAGGAGCGCGTGCATGATACAGTTAACCAATTAGTAGAGAGCTTGCGTATGATACGGAATTAGAAGGGCTATATTAACCGGGATGTATCAACAATAAATTGGCATTTGCTTGATCATATTGGTCGTCAGCAGTGTCCGTGACTTCCGCGTCAGCAGTACTCATCTGACCAAAGGTGGATGTGTCTAGTGTGGACACCCATATCCGAGCCAGCCTTGGTCCCCTTTTTCGGCAACACAACACGGAGTTAGTCTGTATAAGCAGGGAGTTCAAGGTCCTGTTTAACTTCTCCTAAAGGACAGCTTTATCGATTTGGTCAGAAAGATCACGCAGCAGATTCACGGCTTTTATTCATTCCGCCTCCTTGAAAACAAAGTCGGACCTTAGTCCACTTGTGCAGGCGGAGACAATTACAGCTCCATTACAGGCACCCAAGTGAGGTCAGATAAGTTACAGCCCATCTCTGCTCTATCCCGTTTGGCTCCAGACCGTGAACTGACATCTCCCTCCCCTCCAAAACCGCTCCCATAAGCCCCAGAAGACGGGGAACGGCAGATTCACCTGGTAAAGCCCCTCCACTTCCTATGAGCAACGGGACCAGTCAGCTGCTGAAGGTTGTCTAAGGAGACCTGTAGATTCCAACTTCACCCCTCTGAATCACAGATGCAAAAGGATTTCTGCCAGGCAGAGGAGCTCCAACGGGAGGACCTACTGGCTGCGGGTCCGTTGGCCCAACTGGGAGGAAACATTCCAAAACTGCCATGGGGACCCAAACATTCCAAAGAATGCAGGAGGGGGCGGGGCTATGCAAATGACGGATCCCCCAACAGCCGCTTCCACCCCACCGCCACCCACCAGACCTCAAAGCGCTGGTTGCCTTCCAGACCTCACAGCCCCAACTGTGACAACACACCAAACCTTTGCAGGGTGACACCCCTCCACGCTCAACTCTGCGACGCAAGCTGTGAGGACAGCACGGCCATGAACCCGGACACGGCATCCTCGCTGTAGAGGGCAAGGTGTGCATGTTCATCTCCCTCCGAAAGACAAAAAAATAACTTTAGAAACCCTCAAGCTGACGCAAGAATAGCTTTAACTCATCTAAAGCTGTCGGAACACCGGAACGGAATAATCACGAACTCCTCATGGAGGTAAGCACGATCTTTGTCTATTGAGGGCTTTGCTCACACAGTTATAGGATTTTCAGGGTTGCACGCGGGGGTGGGTTTATTACTATTCGATACAGGGTTTGCAGCACGCGCTGATACTGTGTGACTGATTGGATATATGCAAATAAGCACGAGCATCTACGTCTTATTCTCCTCCCCTGCTTGCGGTTAGCGCATCCTGTTCAACATCCTCTTTCCTGATTTCAGCACGGCTGTTTACCGCTTACTTGTCCTTCAATAAGACCTCAAGGTCACTGGAACTGTAACAGAAAGCCGGGTTGTGCAGACAGGCCTCAGATAGCACATTCTGCCCTTGTTCAGCGGGGATATTCTCTACATAAACCAGACAGATGTTCCAACACAGAAGACGTTTCCATGATCCTAGCTTTTTCAAGCTCTCTTCTGCCTTCTCTTCCTCACCTTAAACAACAACAACACCCTACGATTGATCCTTCTTCAGAGACCATGTTTTCCAAAACCCTGATCCTTCTTAGCCGGATGTTCCAGATGCCTCTGGTTGGTGTGTGTCTTCACTGAACGGTGATCCTCAGCAAGGGGCTCTGTGGCAGCAGGGATAGAACAGGGGACAGCAGCCCAGTCACGACTCTGGGGGCGGTTTTCCATCAGGCGTCAATAATGTGGTGGAGACCAAACTCTGTCAGGTTGTTCACGGGGAAAACAAGCTGAGAGGGTGTGGAGGCCTTCTGGAGTGCACATCCAGGTACCTTGATGTTTTTGCTGCAGGGAGTGAAGGTGAACGTTGTGGGCACTGACATGGAAGAGCTCCTCTCGGGGGGTGCGGGGGAAGCAAAGCAGGTGTCAAGTGGGCCTCCCCATTCCTGTGCCGAGCTGTGCGTGGCCTCAGCCCTCCCAGCAGCCCTGAGCCCTCCCGCTCCCCCCGTGCCGGGGCTGTGTCGGGCCGAGCAGTGCCGGGTGGCTCAGCCTGGCCTGGCCCAGGGCTGCCGAAGGGCAGGAGGCCCAGGGCCCGGCTGGGGCTGCCGGGCCTGTCGCCTAGCAACGGGTGGCAGGGCGCTCGCCATTGGCCGCTTCCAGAGGCGTCGAAGCCGCCGGCCAATGGGGTGGCGCTGTGCGGCCGGGGAGAGAGGCTGGGGTGGGCACAGGGGAGCCTCCGCCCGCCCTGCCCCGGGGCGGGGTCGCCACGGCCTCGCTGCGGGGCCCGGCCCGGCCCGGCCCGGCCCAGGGCCTGGCTGGAGCCGGGCTGTGCCAGGGCAGAGCCGCCTCAGCGAGCCCTCCCCAGGAGCGGCCGGAGCAGGTCTGTGGCACGGGGTTGGGGCTTGGCCCAGGTTGGGCTTCAGGCGGGGTTTGGCCGGGGCCGGGGCCGGGGCGCGGTCCGAGGCGAGGGGCCGTGGGGGCTGCGCCGGGCTGGGCTGGGCTGGGCTGGGCTGGGCAGGGCTGGGCTGGGCTTGCCTGCGCTGGGCTCGTGTGCCCGGCCCGGCCCGGCCCGGCTCTGCTGGGCTTTCCAGCCGGGGCCGGGCCCTGGGGCGGGCTCTGCCTTGGGCGCCGCTTTCTGTCGCTGCTCCTGCCAGAGCTGCAGGCGGGCGGGAAGCTGTGCCGGGCTGCTCTCGGCTCTGGCCGGGGCTCTCGGCGCCCCCTTTCCCCGGGGCTCCCTCCCCTCCGCTCCCCCCCGGCCCCGGGTGCACGCGCGGCTTCGGGAAGCTTCGGGCCGTACCGGGCGGCGCGAGGCGAGGGCGGGCGTTGGCGGCAGCGGGGCGCTGCGCGTGGAGCTGCCAGCGGCCGGAGCGGCGCTGCCGGAGGAGGAGGAGGAGGAGGAGGAGGAGGAGCAGGAGGAGGAGGAGGAGGAGGAGGAGGAGCAGGAGGAGGAGGAGCAGGAGGAGGAGGAGCAGGAGGAGGAGGAGCAGGAGGAGGAGGAGGAGGAGGGAGGGGCGCGGTGCGGTGTTTTCGGGGAGGAGCGGAGCCCGTGTCCCGAGGTGGTGGCGAGGGGAGAGAGCCGCTGTCCTGCGGGGAGCGGGCGGCGGGCAGCCTGGCGAGAGGTGCGGAGCCTGGGCCCGGCCCCGCCGGGAGGTGGCGGCGCTGGCAGCGGCACCGGCTGTGCTCCGGGCCGTGGGACGGGGGTGTGACCGCGGGTGCTTGGAGCCTGAGGTGCCAGCAGTTGAGAGGCTGAGGTGCGGTGAAATCAGCTGAGGCTTCTCTTCCTCGATAGAGCATGTACAGGGTGTGTATAGAATATGTCGGGCTGTGCATATATATTCATTCTCGACAGACGTAGGTTTACACGTAGCTGCGTGTGTCTCTCCGTAGGTATTGTGTAGCTGCTTGCTGCACCTTTAACGTGTAGCCCTGCACCCTTTTCTGCAGCTGGCCGCAGAAGCCCCACGGCTTGTTCTCCCAGACGAGCCCCGCGTCCTTTTGCCGCTCTCCGGAGGAGCCCCGCGTCCTTTTGCCGCTCTCCGGAGCAGCCCCGCGTCCTTTTGCCGCTCGCCGGAGCAGCCCCGCGTCCTTTTGCCGCTCGCCGGAGCAGCGCCGCGTCCTTTTGCCGTTCGCCGGAGGAGCCCCGCGTCCTTTTGCCGCTCGCCGGAGGAGCCCCGCGTCCTTTTGCCGCTCGCCTGAGGAGCCCCGTGTCCTTTTGCCGCTCGCCAGAGGAGCCCCGCGTCCTTTTACCGCTCGCCGGAGGAGCCCCGCGTCCTTTTGCCGCTAGCGGGAGGAGCCCCGCGTCCTTTTGCCGCTCGACGGAGGAGCCCCGCGTCCTTTTGCCGCTCGACGGAGGAGCCCCGCGTCCTTTTGCCGCTCGACGGAGGAGCCCCGCGTCCTTTTGCCGCTCGCCGGAGGAGCCACACGTCCTTTTGCCCTGAGGGAGCCCCGCGTACCTTTGCCCGTGGCCAGAGGTGCCCCGCGTCCTTTTGCCAGGAGGGAACCCCGTGTATCTTTGCCGCTCGCCGGAGACACCCCGCGGTTTTTTTCCGCTTGACGTCGGAGCCCCGCGTCCTTTTGTGGCTCGCCGGAGGTGGAACGCGTCCTTTTGCCGCTCAGCGGAGGCGCCCCGCGTCCTTTTGCCCAGAGGGAGCCCCGTCTTCCTTTTGCGGCTCGCCGGAGGAGCCCCGCGTCCTGTTGCCGCTCTCGGGAGGAGCCCCGCGTCCTGTTGCCGCTCTCGGGAGGAGCCCCGCGTCCTGTTGCCGCTCTCGGGAGGAGCCCCGCGTCCTGTTGCCGCTCTCCGGGTGCGCCCCGCATCCTCTTGCCGCTCTCCGGGTGCGCCCCGCGTCCTCTTGCCGCTCTCCGGGTGCGCCCCGCGTCCTCTTGCCGCTCTCGGGAGGAGCCCCGCGTCCTGTTGCCGATCTCGGGAGGAGCCCCGCATCCTCTTGCCGCTCTCCGGGTGCGCCCCGCGTCCTCTTGCCGCTCTCGGGAGGAGCCCCGCGTCCTCTTGCCGCTCTCGGGAGGAGCCCCGCGTCCTCTTGCCGCTCTCGGGAGGAGCCCCGCGTCCTCTTGCCGCTCTCGGGAGGAGCCCCGCGTCCTCCTGCCGCTCTCGGGAGGAGCCCCGCGTCCTCCTGCCGCTCTCGGGAGGAGCCCCGCATCCTCCTGCCGCTCTCGGGAGGAGCCCCGCGTCCTCTTGCCGCTCTCGGGAGATGCCCCGCGTCCTCTTGCCCCGACCGAGGCCCGCGTCCTCTTGCCGCTCTCCGGGTGCGCCCCGCGTCCTCTTGCCGCTCTCCGGGTGCGCCCCGCGTCCTGTTGCCGATCTCGGGAGGAGCCCCGCGTCCTGTTGCCGATCTCGGGAGGAGCCCCGCGTCCTCTTGCCGCTCTCCGGGTGCGCCCCGCGTCCTCTTGCCGCTCTCGGGAGGAGCCCCGCGTCCTGTTGCCGCTCTCGGGAGGAGCCCCGCGTCCTCTTGCCGCTCTCGGGAGGAGCCCCGCGTCCTCTTGCCGCTCTCGGGAGATGCCCCGCGTCCTCTTGCCGCTCTCCGGATGAGCCCCGCGTCCTCTTGCCCCGACCGAGCCCCGCGTCCTATTGCCGCTCTCCGGGTGCGCCCCGCGTCCTCTTGCCGATCTCGGGAGGAGCCCCGCGTCCTCTTGCCGATCTCGGGAGGAGCCCCGCATCCTCTTGCCGCTCTCCGGGTGCGCCCCGCGTCCTCTTGCCGCTCTCGTGAGGAGCCCCGCGTCCTCTTGCCGCTCTCGGGAGGAGCCCCGCGTCCTCTTGCCGCTCTCGTGAGGTGCCCCGCGTCCTCTTGCCGCTCTCCGGAGGTGCCCCGCGTCCTCTTGCCGCTCTCCGGAGGTGCCCCGCGTCCTCTTGCCGCTCTCCGGATGAGCCCCGCGTCCTTGTTCAGCTCGCCAGAGGTGCCCCGCGTCCTCTTGCCCCGACCGAGCCCCGCGTCCTCTTGCCGCTCTCGGGAGGAGCCCCGCGTCCTCTTGCCGCTCTCCGGGTGCGCCCCGCGTCCTCTTGCCGCTCTCGGGAGGAGCCCCGCGTCCTCTTGCCGCTCTCGGGAGGAGCCCCGCGTCCTCTTGCCGCTCTCGGGAGATGCCCCGCGTCCTCTTGCCGCTCTCCGGATGAGCCCCGCGTCCTCTTGCCGCTCTCCAGATGAGCCCCGCGTCCTCTTGCCCCGACCGAGCCCTGCGTCCTCTTGCCGCTCTCCGGGTGCGCCCCGCGTCCTCTTGCCGATCTCGGGAGGAGCCCCGCGTCCTCTTGCCGCTCTCCGGGTGCGCCCCGTGTCCTCTTGCCGTTCGCCAGAGGAGCCCCGCGTCCTCTTGCCGATCTCGGGAGGAGCCCCGCGTCCTCTTGCCGCTCTCCGGGTGCGCCCCGCGTCCTCTTGCCGCTCTCCGGAGGTGCCCCGCGTCCTCTTGCCGCTCTCCGGATGAGCCCCGCGTCTTTGTTCCGCTCGCCAGAAGTGCCCCGCGTCCTCTTGCCCCGACCGAGCCCCGGGTCCTCTTGCCGCTCTCCGGGTGCGCCCCGTGTCCTCTTGCCGCTCGCCGCAGGAGCCCCGCGTCCTCTTGCCGATCTCGGGTGGAGCCTTGCGTACTCTTGCCGCTCTCCGGGTGCGCCCCGCGTCCTCTTGCCGCTCCCGGGAGGAGCCCCGCGTCCTTTTGCCCTGAGGGAGCCCCGCGTCCTCTTGCCGCTCTCGGGAGGAGCCCCGCGTCCTTATTCCGCTCGCCAGAGGTGCCCCGCGTCCTCTTGCCCCGAACGAGCCCCGCGTCCTGTTCCCGCTCTCGGGAGGAGCCCCGCGTCCTCTTGCCGCTCTCGGGAGGAGCCCTGCGTCCTCTTGCCGCTCTCCGGAGGTGCCCCGCGTCCTTGTTCCGCTCGCCAGAGGTGCCCCGCGTCCTCTTGCCCCGACCGAGCCCCGCGTCCTCTTGCCGCTCTCCGGATGAGCCCCGCGTCCTTGTTCCGCTCGCCAGAGGTGCCCCGCGTCCTCTTGCCCCCACCGACCCCGCGTCCTGTTGCCGCTCTCGGGAGGAGCCCCGCGTCCTGTTGCCGCTCTCGGGAGGAGCCCCGCGTCCTCTTGCCGCTCTCGGGAGGAGCCCCGCGTCCTTGTTCCGCTCGCCAGAGGTGCCTTGCGTCTTTTTGCCCCGACCGAGCCCCGTGTCCTCTTGCCGCTCTCGGGAGGAGCCCCGCGTCCTCTTGCCGATCTCGGGAGGAGCCCCGCGTCCTCTTGCAGCTCTCCGGGTGCGCCCCGCGTCCTCTTGCCGGTCTCGGGAGGAGCCCCGCGTCCTCTTGCCGCTCTCCTGGTGTGCCCCGCGTCCTCTTGCCGCTCTCGGGAGGAGCCCCGCGTCCTCTTGCCGCTCTCGGGAGGAGCCCCGCGTCCTCTTGCCGCACTCCGGAGGTGCCGCGCGTCCTCTTGCCGCTCTCCGGAGGTGCCCCGCGTCCTCTTGCCGCTCTCCGGATGAGCCCTGCGTCCTTGTTCCGCTAGCCAGAGGTGCCCCGCGTCCTCTTGCCCCGACTGAGCCGCGCGTCCTCTTGCCGCTCTCCGGAGGTGCCCCGCGTCCTCTTGCCGCTCTCCGGGTGCGCCCCGCGTCCTCTTGCCGCTCTCCGGGTGCGCCCCGCGTCCTCTTGCCGCTCTCCGGGTGCGCCCCGCGTCCTCTTGCCGATCTCGGGAGGAGCCCCGCGTCCTGTTGCCGATCTCGGGAGGAGCCCCGCATCCTCTTGCAGCTCTCCGGGTGCGCCCCGCGTCCTCTTGCCGGTCTCGGGAGGAGCCCCGCGTCCTCTTGCCGGTCTCGGGAGGAGCCCCGCGTCCTCTTGCCGCTCTCCTGGTGTGCCCCGCGTCCTCTTGCCGCTCTCGGGAGGAGCCCCGCGTCCTCTTGCCGCACTCCGGAGGTGCCGCGCGTCCTCTTGCCGCTCTCCGGAGGTGCCCCGCGTCCTCTTGCCGCTCTCCGGATGAGCCCTGCGTCCTCGTTCCGCTAGCCAGAGGTGCCCCGCGTCCTCTTGCCCCGACTGAGCCGCGCGTCCTCTTGCCGCTCTCCGGAGGTGCCCCGCGTCCTCTTGCCGCTCTCCGGATGAGCCCCGCGTCCTCTTGCCGCTCTCCGGGTGCGCCCCGCGTCCTCTTGCCGCTCGCCGCAGGAGCCCTGCGTCCTCTTGCCAATCTCGGGAGGAGCCCCGCGTCCTCTTGCCGCTCTCCGGGTGCGCCCCGCGTCCTCTTGCCGCTCCCGGGAGGAGCCCCGCGTCCTTTTGCCCTGAGGGAGCCCCGCGTCCTCTTGCCGCTCTCGGGAGGAGCCCCGCGTCCTCTTGCCGCTCTCGGGAGGAGCCCCGCGTCCTCTTGCCGCTCTCGGGAGGAGCCCCGCGTCCTCTTGCCCCGACCGAGCCCCGCGTCCTGTTGCCGCTCTCGGGAGGAGCCCCGCGTCCTGTTGCCGCTCTCGGGAGGAGCCCTGCGTCCTCTTGCCGATCTCGGGAGGAGCCCCGCGTCCTCTTGCAGCTCTCCGGGTGCGCCCCGCGTCCTCTTGTCGCTCGCCGGAGGAGCCCCGCGTCCTCTTGCCGCTCTCGTGGTGCGCCCCGCGTCCTCTTGCCGCTCTCCTGGTGCGCCCCGCGTCCTCTTGCCGCTCTCGGGAGGAGCCCCGCGTCCTCTTGCCGCTCTCGGGAGGAGCCCCGCGTCCTCTTGCCGCTCTCGGGAGGAGCCCCGCGTCCTCTTGCCGCTCTCCGGAGGTGCCCCGCGTACTTGTTCCGCTCGCCAGAGGTGCCCCGCGTCCTCTTGCCGCTCTCCGGATAAGCCCCGCGTCCTCTTGCCGCTCTCCAGATGAGCCCCGCGTCCTTGTTTCGCTCGCCAGTGGTGCCCCGAGTCGTCTTGCCGCTCTCGGGAGGAGCCCCGCGTCGTCTTGCCGATCTCCGGAGGAGCCCCGCGTCGTCTTGCCGCTCTGCGGAGGAGCCCCGCGTCCTCCTGCCGATATCGGGAGGAGCCCCGCGTCGTCTTGCCGCTCTCCGGGTGCGCCCCGCGTCCTCTTGCCGCTCGCCACAGGAGCCCCGCGTCCTCTTGCCGATCTCGGGAGGAGCCCCGCGTCCTCTTGCCGCTCTCCGGAGGAGCCCCGCGTCCTCTTGCCCCGACCGAGCCCCGCGTCCTCTTGCCGCTCTCGGGAGGAGCCCCGCGTCCTCTTGCCGCTCTCCGGGTGCGCCCCGCGTCCTCTTGCCGCTCGCCGCAGGAGCCCCGCGTCCTCTTGCCGATCTCGGGAGGAGCCCCGCGTCCCCTTGCCGCTCTCCGGGTTCGCCCCGCGTCCCCTTGCCGCTCGCCGGAGGAGCCCCGCGTCCTTTTGCCCTGAGGGAGCCCCGCGTCCTCTTGCCGCTCCCGGGAGGCGCCCCGCGTCCTCTTGCCGCTCTCGGGGGGTGCCCCGCGTCCTCTTGCCGCTCTCGGGAGGAGCCCCGCGTCCACTTGCCGCTCTCAGGAGGAGCCCCGCGTCCTCTTGCCGATCCCGGGAGGAGCCCCGCGTCCTCTTGCTGCTCTCCGGATGAGCCCCGCGTCCTCTTGCCCCGACCGAGCTCCGCGTCCTCTTGCCACTCTCGGGAGGAGCCCCACGTCCTCTTGCCGCTCTCCAGGTGCGCCCCGCGTCCTCTTGCCGCTCGCCGGAGGAGCCCCGCGTCCTTTTGCCATGAGGGAGCCCCGCGTCCTCTTGCCGCTCCCGGGAGGAGCCCCGCGTCTTCTTGCCGCTCTCGGGAGGAGCCCCGCGTCCTTCTTCCGCTCGCCAGAGGTGCCGCGCGTCCTCTTGCCCTGACCGAGCCCCGCGTCCTCTTGCCGCTCTCGGGAGGTGCCCCGTGTCCTCTTGCCGCTCTCCGGATGAGCCCCGCGTCCTTGTTCCGCTCGCCAGAGGTGCCCCGCGTCCTCTTGCCCCCACCGACCCCGCGTCCTGTTGCCGCTCTCGGGAGGAGCCCCGCGTCCTGTTGCCGCTCTCGGGAGGAGCCCCGCGTCCTCTTGCCGCTCTCGGGAGGAGCCCCGCGTCCTCTTGCCGCTCTCGCGAGGTGCCCTGCGTCCTTGTTCCGCTCGCCAGAGGTGCCCCGCGTCCTTTTGCCCCGACCGAGCCCCGCGTCCTTTTGCCGCTCTCGGGAGGAGCCCCGCGTGCTCTTGCCGCTCTCGGGAGGAGCCCCGCGTGCTCTTGCCGCTCTCGGGAGGAGCCCCGCGTGCTCTTGCCGCTCTCGGGAGGAGCCCTGCGTCCTCTTGCCGCTCTCGGGAGGAGCCCCGCGTCCTCTTGCCGCTCTCGGGAGGAGCCCCGCGTCCTCTTGCCGCTCTCGGGAGGAGCCCCGCGTCCTCTTGCCGCTCTCGGGAGGAGCCCCGCGTCCTCTTGCCGCTCGCCGGAGGAGCCCCGCGTCCTCTTGCCGCTCTCGGGAGGAGCCCCGCGTCCTCTTGCCGCTCTCGGGAGGAGCCCCGCGTCGTCTTGCCGCTCTCGGGAGGAGCCCCGCGTCGTCTTGCCGCTCTCGGGAGGAGCCCCGCGTCGTCTTGCCGCTCTCGGGAGGAGCCCCGCGTCGTCTTGCCGCTCTCCGGAGGAGCCCCGCGTCCTCTTGCCGATATCGGGAGGAGCCCCGCGTCCTCTTGCCGCTCTCCGGGTGCGCCCCGCGTCCTCTTGCCGCTCGCCGCAGGAGCCCCGCGTCCTCTTGCCGATCTCGGGAGGAGCCCCGCGTCCTCTTGCCGCTCTCCGGGTTCGCCCCGCGTCCCCTTGCCGCTCGCCGGAGGAGCCCCGCGTCCTTTTGCCCTGAGGGACCCCGCATCCGCTTGCCGCTCTCGGGAGGAGCCCGGCGTCCTCTTGCCGCTCTCCGGAGGTGCCGCGCGTCCTCTTGCTGCTCTCCAGAGGTGCCCCGCGTCCTCTTGCCGCTCTCCGGATGAGCCCTGTGTCCTTGTTCCGCTCGCCAGAGGAGCCCCGCGTCCTTTTGCCCTGAGGGAGCCCCGCGTCCTCTTGCCGCTCCCAGGAGGAGCCCCGCGTCCTCTTGCCGCTCCCGGGAGGAGCCCCGCGTCCCCTTGCCGCTCTCGGGAGGAGCCCCGCGTCCCCTTGCCGCTCTCGGGAGGAGCCCCGCTCCCCTTGCCGCTCTTGGGACGAGCCCCGCGTCCCCTTGCCGCTCTCGAGAGGAGCCCCGCGTCCTCTTGCCGATCTCGGGAGGAGTCCCGCGTCCTCTTGCCGCTCTCCGTAGGTGCCCCGTGTCCTTGTTCCGCTCGCCGGAGGTGCCCCGCGTCCTCTTGCCGCTCTCCGGATGAGCCCAGCGTCCTCTTGCCGCTCTCCGGATGAGCCCCGCGTCCTTGTTCCGCTCGCCAGAGGTGCCCCGCGTCCTCTTGCCCCGACTGAGCCCCGCGTCCTCTTGCCGCTCTCCGGAGGAGCCCCGTGTCCTCTTGCCGCTGTCCGGAGGAGCCCCCCGTCCTCTTGCCTCTCTCCGGGTGCGCCCCGCGTCCTCTTGCCGCTCGCCGCAGGAGCCCCGCGTCCTCTTGCCGGTCTCGGGAAGAGCCCCGCGTCCTCTTGCTGCTCTCCAGGTGCGCCCCGTGTCCTCTTGCCGCTCTCGGGAGGAGCCCCGCGTCCTTTTGCCCTGAGGGAGCCCCGCGTCCTCTTGCCGCTCCCTGGAGGAGCCCCGCGTCCTCTTGCCGCTCCCGGAAGGAGCCCCGCGTGCTCTTGCCGCTCTCTGGAGGAGCCCCGCGTCCTGTTGCCGCTCTCCGGAGGAGCCCCGCGTCCTGTTGCCGCTCTCCGGAGGAGCCCCGCGTCCTCTTGCCGCTCTCGGGAGGAGCCCCGCGTCCTCTTGCCGCTCTCGGGAGGTGCCCCGCGTCCTTGTTCTGCTCGCCAGAGGTGCCCCGCGTCCTTTTGCCCCGACCGAGCCCCGCGTCCTCTTGCCGCTCTCGGGAGGAGCCCCGCGTCCTCTTGCCGATCTCGGGAGGAGCCCCGCGTCCTCTTGCAGCTCTCCGGGTGCGCCCCGCGTCCTCTTGCCGCTCGCCGGAGGAGCCCCGCGTCCTCTTGCCGGTCTCGGGAGGAGCCCCGCGTCCTCTTGCCGCTCTCGGGAGGAGCCCCGCGTCCTCTTGCCGCTCTCCGGAGGTGCCGCGCGTCCTCTTGCCGCTCTCCGGAGGTGCCCCGCGTCCTCTTGCCGCTCTCCGGATGAGCCCTGCGTCCTTGTTCCGCTAGCCAGAGGTGCCCCGCGTGCTCTTGCCCCGACTGAGCCGCGCGTCCTGTTGCCGCTCTCCGGAGGAGCCCCGCGTCCTCTTGCCGCTCTCCGGATGAGCCCCGCGTCCTCTTGCCGCTCTCCGGGTGCGCCCCGCGTCCTCTTGCCGCTCGCCGCAGGCGCCCTGCGTCCTCTTGCCGATCTCGGGAGGAGCCCCGCGTCCTCTTGCCGCTCTCCGGGTGCGCCCCGCGTCCTCTTGCCGCTCCCGGGAGGAGCCCCGCGTCCTTTTGCCCTGAGGGAGCCCCGCGTCCTCTTGCCGCTTCCGGGAGGAGCCCCGCGTCCTCTTGCCGCTGTCGGGAGGAGCCCCGCGTCCTCTTGCCGCTCTCGGGAGGAGCCCCGCGTCCTCTTGCCCCGACCGAGCCCCGCGTCCTGTTGCCGCTCTCGGGAGGAGCCCCGCGTCCTGTTGCTGCTCTCGGGAGGAGCCCCGCGTCCTCTTGCTGATCTCGGGAGGAGCCCCGCGTCCTCTTGCCGCTCGCCGGAGGAGCCCCGCGTCCTCTTGCCGCTCGCCGGAGGAGCCCCGCGTCCTCTTGCCGCTCTCGGGAGGAGCCCCGCGTCCTCTTGCCGCTCTCCTGGTGCGCCCCGCGTCCTCTTGCCGCTCTCCTAGTGCGCCCCGCGTCCTCTTGCCGCTCTCCTGGTGCGCCCCGCGTCCTCTTGCCGCTCTCGGGAGGAGCCCAGCGTCCTCTTGCCGCTCTCGGGAGGAGCCCAGCGTCCTCTTGCCGCTCTCCGGAGGAGCCCCGCGTCCTCTTGCCGCTCTCCGGAGGTGCCCCGCGTCCTTGTTCCGCTCGCCAGAGGTGCCCCGCGTCCTCTTGCCGCTCTCCGGATGAGCCCCGCGTCCTCTTGCCGCTCTCCAGATGAGCCCTGCGTCCTTGTTTCGCTCGCCAGTGGTGCCCCGCGTCCTCTTGCCGCTCTCCGGAGGAGCCCCGCGTCGTCTTGCCGCTCTCCGGAGGAGCCCCGCGTCGTCTTGCCGCTCTCCGGAGGAGCCCCGCGTCCTCCTGCCGATATCGGGAGGAGCCCCGCGTCCTCTTGCAGCTCTCCGGGTGCGCCCCGCGTCCTCTTGCCGCTCGCCGCAGGAGCCCCGCGTCCTCTTGCCGATCTCGGGAGGAGCCCCGCGTCCTCTTGCCGCTCTCCGGAGGAGCCCCGCGTCCTTTTGCCCTGAGGGAGACCCGCATCCTCTTACCGCTCTCGGGAGGAGCCCCGCGTCCTCTTGCCGCTCTCCGGAGGTGCCGCGCGTCCTCTTGCCGCTCTCCGGAGGTGCCGCGCGTCCTCTTGCCGCTCTCCGGAGGTGCCCCGCGTCCTCTTGCCGCTCTCCGGATGAGCCCTGTGTCCTTGTTCCGCTCGCCAGAGGTGCCCCGCGTCCTCTTGCCGATCTCGGGATAAGCCCCGCGTCCTTTTGCCCTGAGGGAGCCCCGCGTCCTCTTGCCGCTCCCGGGAGGAGCCCCGCGTCCTCTTGCCGCTCTCGGGGGGTGCCCCGCGTCCTCTTGCCGCTCTCGGGAGGAGCCCCGCGTCCTCTTGCCGCTCTCTGGATGAGCCCCGCGTCCTTGTTCCGCTCGCCAGAGGTGCCCCGCGTCCTCTTGCCCCGACCGAGCTCCGCGTCCTCTTGCCACTCTCGGGAGGAGCCCCACGTCCTCTTGCCGCTCTCGGGAGGAGCCCCGCGTCCTCTTGCCGCTCTCGGGAGGAGCCCCGCGTCCTTCTTCCGCTCGCCAGAGGTGCTGCGCGTCCTCTTGCCCCGACCGAGCCCCGCGTCCTCTTGCCACTCTCCAGGTGCGCCCCGCGTCCTCTTGCCGCTCCCGGGAGGAGCCCCGCGTCCTCTTGCCGCTCTCGGGAGGAGCCCCGCGTCCTTCTTCCGCTAGCCAGAGGTGCCGCGCGTCCTCTTGCCCCGACCGAGCCCCGCGTCCTCTTGCCGCTCTCGGGAGGTGCCCCGCGTCCTCTTGCCGCTCTCCGGATGAGCCCCGCGTCCTTGTTCCGCTCGCCAGAGGTGCCCCGCGTCCTCTTGCCCCGACCGAGCCCCGCGTCCTGTTGCCGCTCTCGGGAGGAGCCCCGCGTCCTCTTGCCGCTCTCGCGAGGTGCCCTGCGTCCTTGTTCCGCTCGCCAGAGGTGCCCCGCGTCCTTTTGCCCCGACCGAGCCCCGCGTCCTCTTGCCGCTCTCGGGAGGAGCCCCGCGTCCTCTTGCCGCTCTCGGGACGAGCCCCGCGTCCTCTTGCCGCTCTCGGGAGGAGCCCCGCGTCCTCTTGCCGATCTCGGGAGGTGCCCCGCGTCCTCTTGCCGCTCGCCGGAGGAGCCCCGCGTCCTCTTGCCGCTCTCGGGAGGAGCCCCGCGTCCTCTTGCCGCTCTCCTGGTGCGCCCCGCGTCCTCTTGCCGCTCTCGGGAGGAGCCCCGCGTCCTCTTGCCGCTCTCGGGAGGAGCCCCGCGTCCTCTTGCCGCTCTCCGGAGGAGCCCCGCGTACTCTTGCCGCTCTCGGGAGGAGCCCCGCGTCGTCTTCCGCTCTCCGGAGGAGCCCCGCGTCCTCTTGCCGATATCGGGAGGAGCCCCGCGTCCTCTTGCCGCTCTCCGGGTGCTCCCCGCGTCCTCTTGCCGCTCGCCGCAGGAGCCCCGCGTCCTCTTGCCGATCTCGCGAGGAGCCCCGCGTCCTCTTGCCGCTCTCCGGGTTCGCCCCGCGTCCCCTTGCCGCTCGCCGGAGGAGCCCCGCGTCCTTTTGCCCTGAGGGAGCCCCGCATCGTCTTGCCGCTCTCGGGAGGAGCCCCGCGTCCTCTTGCCGCTCTCCGGAGGTGCCGCGCGTCCTCTTGCCGGTCTCCGGAGGTGCCCCGCGTCCTCTTGCCGCTCTCCGGATGAGCCCTTTGTCCTTGTTCCGCTCACCAGAGGTGCCCCGCGTCCTCTTGCCGCTCTCGGGAGGAGCTCCGCGTCCTCTTGCCGCTCTCCGGGTGCGCCCGGCGTCCTCTTGCCGCTCGCCGCAGGAGCCCCGCGTCCTCTTGCCGATCTCGGGAGGAGCCCCGCGTCCTCTTGCCGCTCTCCGGGTTCGCCCCGCGTCCCCTTGCCGCTCGCCGGAGGAGCCCCGCGTCCTTTTGCCCTGAGGGAGCCCCGCGTCCTCTTGCCGCTCCCGGGAGGAGCCCCGCGTCCTCTTGCCGCTCCCGGGAGGAGCCCCGCGTCCTGTTGCCGCTCTCGGGGGGAGCCCCGCGTCCCCTTGCCGCTCTCGGGAGGAGCCCCGCGTCCCCTTGCCGCTCTCGGGAGGAGCCCCGCGTCCTCTTGCCGATCTCGGGAGGAGCCCCGCGTCCTCTTACCGCTATCCGTAGGTGCCCCGCGTCCTTGTTCCGCTCGCCGGAGGTGCCCCGCGTCCTCTTGCCGCTCTCCGGATGAGCCCAGCGTCCTCTTGCCGCTCTCCGGATGAGCCCCGCGTCCTTGTTCCGCTCGCCAGAGGTGCCCCGCGTCCTCTTGCCCCGACCGAGCCCCGTGTCCTCTTGCCGCTCTCCGGAGGAGCCCCGTGTCCTCTTGCCGCTCTCCGGAGGAGCCCCGCGTCCTCTTGCCTCTCTCCGGGTGCGCCCCGCGTCGTCTTGCCGCTCGCCGCAGGAGCCCCGCGTCCTCTTGCCGATCTCGGGAAGAGCCCCGCGTCCTCTTGCCGCTCTCCAGGTGCGCCCCGTGTCCTCTTGCCGCTCGCGGGAGGAGCCCCGCGTCCTCTTGCCGCTCTGTGGAGGAGCCCCGCGTGCCCTTGCCGCTCTCTGGAGGAGCCCCGCGTCCTGTTGCCGCTCTCTGGAGGAGCTCCGCGTCCTGTTGCCGCTCTCCGGAGGAGCCCCGCGTCCTCTTGCCGCTCTCGGGATGAGCCCCGCGTCCTCTTGCCGCTCTCGGGAGGTGCCCCGCGTCCTTGTTCTGCTCGCCAGAGGTGCCCCGCGTCCTTTTGCCCCGACCGAGCCCCGCGTCCTCTTGCCGCTCTCGGAAGGAGCCCCGCGTCCTCTTGCCGCTCTCGAGAGGAGCCCCGCGTCCTCTTGCCGATCTCGGGAGGAGCCCCGCGTCCTCTTGCAGCTCTCCGGGTGCGCCCCGCGTCCTCTTGCCGCTCGCCGGAGGAGCCCCGCGTCCTCTTGCCGGTCTCGGGAGGAGCCCCGCGTCCTCTTGCCGCTCTCGGGAGGAGCCCCGCGTCCTCTTGCCGCTCTCGGGAGGAGCCCCGCGTCCTCTTGCCGCTCTCCGGAGGTGCCGCGCGTCCTCTTGCCGCTCTCCGGAGGTGCCCCGCGTCCTCTTGCCGCTCTCCGGATGAGCCCTGCGTCCTTGTTCCGCTAACCAGAGGTGCCCCGCGTGCTCTTGCCCCGACTGAGCCGCGCGTCCTCTTGCCACTCTCGGGAGGAGCCCCGCGTCCTCTTGCCGCTCTCCGGATGAGCCCCGCGTCCTCTTGCCTCTCTCCGGGTGCGCCCCGCGTCCTCTTGCCGCTCGCCGCAGGAGCCCTGCGTCCTCTTGCCGATCTCGGGAGGAGCCCCTCGTCCTCTTGCCGCTCCCGGGAGGAGCCCCGCGTCCTTTTGCCCTGAGGGAGCCCCGCGTCCTCTTGCCGCTCCCGGGAGGAGCCCCGCGTGCTCTTGCCGCTCTCGGGAGGAGCCCCGCGTCCTCTTGCCCCGACCGAGCCCCGCGTCCTGTTGCCGCTCTCGGGAGGAGCCCCGCGTCCTGTTGCTGCTCTCGGGAGGAGTCCCGCGTCCTCTTGCCGATCTCGGGAGGAGCCCCGCGTCCTCTTGAAGCTCTCCGGGTGCGCCCCGCGTCCTCTTGCCGCTCGCCGGAGGAGCCCCGCGTCCTCTTGCCGGTCTCGGGAGGAGCCCCGCGTCCTTTTGCCGCTCTCCTGGTGCGCCCCGCGTCCTCTTGCCGCTCTCCTGGTGCACCCCGCGTCCTCTTGCCACTCTCCTGGTGCGCCCCGCGTCCTCTTGCCGCTCTCGGGAGGAGCCCCGCGTCCTCTTGCCGCTCTCGGGATGAGCCCCGCGTCGTCTTGCCGCTCGCCGGAGGAGCCCCGCGTCCTTTTGCCCTGAGGGAGCCCCGCGTCCTCTTGCCGCTCCCGGGAGGAGCCCCGCGTCCTCTTGCCGCTCTCTGGAGGAGCCCCGCGTCCTTGTTCCGCTCGCCAGAGGTGCCCCGCGTCCTCTTGCCGCTCTCCGGATGAGCCCCGCGTCCTCTTGCTGCTCTCCAGATGAGCCCCGCGTCCTTGTTTCGCTCGCCAGTTGTGCCCCGCGTCCTCTTGCCGCTCTCGGGAGGAGCCCCGCGTCGTCTTGCCGCTCTCCGGAGGAGCCCCGCGTCGTCTTGCCGCTCGCCGGAGGAGCCCCGCGTCCTTTTGCCCTGAGGGAGCCCCGCGTCCTCTTGCCGCTCCCGGGAGGAGCCCCGCGTCCTCTTGCCGCTCTCGGGGGGTGCCCCGCGTCCTCTTGCCGCTCTCGGGAGGAGCCCCGCGTCCTCTTGCCGCTCTCCAGGTGCGCCCCGCGTCCTCTTGCCGCTCGCCAGAGGAGCCCCGCGTCCTCTTGCCGCTCTCGGGAGGAGCCCCGCGTCCTCTTGCCGCTCTCCTGGTGCGCCCCGCGTCCTCTTGCCGCTCTCGGGAGGAGCCCCGCGTCCTCTTGCCGCTCTCGGGAGGAGCCCCGCGTCCTCTTGCCGCTCTCGGGAGCAGCCGCGCGTCATCTTGCCGCTCTCCGGAGGAGCCCCGCGTCCTCTTGCCGATATCGGGAGGAGCCCCGCGTCCTCTTGCCGCTCTCCGGGTTCGCCCCGCGTTCCCTTGCCGCTCGCCGGAGGAGCCCCGCGTCCTTTTGCCCTGAGGGAGCCCCGCGTCCTCTTGCCGCTCCCGGGAGGTACCCCGCGTCCTCTTGCCGCTCTCGGGAGGAGCCCCGCGTCCTGTTGCCGCTCTCGGGGGGAGCCCCGCGTCCTCTTTCCGCTCTCGGGAGGAGCCCCGCGTCCCCTTGCCGCACTCGGGAGGAGCCCCGCGTCCTCTTGCCGATCTCGGAAGGAGCCCCGCGTCCTCTTGCCGCTCTCCGTAGGTGCCCCGCGTCCTTGTTCCGCTCGCCGGAGGTGCCCCGCGTCCTCTTGCCGCTCTCCGGATGAGCCCAGCGTCCTCTTGCCGCTCTCCGGATGAGCCCCGCGTCCTTGTTCCGCTCGCCAGAGGTGCCCCGCGTCCTCTTGCCCCGACTGAGCCCCGCGACCTCTTGCCGCTCTTTGGAGGAGCCCCGCGTCCTCTTGCCGCTCGCCGCAGGAGCCCCGCGTCCTCTTGCCGATCTCGAGAGGAGCCCCGCGTCCTCTTGCCGCTCTCCAGGTGCGCCCCGCGTCCTCTTGCCGCTCGCCGGAGTAGCCCCGCATCCTTTTGCCATGAGGGAGCGCCGCGTCCTCTTGGCGCTCCCGGGAGGAGCCCCGCGTCCTCTTGCCGCTCTCGCGAGGTGCCCTGCGTCCTTGTTCCGCTCGCCAGAGGTGCCCCGCGTCCTTTTGCCCCGACCGAGCCCCGCGTGCTCTTGCCGCTCTCGGGAGGAGCCCCGCGTGCTCTTGCCGCTCTCGGGAGGAGCCCCGCGTCCTCTTGCCGCTCTCGGGAGGAGCCCCGCGTCCTCTTGCCGATCTCGGGAGGTGCCCCGCGTCCTCTTGCCGCTCGCCGGAGGAGCCCCGCGTCCTCTTGCCGCTCTCGGGAGGAGCCCCGCGTCCTCTTGCCGCTCTCCTGGTGCGCCCCGTGTCCTCTTGCCGCTCTCGGGAGGAGCCCCGCGTCCTCTTGCCGCTCTCGGGAGGAGCCCCGCGTCCTCTTGCCGCTCTCGGGAGCAGCCGCGCGTCGTCTTGCCGCTCTCCGGAGGTGCCGCGCGTCCTCTTGCCGCTCTCCGGAGGTGCCCCGCGTCCTCTTGCCGCTCTCCGGATGAGCCCTGTGTCCTTGTTCCGCTCGCCAGAGGTGCCCCGCGTCCTCTTGCCCCGACCGAGCCCCGCGTCCTCTTGCCGCTCTCGGGAGGAGCCCCGCGTCCTCTTGCCGCTCTCCGGGTTCGCCCCGCGTCCCCTTGCCGCTCGCCGGAGGAGCCCCGCGTCCTTTTGCCCTGAGGGAGCCCCGCGTCCTCTTGCCGCTCCCGGGAGGTACCCCGCGTCCTCTTGCCGCTCTCGGGAGGAGCCCCGCGTCCTGTTGCCGCTCTCGGGGGGAGCCCCGCGTCCTCTTGCCGCTCTCGGGAGGAGCCCCGCGTCCCCTTGCCGCTCTCGGGAGGAGCCCCGCGTCCTCTTGCCGATCTCGGGAGGAGCCCCGCGTCCTCTTGCCGCTCTCCGTAGGTGCCCCGCGTCCTTGTTCCGCTCGCCGGAGGTGCCCCGCGTCCTCTTGCCGCTCTCCGGATGAGCCCAGCGTCCTCTTGCCGCTCTCCGGATGAGCCCCGCGTCCTTGTTCCGCTCGCCAGAGGTGCCCCGCGTCCTCTTGCCCCGACTGAGCCCCGCGTCCTCTTGCCGCTCTTTGGAGGAGCCCCGCGTCCTCTTGCCGCTCGCCGCAGGAGCCCCGCGTCCTCTTGCCGATCTCGGGAAGAGCCCCGCGTCCTCTTGCCGCTCTCCAGGTGCGCCCCGTGTCCTCTTGCCGCTCCCGGGAGGAGCCCCGCGTCCTTTTGCCCTGAGGGAGCCCCGCGTCCTCCTGCCGCTCTCGGGAGGAGCCCCGCGTCCTCTTGCCGCTCTCGGGAGGTGCCCCGCGTCCTTGTTCCGCTCGCCAGAGGTGCCCCGCGTCCTTTTGCCTCGACCTAGCCCCGCGTCCTCTTGCCGCTCTCGAGAGGAGCCCCGCGTCCTCTTGCCGATCTCGGGAGGAGCCCCGCGTCCTCTTGAAGCTCTCCGGGTGCGCCCCGCGTCCTCTTGCCGCTCGCCGGAGGAGCCCCACGTCCTCTTGCCGGTCTCGCGAGGAGCCCCGCGTCCTCTTGCCGCTCTCCTGGTGTGCCCCGCGTCCTCTTGCCGCTCTCGGAAGGAGCCCCGCGTCCTCTTGCCGCTCTCCGGAGGTGCCGCGCGTCCTCTTGCCGCTCTCCGGAGGTGCCGCGCGTCCTCTTGCCGCTCTCCAGAGGTGCCCCGCGTCCTCTTGCCGCTCTCCGGATGAGCCCTGCGTCCTTGTTCCGCTAGCCAGAGGTGCCCTGCGTCCTCTTGCCCCGACTGAGCCGTGCGTCCTCTTGCCGCTCTCCGGAGGAGCCCCGCGTCCTCTTGCCGCTCTCCGGGTGCGCCCCGCGTCCTCTTGCCGCTCTCGGGAGGAGCCCCGCGTCCTCTTGCCGCTCTCGGGAGGAGCCCCGCGTCCTCTTGCCGCTCTCCGGAGGTGCCGCGCGTCCTCTTGCCGCTCTCCGGAGGTGCCCCGCGTCCTCTTGCCGCTCTCCAGATGAGCCCTGTGTCCTTGTTCCGCTCGCCAGAGGTGCCCCGCGTCCTCTTGCCGCTCTCCGGGTGCGCCCCGCCTCCTCTTGCCGCTCGCCGCAGGAGCCCCGCGTCCTCTTGCCGCTCTCCGGAGGTGCCCCGCGTCCTCTTGCCGCTCTCCAGATGAGCCCTGCGTCCTTGTTCCGCTCGCCAGAGGTGCCCCGCGTCCTTTTGCCCCGAGGGAGCCCCGCGTCCTCTTTCCGCTCTCCGGAGGTGCCCCGCGTCCTCTTGCCGCTCTCCTGAGGTGCCCCGCGTCCTCTTGCCCCGACCGAGCCCCGCGTCCTTTTTCCGCTCGCCGGAGGAGCCCCCCGTCCACTTGCTGCTCTCCGGAGGAGCCACCCGTCCTCTTGCCGCTCTCCGGAGGAGCCCCACGTCCTCTTGCCGCTCTCTGGGTGTGCCCCGCGTCCTCTTGCCGCTCGCCAGAGGAGCCCCGCGTCCTTTTGACGCTCGCCGGAGTAGTCCCTCGTCATTTTGGGCCTTGCCGGAGGAGTCCCTCATCCTTTTTCCGCTCGCCGGATGCGCCCCGCGTCCTTTTGCCCCGACCGAGCCCTGCGTCCTCTTGCCGCTCTCCGGAGGAGCCCCGCGTCCTCTTCCCGCTCTCAGGAGGAGCCCCGCGTCCTTTTGCCCTGAGGGAGCCCTGCGTCCTCTTGCCGCTCCCGGGAGGAGCCCCGCGTCCTCTTGCCGCTCCCGGGACAAGGCCCGCGTCCTCTTGCCGCTCGCCGGAGGAGCCCCGCGTCCTTTTTTCCCCAAGGGAGCCCCGCGTCCCTTTGCCGCTCGCCGGAGGAGTCCCTCGTCATTTTGGCCCTCGCCGCAGGAGTCCCTCGTCCTTTTGCCGCTCTCCGGAGGAGCCCCGTGGCCTTTTGCCACGAGGGAGCCCCGTGTTCTATTTCCGCTCGCCGGAGGAGCCCTGTGTCCTTTTCCCGCTGGCCGGAGGAGCCCTGCGTCCTTTTTCCGCTCTCCGGAGCACGCCCGCGTCCTTTTTCGGCTCGCCGGAGCAGGCCTGCGTCCTTTTGCCCCGAGGGAGCCCCGCGTCCTTTTTCCCCTCCCCGGAGGAGCCCCGGTTTCTTTTCCCGGTAGGAGCCCCGCGTGCCTTTGCCGCTCGCCGGAGGAGCCGTGCTTGCTTTTGCCCCACGTGGTTGCCTGATCTGATACGTAATATGCTGGAAAATTCTTTTGACTTTGATTTTACTTCAGTTCTGCAGCTTCTCAGCCTGTGTCTGGAACAGGAAATTAAGAGATTGATTGTAATATCCTGTAATTAGATCTGGCCTGAAGAAGTTGGTACCGCATACATTTGTATTTGCACTGATAGATCCACCTGTACAAAGCTTTGTGCCTTTCAAAAATATCGATATATTTTTACGTAATCTGCAGTGCATATTAACTCATTTTTCCCTCACTTGATTGGACATTTAGGCTGCTGCCATTGTTTTCTCCTTTGCCAATTCAGTGCTACAGTGTCTGTGCGTAGCAGTCAGGGGTGAACCACGAGTACGATTGTTTTCATTAATCTCACTCGGGCCTGCTAAACTTTAGAAATGTTGCTAATAATTTTAACAGAATTACAGAAACGTCTTCAGTGACTGAGAATGCTTTTGCACAGTAACCTTAATAAACAAATCGTGTACCGTGCACAAACTCTACAAAGTGCAAGCTTTAGTTGTTAAGCATGAAATTTCGGTGTTTGCTGAGGTCCTCGCATCTTTACGGTGCTAGTTATGTGTGAAAGGTGCTAGGACTGACTCAACTACTTAATCTTTGCCTAAAACCACAAGCCTGCTATTCACAGACAAACACCTGAAGAAAAGGCTGTACCCTACATGGTTTGTCTCACTTACATAACGCAAGCTGCCAGCTTTTGTATTTTGCAATATTCCCCGCGGCCCCCTCTCCCCCCACCCCCCCTGCCCGGAGCAGGAATCACAAGTGTTCTGAACTCAGATAATCGGTATTCTGTTGGCTGTATCTGTCCTCTGTAATTTCTTACAAAGTCATAGTTTAGAGTTCTTAAGAGGAACGTATGCATGTCCTTTTTCCTCCTGAAGCTGCAGGTCACGCCAACACAACAGCTGTAACTTTCTACTGAAGTGTTCATGTCTAATAAGAATGGGAAATATTTATTTTTCTTCTCTTGTACATTGACAATGGAAACAATAGTGTGTGCTATATTCTTTATACACAGTCGTTGCTACATAGAACTGACGGGACAAAAAGTAAAGCCGTTGCAAATAAGCGCTTGAGCCTGCGCTGCTGAGCAGTTTGAAACAAACGGCTTCTTTCGACTTGCCTTGTGCATTTTAGTATTTAAAGTTTGTTAGTGCTGCACAAACAGCACAGTAATGATTAGGTATCTGGAAGCTGGCTTTTATTAAAAAAAAAAATAAAATTACACCAGAATTTGGAAGTGTGTGAGCTGTGTTTTTGGAGGGAGGGGGCACTGAACCTGAGTCTTGACATCAGGATCCTGTGGCTGTTATCTGATACAGCAAGTCTAGGTGAGGAATCTATGTGATTAATTCTTTCTTTTTTTTTTTTCCCCCTCATTTGTATATCCCTGTGGGGTTCTCTTGACAGGTCTTGGGGGCTTTGCCAACAGATGTGAAATGCCTGCCAGAGTCATGTGTGTCAACTGCTCGTGAATGCTGGGCAGCGTGTCCACAGCTATGTTGAACATGACAGCTGTTTTGTGTGGGGGTGGTTTAAAAGTTCTGCTGTCTGAAGCGCCCTCTCGAAGTGATCACGCTGTGATGCGGAGAAGGGCTTAGGCACCCTTAAAAATTTGTTTCCCAAACTTCAGATGGTCCAAGAAAAGCATTTGCCTGTTCTCTTTGCGGGGTGGAGGTGCAAATAAATACCCCCGCTGTGGTGACAATTTCACAAGATAGTTATGAGTAAGTTGTACCAGCAACTTGCTCCAAGCCTGAGTAGGCTGAAACAAGAAGTTCTGCTGCGTCATTTCTTAGAGCTGAGCCCGCAGCTTGGCCATGGGCAACAGCTGTTCTGCCACAGCCAGCAGGGCCACGCAGCAGGGATGCAGGGAACCAAAGGGCAGGGTTGTGGGACCTGGCGGGAGGAATTACGGTCAGCTCATACCCTCCCCAAAACCGCCTCTTGTAAGGAAGTGCTGTGGTGACGAGCAAAGACAGGGGTGTCCACCTGTATTGTTCTGGGGGTGTCCATCAGCTGCTGGTAAGAGACTTCATCCGAGGGGGAAAAAATGATTCCTGAAAGAGAGACTCGCCTTGCTGAATGTAGTTCCTTGAGGGAAACTCTGTGGTGTGGCCCAAGGGATTTTAGGTTAATTTATTGTGAAATTGTTCCATCCCTGCACCCTCACAGGAGCACGCACTGGTGTCCAGCCGGGGCGCAGGCTCCTTGGGAACGTGGGATTTCTGCCGAGACCGCAACGCAGCCTGACTGCCCTGGCAGCTGCTCTCCCGCATGGCAGCAGCAGGTCACGAAGGGAAGCACATTCTCTGGTGAAAGGCAGCTGTCAGTGTTCTACTCAGCCGGTGCGTAAATCTGCACTGCACAGGTTGTTTAGTGCCTCCAGTTCCTCCAAAACCTTCTCCTCCACTCTCCCCGAGCTGTTAAGCAGCTGATTGATTTCTCACAGGCACCAAAGCAAAACCAGTGAAAGACAGCAGCTTGGTGAAGGGGAACTCCAGTGGCCACCAAGTGTGATGGGTTTGGGTAACTGTCTTCAGACAGAGATGTGCCAAGAGCCCGCAATTTAAGGAACCAAAATTGGTGGCCGCTTCCAGGTTGTGCTGGCCTTGACCACTTCCCCTGCAGGTGGGCTCCTGTTCCTCGTTAGAGTCGCACACCCCGCTGCTGGGCTCCTGCCGCGCTGTGCTCAGCTGGTGCTTGCTGTGCCAGGGGTGGCCAAGAGTCCGTCTCCAGAGAAAGAAAAAGCAGGAAACTCTCCCCAGCTGACTGAGGGAAGGGAAGCAAGACCCTGAGGATTTCTAAGTCTGAATTTTCCACCAAAACCCGTTACCTCTGGCCGGGCGGGGTTGTCCCCCGCCAGCTCTGGCCCCGGAGCGCTTGCTGGAGGCCAGTGTGCTCCGGAGCACAGATGGCTTTGCTCCAGCCAAGGGACCGCTCCCGGCCTTTGGTGAATGCAGAGCTGCGTGAGCGGTGCCAGGCGAGACAGGATCTCCCTTTTCCCGCTGCTGGAGCGGCCGCGGGTGCCCAGTCCCTCCCGGGCGGGGGGGGGTCTACAGCTTTTCCTCGCGAAAGGCCAGCGCCCACGCTGCCCCGCGCCACAGCCCCGGCGCTTCAGGGCGGGCTGAGGGCGGGAGAGCACCCCGAGGAGGGGCCCCGCCGAGGAGGGCCGGTCCCGCCAGGCCCCCCGGCCCGCACCGAGGGCGGCGGGGGGCGGGCGGTGCGTGTGCCGGGCGGGCCGCGGGCTGGAGCCCTTCCTGGCGCGGGAGGTGCGGGCGCGGCTCAGGGCCACGGAGGGGAGGGCGGAGCAGGCGCCGGTGCCCGCGCGGGGCGCTCCGCTCCGCTCCGCTCCGCTCCGGCTGGGCGGGGAACGGGGCCTCGTTCGCTTGGCAGCCCGGAGCCGGGCGGCCGCGGCGCGGGGCCCCACGGCTCTGGGTGTGGGTGTGGGTGTGGGTGTGGGTGGGAAGGGGCCCCTCAGGACCGTCCGGTGCCGCCCCTGCCGTGGGCAGGGCCATCTGCCGCTCGGTCAGGCCGGGTCCCCTCGCCACCCCCGGGGAGCTGCGGGCTGCGCTGCCCTCCTCCCTGCCAGGGGGCGAGCGGGCGTGAGGGGCTGCGGGGCTGCTGGAAGCGCTCGCCCGAAACGCTTCCCGGTCCGCTCCGGTTGCCGGTTTTCCCCTGAGGTGGGCTGCGGCTCGGGCAAGGTCTTCTTCGGCACAGAGGCGGAGCCGGGCGCGCTGGGGAAGCTCAGCTCTGCAGAGCGACTGTTCCTGCTGCTGGAGAAACAGCCCCCGCTCGCGGTGTCCAGAAATAAAGGTGCGGCACCGGCTCCTTCCCGCGGGCCGTCCCCGCCGCTTTGCTCCCGGGGTGGCCGCGCAGAAACGCGGAGCCCTGGTTCAGGTCCGGTTTATGAAGGGAATGTTTGCTTTACTCCGTGGATTTACTGGCAGCTGTACTTCTGATTGACAATAACCTGACGTTCTGAAGCGTCTTTCACCCAGGTACGTTGTCAATGCTTTCTTGGTACTGAAAATGGCTTTAAAATTGTTTGAAATAGGTATCTTACCAGCCCGTGCGCTGCTGATGCTGTACCTATATGTGTATGTGGAATAGCACGCACCCCCCAGGAAAAAAGAAAGAAAGTGAAGTCCGGTTCTGGAGCCCTGGTGTGCGTGTTAACCGTGAGCCATTTTCCTTTATTCGGAGTGGATCCAGGCGTATATCCCGTGCCACTGGACTGCTCAGTGCACGGGTTTCTTGTAAATCTCCGCTGCTCAGGGTCACATTCTCTGTCAGTGTTGGAATAAGAATTTAAAGTAAGACAAACTGATCTCTTCATGCTGGTGGGATTTCATTTGGGAGATCACAGATGGCCTTCAGCTTTAGTGATCAAATATAACCGTCATTCTAAATGACAAGTAGAAATACTTTTTCTTTTTCTTCCTTCTCTCCCCCGCATTGGCCAGTTTCAAGGTTTTTAAGTGAATTGTCCTCTGTACTGCTCATGCCTCTCTTGTCATAGCTTGGTGAAGAGGACTGTTCTGTTCCCAAAACGGAAGCCATTCAGTACAGCGTTTCAATACGGCGTAGGAATCGGGAGAGATGTAGACAGGAGAGGGAGATTGGGTCTCATGCTTGAAAACACTCCACATTGCAATTAATTCCCCTGCTTGAGCGCTGCCTTCCCCTTCTGTGATAACCTGTTCGTCAGTGTCGGCCCGAAGTGCTACAGCTCGATATTTCCAAGTTTTTCCTTCCCGCTTAGAAGCAGCATCGGTAAACCAAACGTTCTGCCACTGCCCAGAACACGGAGGAGCCACTTGTGTTACGGGAGGGAGCTCATTTGTTTCTCTCTCTGGGTGCATTTCTTCCGGAACGGTTAACATCTTTGCAGCCCCCTCTGGTACCGTAAAGATGTCACAATAATGCTCTGTCTGAGCGTCCCATTTCCACGCAGAGGGTCTCTGGGCCCCCCGGTCAAGGGGTGGCGTCCCTGCTAAAACCGGCTTGATTGCCCTAAATGGGCCTCTAAGCACTATTGATTGCTGCGGAGTAGGCGGCTGGGGCTTCTCTCAGGGCTAAAGTAACAACAAACCCACCCTTTTCCCAGGCTGTTTCTCTCTTCAGCATCTTTAAAGCTGCGGGAATAAAACCCAGTAGGTCGAGTGGGTCCTTCGGGGCCCTTCTGCCACAAATGTACTGATAGCCCCGTCCTGGCAAAACCCCGTTCAGTATGGACGGGATCTGTGGGGTGAATAGGACCAAGGGCTTGGTGAGCAGCCGCTTCCAACACTAACAGCTGCAATGCTTCTTCGTGGGGCTCAGCCCACTCCCGTCCGGTCCCTTTTCGCAACAGATCATCTAGGGGTCTTGCAACAGTCGAAAAATCCGGGATATGTTTTCTCCAAAACACAAGTAACGCTAGTACACGCTCTAAGTCCTTTTTTGACTCTGGCGTTTTGGTTTGATCTAACGAGGACAGGACGTCCGGCGGAACACATGTCATTCCTCCCACCACATCCCTAAGAACTTTACTTCATTCGAGGGAGTTTGTATTTTCTCAGGTGGAATCTTCAGCCCCAGACTTTCTAGATGAGAGACTATGTTGTCCTGAGTTATCAGAACCCTTTCTGTCTCCTCCCTCCCCCCCGCCCCAAGAATGTCATCGATGTATTGATCAACACTGACCCCCTCCTCGGCAGGAACCATTTCCAGCTCTCCTGCTAAGGCATGATGGGCTAGCGTGGGGGAGTGCTTATATCCCCGTGGGAGTCTGGTACAAGTGAATTGCTGCCCCTGCCAGGTAAAAGCAAAGCGGTCTTGGTCCTCAGCTTGTAGGGTACCGTAAAAAACATGTCTTTCACATCCACAGTTGCCATAATCGGGTTGAGAAGAGGGGCTAAGGAAACTTTAATAGATATGGTATTTATTGATTATTGCTGTGCATGCTGATACAAATGGCGCTTTATGCTTTGCTAACTAAAAACTACCCGAGGGGGGGAAGTCTTGCATTCCCCAACCGAGGGGCCTTGCTTTGTGCTTTGAACTCTTTATCTGAAGTGAGAAGTCCTGCACCTCCTGCAGAAGGACAGTCCTGATACCTAAATGACCTCTTGGAACTAATTTTAGTACGGAGCGGGGATAGCTCATGCATATGTATAGGCGTGTTTTTTTAACTTCATGTACATGTAACACTTGGTTGTATAAAATTCAAAGTGAATTGCCACGCCGGGCGCACACGATTTTGGCGGGACTACCCCCCGTGCTGCCCGGCGCCGAATAAACATACCTACTTTACAATCTCTCAGATTGTGGAGTCTGCTTTCCGCACGTCAGTTTGGCGAGCCAGGCAGGAGGCTCTCTGCTTGGCTGCGGGATCGACTGCGGAGCGGACTCTCCTAGGCGCGCCCCGAGCACTTTCTCGGAGGAGCCTCTGCTGCCAGCCGCTCACCACGGGAGCAGACAACAACCTCCTGAAGCCGCGGACCAAACGGTATGTTTAACGATAGGGGCCTGTAAGTCATACGTGTGGCCGGGGCAGGTGGTAAATCGCGCAGAGACGTCTGACGTGCAGCATAGTCCCCTTTGGGTGGGTACCCAGGTTGGTTTGGGGCTCCAGCTGGGGACTCACTGACCGATAGAGTGACCGCTAGTGATCCTGGGAATAGATCAAATTAGTCTGTGTTTTGCTGGTCTGGTGCCGTGACTCGGATAAGGAACGGTGGGCTTTGGTCCTCCGGGGAGGCGCCCCGCGACATTTCGCGGCCCCACGACCAACAGCTTACTCCAACCTTACCGACGAACCTAAATTCTAGGATATTGAGCAAAAAAGGACCGGTAAAATCCCATAAAATTCTGTGCACGGGAGTCCGGACGAAGACGCAGGACGCGTAAGTATATTGCGAATTTGTTCGCGGGTTTGCCGTTCGGGCGGGATTGGGTTTCCTGGAATATAACAAGTGAGAGGTTCGATATACTGAACCAAGCGAGTGCGGGCTCTTAAGTACTGCATTTCCCATCTCCCGCGAGGGACTGGGCCAGGAACAAGGGGAGCGAGTGAGTGTATGTTTGTGGATATTCCAGAAGATGGGGGCGAAGGGCAGCAAGCCTTCGACTCCCATGGGAAGGGTACCCACTGTACCTAAGAATACCCCTCTGGCATATATCTTAGACAATTGGAGATATTTCCCTGGAACCCTAGGGAAAGATAAGCAGGAAATGATAGAATATTGTACTAAGATATGGGGAGGGAAGAAGATTTCTAAAAATGTCTTTTGGCCAGTCTATGGGTCAGAAGAAGATTGGGTAAGACAGCAATTAAACCTCTGGGTTAATAATAAAAAACCCCTTAACCCGGAGGAGAGGCAATATGCGGAAGTGTGGCTAGAAAGACCGGGAGCTAGACTTTACCCGCTGAATGAAATAAAAACTAAACAAAAGAAAAAGAAGGAAGCGTTAGACGAAACCCTTCTAACCCCCCCTCCTTACATTCCTCCTCCTGCTCCCGCAGAGGTCCCCAGAGCGCCCACTCCCCCACCAGAGTCGGAACAAGGGTCTCCCCCTCTTCCTAGACGCGTAACTAGAAGTCAAAAAGGGGCAGCTCAGATGTACCCCCTAAGGGAAATACCCATGGGGGGACCTCAACCTGTGATCGGATATATTTCCGTACCCCTAAACTCGGCTGACCTACGAGATTTTAAAAGAACCGAGATGGGAAACTTAATTGAGGACCCCCTCGGAGTGGCAGAAAGATTAGATCAATTTTTGGGACCAAACCTTTATACTTGGGATGAGATGCAATCTATCCTTGGTCAGTTATTTACTACCGAGGAAAGAGATATGATTAGACGAGCAGGAATGAGACTGTGGGATGCTCAACATGCCCAGGGACCCCAAGCAGATATTAAATGGCCACTTCAAAGACCTAGTTGGGATAATCAGGATCCGGTGCATAGAACCCATATGCAGGACCTGAGAACTATAGTAATTCAGGGAATTAGAGAAGCAGTACCCCATGGCCAGAATATCAATAAAGCATTTAATGAAATGCAAAAGAAAGATGAAAGCCCTACTGAGTGGCTGGAACGACTGAGGAAAGCCCTTCAGCTGTACTCTGGGGTAAATCCCGACGACCCTTTAGGGCAAGCGCTCCTCAAAACTCAGTTTGTGGCAAAATCATGGGAAGATATCAGAAAGAAGATTGAAAAGTTAGAAGACTGGCAGAATAGAGGGTTGGATGAATTATTGAGGGAAGCTCAGAAAGTCTACGTAAGGCGGGAAGAAGAGAGCAGCAAGCGACAAGTAAAAATGATGGTAGCAGCGGTCAGAGAGGATCGCAGAGGGCGGACTGGTGAACACAGATCTGCTGGAACGAAACAAGGGAACGTAGTAGTAAAGAAGGAACAGAGATTTTGTTTTTACTGTGGAAAAAAAGGACATATAAAGAAGAATTGCAGAGAAAGGATCAGGGATGAGGAAGTATTGAAAACGGAATAGGAGAGTCAGGGGCTCTATATCTTAGGGGACCGGAGTCATCATGAGCCCTTGATAAAATTAAAAATAGGTCCCCATAAACAAGAGTTCACCTTTTTAGTAGACACTGGGGCTGAGAAATCGACTATTAGGCAAATACCTGAGGGATGTAAAGTTTCCCCTGAAAAAGTACAAGTAATTGGAGCAAAAGGAGAACCCTTTAAAGTAAGCAAAATCAAAAATGTGGTATTCGAAACTGAAAATAAATTTGGAATGGGTGAACTCTTGCTCGTCCCTGAAGCAGAATTTAATCTGTTAGGACGAGATTTAATTGTTGAATTGCAATTAGAAATTAAAGTGAAAAATCAAGAGCTAACGGTGTCTGCTTATCCTTTGACCGTGGATGATCAAAAACAAATTAACCCCGATGTCTGGTACTCTCCGGACACAATCAGTAGACTGGAAATCCCACCGATTAAAATCCAAATTTCCGAACCCCACATACCTGTGAGGGTAAGGCAATATCCCATATCCCTAGACGGACGGAGAGGATTAAAACCAGAAATTGATCGATTGTTAGCACAAGGAATCTTAGAGCCTTGTATGTCACCCTTTAACACTCCCATTCTGCCTGTAAAGAAACCAAATGGGAAATATCGGCTCGTACATGATTTAAGGGAAATAAACAAAAGAACTATCACCCGGTTCCCTGTAGTAGCAAATCCATACACACTGCTAAGCAAGCTAGGACCCCATAACTCCTGGTATAGTGTGGCTGATGTAAAGGATGCCTTTTGGGCCTGTCCACTGGCAGAAGAATGCCGTGATTATTTTGCCTTTGAATGGGAAGACATAGAGACAGGCCGTAGACAGCAATTGAGATGGACCGTGCTTCCCCAAGGGTTCACTGAGTCCCCTAATCTGTTTGGACAGGCCCTGGAAGAGCTTTTAAAAGAATACCAGGTACAAACGGGAAACGTGCTGTTACAGTATGTAGATGATCTGCTCATAGCAGGGAATAATAAGGAGGATGTAAGAAAAGAAAGCATTCGACTCCTAAACTTTCTTGCACAAAAGGGCCTACGGGTATCACAAGAAAAGTTACAATTTGTGGAGGAAAAAGTGAAATATTTGGGGCATTATTTGTTTAACGGCAAGAAGATATTGGATCCAGAGCGCATTAAAAGAATTCTGGAACTACCTATGCCTGTCACTAAGAGGCAAATTCGGCAGGCATTAGGGCTATTTGGGTATTGTAGGCAATGGATAGAGAACTACAGCTTTAAAGTTAAATTCTTATATGAACAACTGTCAAAAGACAAAATACCCAAGTGGGCCCCTCAGGATCAAGAGCAGTTTGCCAGTCTCAAAAGGGAGCTAAGTCAAGCACCGGTTTTAAGCCTCCCAGATTTAAAGCGGCCATTCCATTTATTCGTTAACATACATGAAGGAACGGCATTCGGAGTATTAACTCAGGAATGGGCCGGACAAAAGAAACCGGTGGCATACTTATCAAAGCTGTTGGACCCTGTGAGCAGGGGTTGGCCGAGTTGTTTACAAATCATTGTTGCTGCTGCCTTATTACTTGAAGAAACGAATCGTATTACCTTTAATGGAGAAGTTGTCCTATATGCGCCTCATAATATAAGGGGGGTGCTTCAACAAAAAGCAGAAAAATGGCTTACAGATAGCCAACTACTAAAGTATGAGGGAATACTCATAGAATCTCCAAAACTATCCCTAAGGACTACCGGAGCGGTTAACCCTGCAGAATTCTTATACCCAGGGGAAAGTACTGAGTTAGTACATGATTGTCTTCAAACAATTGAACAACAGACACGCGTTAGACCAGACTTAGAAGAAGAAGAACTACAATGTGGGGAAATACTATTTATAGATGGGTCATCACGAATAGTGGAAGGTAAACGATTGTCTGGATATGCCATCGTTAAGTTAGAGAAAGGAGAATTTAAGACAATAGAATCGGGCCCCCTAAGTGCCAGCTGGTCGGCTCAAGCCTGTGAGCTGTATGCATTGTGGAAAGCATTAGTGTCACTGAAGGAAAAGGATGGAACTATATATACAGACTCACGCTATGCGTTCGGAGTGGTACATACCTTTGGAAAAATATGGGAGGAAAGAGGATTTGTTAACTCACAGGGAAAAGAACTGATACACCCGGAATTAATTCGGCGAGTTCTGGGGGCATTGAAAATGCCGAATAAAATAGCAGTTGTACATATAAAGGGACACCAACGAGGTACAAGTTATCAAGTTAGGGGAAATAATGCAGCTGATACAGAAGCAAAATGAGTGGCAGGCAATTATAGTACGATTTTGACTATGCAACAAGTATCTGTTAGTAAAAATCTGAGTTTTGAATCTGCAGAAAAGGAAAAACTAGAACAAATGGGAGCTAAGGAACAGGATGGTAAGTACATATTGCCAGATGGGAGAGAAGTCTTGCCGAAGGGCATAGCACTCGAAATATTTTCAAAAATACACAGTAAAACACACTGGGGAACCCAGGCGTTAGTTGATCATTTCAATCAACAGTTTGCCTGTATAGGCGTATATAACATAGCAAAGACAGTCACGGCAGCCTGCGAGACCTGTCAAAAGGTTAATCGAAACAACATGAGACAAAAACCTCTTGGAGGACGTTCCCCAGCATACAGACCTTTTTCACACTTACAAGTGGATTTTACTGAACCACCCAGGGTAGGGCGTTACAAATATTTATTAGTAATGGTGGATCATTTAACACATTATGTTGAGGCTTTTCCTACCTCCAAGGCAACTGCTAACCAAGTTACTAAAGTGTTACTTGAACACATTATACCTCGATATGGAGTACCTGAAGTAATTGACTCGGACAGAGGAACACACTTTGTGTCAAAAATTGTTAGAGATCTAACAGAAAGCTTGGGTATTAAGTGGGAATACCATACGCCATGGCATCCACAAAGTTCGGGAAAAGTTGAAAGGATGAATGGAGAAATCAAAACTATTTTGACTAAATTAATGATAGAAACCAAATTATCATGGATTAAGTGCCTACCCATGGCACCATTAATTCTCAGAACCAGACCCCGAGCAGATGTAGGAATATCAGCGTTTGAAATGGTGTATGGAATGTCCTACAGAATTGAAAGTCCACAAACAAATGTTTTAATTCGAGACCGTGTGATTAATGAATATGTTTCGCAATTAGCAGAACATCGTAACAAGCTTTGGGAACATGGACTGATTGTACAACGACCACCGTTGGACTTAAAAATTCATAATCTTAAACCTGGGGACTGGGTATTGGTTAAAACGTGGAAAGAAGAAACCCTAAAACCCAATTGGGAGGGACCTTATCTTGTTTTGCTTACAACAGAAACAGCTGTCCGGACTGCTGAGCGTGGATGGACTCATGCCAGTCGCATTAAAGGCCCAGTGACGAGACCCCACTGGAAAGTAATCAGTACTCCAGGTGACACCAAGATAACCCTGAAAAGATAACGTAATGATAGAGACTTTATTTGATTATTTTGCCGCATTACCTTTTGGTATAAAGTGTTTATTGTTGTTCATATTTGCTATAATTATTTCTTTTTTTTATCTATTATATATGGAAGCGTACAAAGTGTGTTGAAGGAAATTGCTAAACTTATGCAACCACACAATATTAAGTATAGAAGATATGCTGATGTAAATAATATATGCACTCTAGATATACGAATTAGACGTAATAATTTGAACTGCAATTGTTATCCATTTGCTTGTTCCAGGTGTAAGGTATGCCAGAATAAATGGTGGACACACTGTGAATGTGGATACCCTCCAACAGGAGTTTGCACACAGTGTTGGAAAATCCAAAGAACTCTTACTGAGTGGAAATTAAAACAATTAGAGTCTAAACAAGAAATTATTCGAGAATCCCATGAGTGGTGGGAAATTTTTGCCAAAGGAATAAACCCTCAATATTATTGTTACCACTCCACCGAACCAGTCCCCTTTATAGCTGAAATCTTGGCTATAAAGTGCAGAAGGGAAGTACTAACCGTGTCTTGCTTGGCCCCATTAGTTAAAGCTGCAAAGTGGGAAGCCTATGTAAACAGACAGAAAGCCCGAAGCAGCTGTTCTCCTGAAGAATTCCCTTGCTGCCGAGAAGATGGTACACCCCGTGGCTCGAAGCAACCGAGTCGACGGGCAAGGCAGAGGAGGAACAAACTGTGGAGAAAAGAACCAGAACAATGGGACACTAAAGCAACAATGGCCGAACTTCCCCAGGACTGGTAAAAATTTACTTAAATTGGCAAAATTGACAGACACCCTTTTTCCTGGTATACCGTTAGTTTTGTTATTGATAATAACCCAAGCAAATGGAAACCCTCATGAACCTATGAACTGGACAATAACCAACATAAAATATCCAAGTAATCCAATCCAAGCACGAACTACACCGGGCACAGTTAGTTTCAATGTGAGTTTGCATGATCTAATTACTGAAGAAGATCGTAGAGATGAAGCGGATATATGTAAACCGATTTATATATGTCCAGCATCAAACCCTGGTAAAGGATACTGTAATTCTCCAGGTCATTATTACTGTGCATATTGGGGGTGCGAAACATGGGCCTCTGAGTGGTCCGCACCTGGAGACCAATATCTAGAAATAAAGTGGTCACCGGAAGGATGCGAGAGACCTAAATTACACGGAGACCGGTGGGGTCATTGCTTAAGTAAACCGATTCCTTGTGTGGGCATCAATATAACTATAAAAAATCCTGCTCAGGACTTTTGGCTGGCAGGGAAATATTGGGGAATTAGATATTGGGAAACAGGTGCAGACAGAGGAGGAATTTTTCAAATAATGAAGAGACCGATGCCCCACGATCCTTTACCAGTAGGACCAAACCTGGTCCTGAATCCACCCACTTTCTCTGAAGAAAAGATTGCCCCCGTAGTTGTTGTAACATCTTCTCCAGACTCCCTTTCGGAAACAGCTAATGACATTGTGACGGAATTCTCTTTATCCAGGGATCTAGAGTTGTCAGAATCCAAAGACCCCTTATGGAATCTAATGCAAGCCTCTTATCGTGCCCTTAATGAAAGTAAACCAAATTTAACTAAGGAATGCTGGTTATGTTATAATGTTAGACCACCATATTTTGAGGCAATTGGAAAACCAGGAAGGATTCGATGGTCTAATGGTTCAAACCCACGAGAATGCCCATGGAATGACCAGAGGAACCATACGCAAGGAATTACTATTCAATTAGTAACAGGTCAAGGAAAATGTATAGGTACAGTGCCCGAAAAGTATCAGCCTTTGTGCAACCGAACAGTCACTAACACCAATATAGAGAAACACAAGAATCAAAGTAACAAATGGGCTATCCCGACACCAGGAGCTAAATGGGTTTGTTCAGACATCGGAGTAACGGCTTGCCTATCCCTAAACGTGTTTAATCAATCTCAGTTTTGTGTACAGGCGATTATTGTTCCTCGTCTGATCTATCACACCTCTGAGGAGGTGTTACGCCACTTTGAAGGAGACCTGAATAGACAAAAACGAGAGCCAATTACAGTGGTAACCCTAGCTACACTGCTGATAGCGGGCGGAGTTGGAACAGGTACAGGCATAGCCTCCCTAGTAAAAGGTCAGGAATTACAAAGTTTGCAGATGGCTGTAGATGAGGATTTAGCAAAAATAGAACAATCTATGCAAAATTTAGCCACTTCAGTAAAGTCTTTATCAGAAGTAGTGCTGCAAAATAGAAGAGGATTAGATCTATTGTTCTTAAAGGAAGGAGGGTTATGCGTAGCTCTCAATGAAGAATGTTGTTCTTTTGCTGACCATACGGGAGTAGTCCAGGACACCATGTCTGAACTCCGGAAAAGGTTAGATCAACGTAAGAAGGATCGTGAGGCGGGCAGGTCATGGTATGAAAACTGGTTTAATGTTTCACCTTGGCTAACCACTTTGTTATCCGCTTTAGCAGGACCGCTTATCATGTTGATTTTGGGACTTATATTTGGGCCTTGTATATTACGCTATATTTTACATTTTATTAAAGAACGGTTTGACATAGCTAAATTGCTTATTTTAACTACGAGGTCTGGGGCAAAATATAAGAGTGTATCTATTAATGAGGATGAAGATTGTTGTGAATGCGTTATGCCACGTGAGAACTATGCCTATTGTAATTGTGAGGTATTACCTCGTGAGTGTTATGATAAATGTTTGGATTGTGGAAAAAGGTTTGCTTGCAGTGCCGAGAATAAAAGTAGCGTCTAATAAACAATAATAGGAAAAAAAGAAAAAGGGGGGATTGTGAGAAACCATGGACTAGGGTATTGTTTATTAAGATTTATGTTAAGCCCAATGTAAAGGTCAGACAGCAAAAATCGCCTATGCGAACTAAAAACAGCCACCGGATACCGCTTGTGCAAGATAAGATAACCACCAGATGTCCCGGAACCGACAGAAACAGGGCAAGCAACCCCATATAAGGAAGACTTCTTACTTCGGCCTCAACGAACACCAGGAGGCAGAAAACGACCCCCTAACAACAACTGAAGCATGCCTCCACTACCTCATGAACACGGAAGTAAAGATGTATAAAAAGGGACTGTTTGAACTGCTCAGCACGGCAGTTGGCGGAGCGCAGACTCCCCTGCCGTCCAGCGCTGTTTTTGCTCATATTTTACTTGCTATAATTAATAAAATTTTTAATTGGATTATGACCCGTTGTGGTCCCAATTTATAACACTGGTATCGATTTTTGGTTCTTGTAATAAGGCATTTCGTGTTGGCTACTGATTTGGACTTGCTGAACCATAGTGTCTGCGTGAAGGATTCTTGTGTGTGTGTGTGTGTGAGATCTATGTTGCATGGTAAAAATCCTATGTTGCGTGCAGGACCTTCTATGGTGTAAACGCCTGTGTTGTGAAAGCGTGAGTGAGTCTCGGGAATCCCAGCAAAGCTGTGACTGTGTGTGTGGCGCGAGGTCTGTCCAGCCGCCCCAGCCACCCAGAGTCTTCTGAGGTGGGCTAGAAAGCAAGGGGACTTTCCTCTTTCCCAAGTTTCTTGTCTGATTGTGTGACCACTCTGAGTGTGTGGACGTTCACGAGAGTGTGAACGCTGTGAGTCTATGTAAATTGTATTGTTTGTGTGCAAAGATTGAATTGGATCCAAAGTGTGTGTTTGTAACCGCAGTAGTAGTTTATTGTGTTCTGTCATTGTAGATTGCTTTGTTCCCTTGTGGTGGGACCCTGACGGTCCTGAATAGTGTCCTTTACACCACGGTAACTCTCGTAAACCTATATTTTGTTCTAGAGTGTAAGTGTTGTGGTGAAAAGTTGTGGGTAGAGTTTGGCTGGAATTTCGAGCATCCTAAGTGTAAAATTTAGACTGGGATAAGAAAGAAAGGGCTGTGTTTGTGTACAAAAGAAGGATAAATAATCAATCAATAAATATGGGAGGGGGTCAGAGTGGAGGAATAATAAAGAAAAGTCCTCTGGGTTGCATACTTGCTCACTGGAAAGATATTGCTGGGACTGGAAGTACGGAAAGTAAAAAGACCCTCATCAAATATTGCAATCAATGGTGGCCGTTGTATAAGCTAGAAGGTGAGGCTAAGTGGCCGTCTAATGGGTCAATAGATTATAACACCCTTTTACAACTAATGTTGTTTTTAGGAAGAGAAAGAAAATGCGATGAGGTTTCGTATGCAGATGTGTTTTTCACCCTCCGAAACCACCCGGAATGGCAAAGGGACTGTGGAATGGTGCCCCCACAGGACCCTATGGTACTCGCGCTTGAGCGAGAAAACAACAAGGAGCTCAGAGGTAAACTGAGGCGGTGTTGTTCGGCATGTAGTATCGGACAAAGATGTACTAAGGCAAGTAAGATTCATCAGGCGCCAGAACAAGATTTAACTGATTTGTTTAAGCCTCCCCCTCGACCACAGGAACAGGACGCGGACTCGGACAGAGCTTCGACTGCCCCGGACAGTCCCGTATCTTCCCGTACTAGGAAGAAATCCGCTCCAACAGTTTTGCAAGCACCTCTCCGGGAGGCGGTGGGACCGGATGGTGGGACAATGTTAATTAAAGTACCCTTTTCTACTGCTGACCTAGGGGAGTGGGATTGCAAAAGATTATAGGAGTGACCCGGTAAGTGTAACTAAGCATTTCCAATTTACTATAAAGCAACATAATCCTGATTGGAAGGATATACAATTATTGTTGGACTATCTGACTGAAACAGAGAAGCAGCTAGTTTTAAGAACAGCAGGGAATCTGGCCGAAGACCATTATAAAGTTACAGGAGGGAACGTTAAGGAACATTTCCCCCTCCAAGATCCAAAGTGGGATGTTAATAGATCTGCACATATGGAAAATTGCAGGAGTACCAGGAATGGATTTTAAAGGGAATGGAGAAGGCAATCCCCAAAACTATAAATTGGTCAGCGTTGTATGCAATCAGACAGAGCCCTTCCGAGTCCCCATCTGAATTCCTGGATCGATTGAGGGACGTGATGCGCCGTAGCACACCGCTGGATCCTGGGTCAGAGGTAGGAATACAACAATTAATCCCCCTATTCTTGGGTCAATCCACAGGAGATATAAGACGCACACTTCAGAAGTTACGCCCCACAGAAAGCAGGAATTTAGAAGTGCTGCTGGATGAAGCGTGGAGAGTGTTTAGTAACAGAGAGGAAGAATATAGGCAAGGGCAAAAGCAGCTGATAGCTGTCATGCGGGAGGAAGGGGAAAAAGGGATTAAACGGAACCTGCCTCGTGTGGGTAAAAATCAGTGTGCTTTCTGTAAGAATTTTGGTCACTGGAAGAGGGAATGCCCAAAGAATAAGAAAGGGGGCCAAAGGGCTCGCACAGGAAGAACAATAGCCCACGTAGGGAAAGACTGACGGGAACCTGGGGGATCTACCCTAGCGGATCTACCGGTTATAATTAAGCTAGGGGAAAAACAAGAAAAAGTAGAATTCTTAATAGATACAGGGGCAACATACTCTGTTTTGAATCAAGCCTTGATGCCCCTGGGGAATGATTATGTTATGGTAAAAGGGGCGACTGGCCAAAGTGAAAAGGCATATTTTTGTAAGCCTCTAAAATACAAATTGGAAAAACAATGGGGCATCCACAGGTTTTTATATATGCCCAACTCCGCAAAAGCACTTTTGGGAAGAGATTTGTTGGAACAATTGGGAGCACAAATCACATTTGAAAAAGGAGAAATTACTCTGGAGGTAAAAGATCAACAATACGTTCAAATATTGAGTCTAACCTTAACCAGTCTTCCCTCAGAAGGAAAAATTAACGAGGAAATCCTAAATCAAGTGTACCCGGGGGTATGGGCTACCGACGTACCGGGAAGAGCGAAAAATGCTCCACCGGTCAAAATTAAAGTTAAGAAAGACCAACAACCGGTAAGAATTAAACAATATCCCTTAAAGAAAGAAGATAGAGAAGGAATCCAGCCGGTGATAGAAAAATTTCTACAATTAGGACTATTAAAGGAGTGTGAGTCTGAATTCAATCCCCTCTATTACCTGTTCGGAAACCTGATGGGTCATATAGGGTGGTCCAAGACTTACGGGCGGTGAATAAGATAACTGAAGACCTCTACCCATATACCCTGCTGACTGCGTTAACACCTGATCTAATTTGGTTTTCTTAGATTTGACGGATGCTTTCTTTTGTCTCCCTCTCCACGAAGCCAGTCAAAAATTGTTTGCATTCGAATGGGAAAATCCTAAGAGTGGTCAGAAGACCCAGCTCCCTTGGACGGTGTTGCCGCAAGGATTTAAGAATAGTCCTACCATTTTCGGCAATCAGCTTGCGAAAGACCTGGAATCCTGGGAAACCCCATCTGAGAAAGGAAAATTGTTGCAGTATGTGGATGATATCCTGATCGCCACCAGGACAGAGGAAGACTGTATGGCATGGACGGTGAGTCTGTTAAACTTCTTAGGACTCCAAGGATACCGGGTGTCCAAGAAGAAGGCCCGGGTAATGCAACGTAAAGTGAATTATTTGGGCTATGAAATTAGTGCGGGGCAGAGAACTTTGGGGCAGGCCCGCAAAGAGGTGATATGCCAAACTCAGAAACCCCAGACAGTAAAGGAGTTGCGGACCTTTCTGGGAATGACAGGGTGGTGTCGATTGTGGATTTACAATTATGGACTGCTTGTTAAACCACTGTATGCGCTGACAGCGACTGAGCAGAAACACCTTGAATGGAATAAGGAGGCTGAACAAGCTTTTGAGCAACTGAAAAAGGCTCTGATGTCAGCCCCGGCCTTAGGACTCCCAGATGTGAGTAAGTCGTTTCTTCTTTTCTCTCATGGTACAGGATCTGGGTCCACATCGACGGGCAGTTGCCTACCTCTCTAAGCAGTAGGACGCGACTGCAAAGGGCTGGCCTGGATGCCTACGGGCGGTTGCAGCTGTGATACTGAACATACAGGAAGCCCGAAAGTTTACTCTGGGCCAGAAAATGACTGTTTTTGTGTCCCATGCAGTGTCAGCAGTACTGGAAGCAAAGGGTGGGCACTGGCTCTCTCCACAAAGATTCCTGCGATATCAAGCTGTGATAGTGGAATGGGATGATGTGGAAATCGTGGTCACTAACATTGTCAACCCAGCTTCTTTTCTCAGTGGGAACACAGGAGAACCGGTGCATCATGACTGTTTGGAAACCATCGAAGCAACATACGCAAGCCGCCCAGACCTGAAGGATAGCCCCATAAAAAACGGGGAAAACTGGTTCACAGACGGGAGCGGCTATGCCTCGAATGGCAGTCGACATGCAGGATACGCCATCACCACCAGTCAAGAGGTAATAGAATCAGGGCCTTTGCCCATGAACACCTCCGCACAGAAGGCAGAAATAATTGCCCTAACCCGAGCCCTGGAGTTGGCCCAGGGCAAAACTGTGAACATTTACACGGACTCAAAATATGCCTTCGGAGTTGTGCACGCACATGGAGCAATTTGGAAAGAAAGAGGCTTATTGAACTCCCAAGGGAAAAATATCAAACACGCAGAAGAAATTCTGAAGCTACTAGAAGCTGTCCAACTCCCTGAGAAAGTGGCAATTATGCATATTAAGGCACACCAGAAAGTGAGCTCAGATTTGGAAAAAGGGAATGAACTGGCGGACAGAGAGGCAAAACAAGTGGCCAAAACGAAGGTAAAAATAGAAGGGGCTCTAATTCCTGATAGGCGAATCTCCCTACAAGGTAAGCCAAAATATACCAAAGAAGATCAGAAACTTATTACAGACTTAGAAGGGTCATATAATGAAGAGGGGTGGGCTTATACCCCACAGGGAAGACTAATTATTCCCTCTTGATACGGGAGGAACATAGAAAAAGGCACTGGGGAACAGAGGCTCTGTATAAACATTTGATAAGAGAAGTCGTGGCTAGAAACTTATAGACCACAGTGAGACAGGTGACTCAACAGTGTGACCTTTGCCTCCAGACTAATCCAAAAAATACTCCCAAACCAGAAATGGGCCAGATTGGGAAGAGCAATGGGCCTGGACAACAATGGCAGGTTGATTTTACAGAACTTCCAAGAAAAGGGGGGTACCGATATTTACTGGTATTAACTGACACCTTTTCAGGTTGGCCAGAAGCGTTCCCAACTAGGACAGCCAAGGCTCGGGAGGTAACTAAAGTATTGGTACAAGAGATAATACCATGTTCTGGGGTTCCGGCAACCATATCCTCTGACAGAGGACCGCATTTTGTCTCAAAAATAGTGCAACAAATCAGCCACCATTTAGGTATAGATTGGCAACTTCACACCCCAATCGCCCTCAGTCGAGTGGCCAAGTGGATAAAATGAACCACTTAATCAAACAGCAAATTGTGAAACTGGGACAAGAAGCAAACCTGACATGGCCTCAGTCTCTCCCTTTAGCCCTTTTGCGTATACGAACAAGACCAAGGGCGAGGGAAGGACTGAGCCCCTTTGAAATTTTATATGGACGACCCTGTGGAATACAAAAAGGGATATCTATGCAAATTGGGGACGAAATTATGACTTCCTACATGGTGGCACTGAGCAAACAGCTCAATAAAATAAGAAAGCATGTAACTGGGACCCGGGGAAGAGGTCTAGATGAACCTGTACATGATATACAATCTGGAGATCATGTATATGTAGAGTCTGTTGCAGAAAAAACCCTGGAACCACAGTGGGAAGGACCGTATCAGGTACTCCTCACCTCCTTCACAGCAATCAAGATCAGAGAACAGAGTGCCTGGATACACCACACCAGGGTAAAAAGAGCACCGAAGTCTACATGGAGGGTCACACAAGTACAGTCTCAAAAACTTATCTTGTCACGACGCTAGTCGTTATCCTGACAAGTAAAGTCGGGGCATGGGAAAGTAACACATTTCTGCAGCTCCATGAAAAAGTTGCTAAAGTCATGAATTGGTCTGACTGTTGGTTATGCTCGCATCTGCCGAAAAACATGGGGAGTGGACACCCTGTAACGGCCATGGTCTTCCCAAAAGGTCTCAAGGCTTTCCTAGGCATGTCTCCCGAGGCGTATGCAGAGATAAAACGGGAAGATCTTAATTGGCAGATAAACTTAAATTTATGGGACGAAACCCAAGGTGTACTGTGCATTCAAGAGCGCAATTTAAAAACTGCCGCACCACTTGCGGGGGAAAATAGCGCTGATCCAAGGTGTAAGGGGAAGACATTCCTAGGACAGTACCCCAGTTGTACCAACTATCTTCCGTGGGCAGGAGCTAAATACTTATGGACAAAAGACCAAGTCCACATGAATAAAAAAATCAAACTGATGGGATTCCCTGCCCCACGTGGTTGGTACTGGATTTGTGGACATACAGGATATAAAATCTTACCATCTAATTGGGCTGGCCGATGTACTATAGGGATCATAATACCTAACATTACTGTTACACGGAACCTGACCTACCTTAACACACCAAAATTCTTACACACACACACGAGACTTTTTCGGCAGAGGCGTGGTAACAACCCCCTGATAGACGAGCCCACTGGCTTTCATAGCTTTATACGATGGCTTATTCCAGGGTTGGGAGTGAGTGAGTTAGAAAAGGCTTTAGTAAATATTTCTGCTACTATGGAAAGTCTCGGTACTGCAACCGGGGATGCGATTCAAGCCCTCCAAGAGGAGACTTCTTCCCTGAAAAAAATGGTCCTCCAGAATAGGCTGGGTTTGGATATGTTGTTTGCCCAGCAAGGGGGATTATGTACTGCTATAGGTGAACATTGTTGTACATATGTAAACCAGGAGAAAAGGATAGAGAAAGACTCATCTAAAATCTGGGAACAAACTAAAAGTTTTCATGAAATAACCAGGGACAACATTTCCTGAGGGTTTGACTTAGGGGAAAAGTTAACCTCTTGGCTACCAAATTTAACATGGCTGAAACAACTATTTTTTGTAACAATTTTAATTATAGCTTTGTTCATAATCCTTTTTATAACAGTTCGGTGTGGCTTCTGGTGTTTCCAGAGCACGGGAAATTCCTATAATAATTGGAAGAAAAACCAATTACGACAGAGGCTTGAGTCTAACCAATACTTTGAGAAAGTGCTAAATAAATAAACATTGTGCCAGAATTCGGTATAGTAAAAGAATTTACTAATTCTCTAGAAAAGGGGGGAATGAGAAGAGGGGCTAAGGAAACTTTAATAGATATGGCATTTATTGATTATTGCTGTGCATGCTGATAGAAATGGCGCTTTATGCTTTGCTAACTAGCTATTGTAGCTATTGTACCAGCAGGGAGCTGGTATTCGTAGCAGGTTTGCAACACTTTGGAGGTTTTGCAACATCTGGACTGCTCAGTGCACGGGTTTCTTGTAAATCTCAGCTGCTCAGGGTCACATTCTCTGTCAGTGTTGGAATAAGACTCAGTCTTCACCGACAAGAGTTCCTGTCCCACCACCCAAGCTGTAGAAGATGCAAGCAGGGACTGCGAGAATGAAGAACTGCCCATTGTACTCGAAGAGCAGGTTCGGGATTATCTGAGGAACCTAAAAGTGCACAAGTCCATGGGACCTGATGAGATCCATCCGCGGGTCCTGAGGGAACTGGCGGATGAAGTTGCCAAGCCACTGGCTATCGTATTTGAGAAGTCGTGGCGGTCTGGTGAGGTCCCCGATGACTGGAAGAGAGGGAACATAACCCCAGTTTTTAAAAAGGGGAATAAGGAAGACCCGGGTAACTACAGGCCGGTCAGCCTCACCTCTGTGCCTGGCAAGGTCATGGAGCAGATTCTCCTGGAAACCATGCTAAGGCACATGGAGAGCAAGGAGGTGGTTGGTGACAGCCAACATGGCCTCACCAAGGGCAGATCGTGCCTGACCAATTTGGTGGCCTTCTATGACGGGGTGACGGCATCGGTGGACAAGGGACGAGCAACTGACATCATCTACCTGGACTTGTGCAAAGCTTTTGACACTGTCCTGCACGACATCCTTCTCTCTAAACTAGAGAGGCATGGGTTTGATGGACGGACCACTCGGTGGATAAGGAGCTGGCTGGATGGCCGCACTCAGAGAGTGGTGGTCAACGGCTCAATGTCCACGTGGAGACCGGTCACAAGTGGCGTCCCTCAGGGGTCCGTGCTGGGCCCGGCCCTGTTCAACATCTTTGTCGGCGACATGGACAGTGGGATAGAGTGCACCCTCAGCAAGTTTGCCGACGACACCAAGTTGTGTGGTGCCGTCGACACGCTGGAAGGGAGGGATGCCATCCAGAGGGACCTTGACAGGCTGGAGAGGTGGGCCCGTGCCAACCTCATGAAGTTCAACCAGGCCAAGTGCAAGGTCCTGCACCTGGGTCATGGCAATCCCAGGCACAAATAGAGGCTGGGCGGGGAATGGATTGAGAGCAGCCCTGAGGAGAAGGACTTGGGAGTGCTGGTGGATGAGAAGCTTAACATGAGCGGGCAATGCGCCCTTGCGGCCCAGAAGGCCAACCACATCATCCTGGGCTGCATCAAGAGGAGCTTGGCCAGCAGGTCGAGGGAGGTGATTCTCCCCCTCTACTCTGCCCTGGTGAGACCCCACCTGGAGTACTGTGTCCAGTTCTGGAGCCCCCAACACAAGAAGGACATGGACCAGTTGGAGAAGGTCCAGAGGAGGGCCACAAAGATGATAAAAGGGCTGGAGCACCTCTCTTATGAGGACAGGCTGAGAGAGTTGGGGCTGTTCAGCCTGGAGAAGAGGAGGCTCCAGGGAGACCTGATAGCGGTCTTCCAGTACCTCAAGGGGGCCTACAAGAAAGATGGGGAAAGGCTGTTTAGTAGGGCCTGTTGCGATAGGACGAGAGGTAATGGTTTTAAAATAGAGGTGGGTAGATTTAGATTAGAAATTAGGAAAAAATTTTTTACGATGCGAGTTATAGAACACTGGAACAGGTTGCCCAGAAAGGTGGTGGAGGCCCCATCCCTGGAAACGTTCAAGGCCAGGCTGGATGAGGCTCTGAGCAACCTGATCTAGTCAGGGATGTCCCTGCTCCTTGCAGGGGGCTTGGACTAGATGACCTTTGAAGGTCCCTTCCAACCCAAACCATTCTATGATTCTATGATTCTAAGAATTCAAAGTAAGACAAATTGATCTCTTCACGCTGGTGGGATTTTATTTGGGAGATCACAGATGGCCTTCAGCTTTAAGGATCAAATTTAACCGTCATTCTAAATGACAAGTAGAAATACTTTGTCTTTTTTTTTTTCTCTCCCCCGCATTGGCGAGTTTCAAGGTTTTTAAGTGAATTGTCCTCTGTACCCTTTCTGTCTCCTCCCCCCTCTGCCCCAAGAATGTCATCAATGTATTGATCAACACTGACCCCCTCCTCGGCAGGAACCATTTCCAGCTCTCCTGCTAAGGCATGATGGGCTAGCGTGGGGGAGTGCTTATATCCCCGTGGGAGTCTGGTACAAGTGAATTGCTGCCCCTGCCAGGTAAAAGCAAAGCGGTCTTGGTCCTCAGCTTGTAGGGTACCATAAAAAACATGTCTTTCACATCCACAGTTGCCATAATCGGGTGGGCTCGCTCCTGGATTGCGGCTGTTAGCTCGGCAGTGTTGGGTGCGGGGGCTGTCAACGGACCGGTATTTGCATCAAGCCTGCGATGGTCCACAGTTAGTCTCCGTTTCCCATGAGGTTTCCGCACTGGCCACAGCGGCGAGTTAAAGGGGGAGTGAGCTGAGACTACAATGCCCTGTTCCTTTTACTCCTCTAGCTTTATTCTGGCTTTATTCCTTCCCTGGCTCCCAAGGGTACTGGGTAAGGTTTGACATTTGTAAGTTGCGAGGGAGGAAGTGGGGGGGCAGTCTGCAACAATCCTGTGTCATACCCTGGCTTACCAAAAGACCATTGTCCCCCCTGGTTATCTGACCAGCTCCGTCCTGTCAATAGGCCAAGCCCTAGCAGATTAAGCGGGAATTCGCCTGCTACCATCGCCACTGTGTCGGCTTTTTCATCCCCCGGCAAGCGGAGGCTAACCGACACTGACGGTTGCCGTTGAACATTGCCAAATGCATCAGCCACAAGTGATTGCTTTTTCGATGGCTGGATTCCGCACTTTGCAGCATCTCTGCGCTTGATTGCCGAGATTTGAGCTCCAGTGTCTACTCCAAAGGTAATTGGAATTTGTCGAGGGGCCACAATGCCAGCGATTAATAAATCATTTCTACTGCCCATGGTGAGCTGTCTAATATACACCCAACCTTCGCCCCCCGGCTCACCCTCTGGAGGCGAAGGAATCGGTTTCAGGACTGGTCAGCCTCCCGGAGACTGATGGGAGGCGGGGCGCTAGGGGCCTCACCCTCACAGGCTATAAGATCGGGTTCCTTGCGAATTGGCCTGTCTGGCCACCGCCTCACCAATCTCTCTAGCCTGTCAGTGGGTAACCCCTCCATCAATTCCCTTGGGATTCCTTTTTGCCGCAGGACGTTGCGTCGACTTGGAATGTCTCTTCCTCCTCACGTAAACAAACAACAGGTGAACAATACGGCACTCTCGCTCTGAGGGATCCTGTCCGTGACACCAATTAAAAATGTTGTGATCCGATTTGGATGAGAGGAAGGCCCCTTGCGTTCTAGCCAACCTCAGGCAGGTCTGGGAGGCTAGGGGCAGCTAGACCAGGCTCTCCCTGTGGATTTGATCACCTCAAGCGAGATTAAGACACAAACGAGGTCAAATGCCTTGCGACCAGACTTAGTTTTATTCTAAAAAGGTGCATGATAGTAGCGATAGGACAGAGTGAGAAGAAAAGGTGGAAATTAAGCAAGCGTTTGGGATTGAGTTGCCAGAATAGACACCACCATGGATCCACGGTGTCCTGCAGGTCCAAATCTCTCAGTGCTTCGAAGGTGGGAGATTGCAGAGACAACTTGATTGAGCAGACTTTCTAGCCCCGTGTCCTTTTGCCACTCGCTGGAGGAGCTCCGCGTCCTTTTGCCCCGAGGGAGCACCTTGATATTTTGCCCCGAGGGAGGCCCACATGCTTTTCCCAATCTATGGAGGAGCTCTGCGTGCTTTTCCCACTCGCCGGAGGAGCACTGTTTCCTTTTGCCCCGAGGGAGGGCCTTGATCATTTGTCCGGGAGCCCCGCAGGCCTTTGCCACCCGCCGCAGGCGCCCCGCGTGCCTTTGTTGGCAACCGGAGGAGCCCCAGTAGCTTTTTGCCCTGAGGGAGCTCCGCGCCCCTTTGCAACTCACCAGAGGAACCCCACATCCTTTTATGCCCAAGGAGCCCCACATCGCGTCTGGTCGCACCGGAGGAGCCCCACGTCACGTGTGCCCGAGGACCAATGCCTCACATGGTGTTGTGCCTGAGTAGCCCTGCATCCTAGTGCAGCAGAGGAGCCCTGCATGGCGCTGCGCCGGAGCAGCCGGTTAGGACCCAGGGCCGTAGCAGGTTTGTGATTCCCTGGGACTAAATTAAGATGGAACGACACCAAACGATCGATTTAACATTTTATTTAACATTCAGTGGAACGAGTTAACTTTCAAAACTTGGGAAGCATAAAGGGGTTGACAGCTGGGGCTCTTATCAGAACATTTCTAAAAAGGAGGAAGATGGAAAAGAGAGGGAAAGAGATATCACCACCCTTGGACCCAGCGACGATGATGACGGGCGGGTGCGTGATTCCGGTGGGGGGGCTCGCACGCGGCTCCCTGAGGCCGGCTCTTTTATAGCCTAATGCCCAGCTCCGGTTATGCCCCTTGAAGACTTGTATGGTCTGGTTCCAGAGAGCTCTGAGTCCTCTGCGCAGGCGCTAAGCAAGCGCTACATGTGAGGGGTGGTGCGAAGCCCCTTCCTCAGGTGGCCGCTGTGTGACCCCTGGCCATGGATGGCAAGTGGTTAACAGGGACCTGTGGAGCTGCGCATCCCCCATGCGGCCACCACCTCCTGTGCTGCCGGGCTCCTACTGCCCCTATGCAAACTGCACCCTGCCCCACGGCCACAACAAGGTTTGAGACATCAGCACACATGGATTCCTTCAGTCCCTTACACCCTCCAGCACCAGCGGGATCCACGTGAGACGTGACAAAGAGTAAAGACTAATATTAGACAAGAGAAATATTAAGATGGTATGTCTGTAGCAAATTGTAGCATTGACGGATGCAGAGATCTCAGGTTTTGGACCTGGACAATTCCTGGTTTGATGGTCGCAGCGGCATCTCAGTGGGCACACCGAGACTGCCTGACTCTTGGCCGGCTTAAACGAGGCCTTCTGGACGGCTGTTAAGGGCCAGCAAGACTGATTCTCTCCTGGCAGTAGAGAATGAGAAGTTACAAGCTTCTGGAAGATGGCACTGGGCTAAAGATGACGGCACTGGCACCTGTTAATGCAGCGTGGGTGCGGCAGAGCTGGCGGGAGCCCTTCTCTCTGGCTCAGTGCTTACGCTTGGAGCTGGAATCAGGTTTTGTCAGGCTAACTCTGTTTGCTGGGTGCTGGTGGCTCCTTATGCCCTCATAGAGTGCCTCCTCCAGCTCTGCCTGTGCCTGATAGCTCCGCTGAGACGGGCTAATTGGTATAGCTTTGCGACAATAAAACACTCGCACGTGTTTAACGTTTCTAACATGCTTTACTGAACTTGGCAGTTTACAGGCAGTTTACAGGCAGTTTACAATAAAGCAATTCAAAACCCAGTAAGTTAAAACACAAAACATTCATGTACACAGTATTTCCAAGGGCTCAAACGACTGTCAGATTCCAACACATTAAGACTTGAAAACATTACTATTTCAAGTGCAGCCCTGTTTTCCTCATCCCTCTTTCTCTCTGCCTCAGCCAGCCGGTGCCCAGGGACAGAGGGGACTTCAGGTTTGGACACTGAAGGGTGCACGGCGTAAAGAGGGCAGGGCCAGCAGGCAGCAGCCACCAAGCAAGGCCCCCATGTTAAAAATCCCTTAATGCTGGGATCGTCACCGCAAGTGATGTATCTCCTTGATCCCCTGAAAAGAAAAAAAACCCCAAACCATCACATAACATCGCTCCTACAGTTCTTCAGATGGTTTTAGAACTCCCAGTACTGAGTGCATGTGCTGGTTGCAAGACCGTACATGGTAGGCTGTCTCAGCTCTAGCAACACTTGCGTATTCAGGAAAAATGGCTTTGCCTACGTGCGAGAAAAAGCAGATCTGATTCCAGCCGCAGACACACGGCCTTCAGGCTCTGAGATCCTGCCTGGGCTGCTTGAGGAGCTAAAATCGGCTTCCCTGCCTGGAAAGGAGAAGGGAAGAGTGAAAATGGAAATTACAACTCCAAGATTGTTTTGAAAAGAACAGGGAATCATCCACACCCTTCCTTTGTCCGTCCTGTGTGAATTTGACAAGTTAGGTGAATTGGCTGGCACGGGTCTCACCCTGTCCAGCAGCCCGGCAGCTAAGGCGCTCCCTGCACAAGTCCCACATCCGCATCTCCTACTCATCTCCTACTTGCAGTTAGAGCCGTGGCTCTCTCACGGAGCAAGCGCAAGGCTGAGCTCGAGGCTGCAGGCATCCTGAGGCGAGAATCTCCCTTCAGCGGTGCGCGTCCAACTTTCTGTACAGCTGGAGCGGGACAATGAACGGGCCAGAGAGAGAGAGGAGTTGTGGTGTGCCTGCTGGGAACTCGGCTTCCACCTCCCAATAAAGCAGGTACTGAATTATACAAAGTGGAACAGCTTCCCTGGGTACAGACTCCCTGCATCCCCTCAGCCCGCCCAGCAGCCTGCTCTTAGCACACTGGCACATCCCAACTTCTCGCCTGCCACTGCGTCGTGCCCCGTTTCCTGGCTCCCAGCACAGGACAGTGAGAGGAGGGAGGTGTGACTCAGATTTGCTGATTCCCCTGGCTGGAAGAAGGTTCAGACAATACCAGCCCGGGGGTAAACAGAGACTTTTGTTCAAGAGTTAGGCTCATTGGCAAATGATTGGGTAGCAGAAATGCTTCTTGTTTACCACGCATGCGAGGATTTTATGCCTTGCCTTTACTTACTTGTTTACCTTTTTTCTAGTAAGAAGAAAGAGAAGGGGGGAGAGAGAGAGAGAAAGATATCAATGGTCTGGGTTCCAGCATAGGTGCAGCCAGTGGGGGTCTACGGTTTGTGGGAGCGCTCATCCAGAAAATCCTATTCTTTGCTGGAGCCAAGGCTTTTTGTCAAGGTAATCTGTCCCTGCCATCACCATAGGTGATGCTTAGCATGATCCAGGCAGCTTAGGTGACATTTAGCGTCATCTAGGCTGGCTTACGCATTATGTAACTTAGGATGAGCTCCTAAACCTTCAGTTACATACTCGGGGGGTTCACCTGGAATATGCATTTCGGTGTCGATGAGGAGTTAAGGAGGCAAAGTTCCCTCAGCAGACAGGGTCTCTTTAGAAATGCAGTAATGGGCTAAGGCAAGGCCACCTTATGTCCATCCCCCAGCCACACCCGGTTGCAGTGTCACCGTAACCCAGGGACACAGATTTAGAGGCTCCGGGGGTCTCCTTGCCCCCTGCTCCCTTATCAGGCTTTGCCTCCTGCTCTTGTTTGCAGCCTTCTGAGCAAAACCAGTTCCCTGCTCCAGGGGGTCACAAGTTAGCCTTAGTCAGTTGGTCTCCTACAGACACTCTTCTCCTTTGTGCTCAAGCCTGTGCTCCAAAAGAGGCAGACAGATCTCAAGAGAAGGTTCTTTTCCCTTTACTGAGCTCAGTAACACGGAGCTCCTTCTCTTTCTTCATTTGTGAGGAAGCAGATAAGTACCTAACTGCACAAGGTTTGTGCCCGAGACCCCGAACTGCAGCTGGCCTCTGCCGCCAGCCCAGAGCTGAGCAGTTCATTAGTTAGGACAGACGGGATTCAGGCTTTTACTTGCCCATTCCTCCTGTGTAGCTTGCTGACTTCTTTTCTGGACCCTCCATTGCTGCTGTGGCGGCCGTGCGCTTGCTGCAGCCTCAGAGCCTTCTGAACAAGAGGAGATACACACGTCTTGAGAGGCCACAGCCCAACCACTCATTGCCTACGTCTCTCCTAAGCAACAGCAGCAACAATTTCTTACAAGGGAGCGGATCACAACATTTGTGATGCAGAATTGCAGGATTGTTTCTCTAGGCCATTTAACAGCAACTTGTAGATTTCAGTTCAAAAAGACCAAGCACTTTAAAGCCAAAGCCACTCTTTTTTTGTAGCTGCTGCTTGGCTTGTTTTCGTTTCAAAGAAATGCGTGGCTATTTGAACATGTTTTCCACATCAATGCAACTAAATTAGCGTAAATTCAAACTTTAAATCTGAAATAGACCAAAATCCAAACTAAAACGATAGCGTTACGCTCATAGTTTTTACCTGACATTTTAAGCATCTTTTGCTCAAAATATTTAGATTCTGATTCTATTCCAAGAGTATCTCTTGGAAGTTAGAGAGCACCTTTTCCGCTTCCCTGCAATTTACTTAGCTTTTGTCCTACGAATACTTCCTTCCTGCTGACTAACAAAATTCACAGTGCGCAGTTCCTACTTGAAGAGCCAAGCGTGATCTTCAAACGCCAACTTCCTTCTGCAGCTGAACGTCAGACTGACTTCCCCTGCTGTTAAACAAAAACAAACAAACAAACAAAAGAGAAATAAGAGACAGAGATCGTACTTGGCTTCAGCCTGGACTAACTGCAGAGTTATCACACACTTGATGAGGAACACAGGAAATTGGGGTGGTACTCTGTTGGATACCTGGAGTACCAGGGGCACTTAGTGAACAGTCCAGACCAAATGGAATTGTTACGTTTGTGAGCAGCAGGCCTCAAGGACATCACTGAAGCTGCTTGTGAGAAAGTACTGAAGCTGCCTGCAAGAAAGTACTGAAGCCACCTGTGAGAAAATAATGAGGCCGCCTGTGAGAAAGTAATGAAGCTTCCTGTGAGAAAGTAAACGAAGCAACCTTGAGAAGAAGGAAAACAGCTGGCATACGTGACTGGGGGCTGAACGTGAAGCAGGGTGCAGGTGGAGAGAGCCGTGTGCGTGAACAAAGAGACTTAAGGAATCATATTTTAGCTAGGAGCGCGTGCATGATACAGTTAACCAATTAGTAGAGAGCTTGCGCATGATACGGAATTAGAAGGGCTATATTAACCGGGATGTATCAACAATAAATTGGCATTTGCTTGATCATATTGGTCGTCAGCAGTGTCCGTGACTTCCGCGTCAGCAGGTGGCGCCTGAACAGGGACCCTCGGAGAGAGGGTACAGGGACCCTCAGATCGATGTTGGACATCCCGACGGAACCGAAGAAGGAAAGAAGAAATGAGGGGGCGGAAGCCGGTCGAAGTCGAGTGCTGCCCCGGCGCTCGGGAAGTCCCTATAGTGCAAAAAGGTACAAAAGGTACGGAGGGAATCTCGTCTTGGCCAAACGAGCGGCCGGGGAGGAGATGGGGTCCACACTGAGCAAAGAGGAGTCAGCAGTGGTTAAGCTCCTCCAACATATGCTCTCTATGAGAGGACTGAGTTATGACTCGGCCGTCCTAGAAGCTTTGCTGCAGTGGGCAAAGAAAAGGGAATTAATCCCCACAGTTGATGATGCTTTTGAACTCCCGACACGGGAAAATATAGGAAAAGAACTGTGGGATGAAATAAGTAAGGGATCAAAGGAGGCGAGCAAACTCTCCACCGTGTGGAGGCTAATGAATGAAACATTGATAAGCATGAAAGCCGAACGTTCAGTCGTCACGTCTGCTTTCGCGGCTTTAACTCCAGCCGGCGGGCCCACCTCCGCTACCAGCATGCTGTTCTCGGGTTTAACGAGCCCTGCCGCCGCCCCGGCTCGTGCTGAGGGTGGGGGGGTTCGAGCCCCAGCAAGGACTCCAGGAAATGCAGCCACAGCCCCTATAACTAGAGATATGTGGGCACCAGAGGGAAAAACTGCCAAAGGCTTTTCACCACCATCAGATGTACCACCGCCAGGCACCCCGCCACGCTGCGCCAGCGCAGGCTCAGAGTCACAAGCCTTTTCGCCAGCGCCAGCAGCTCCGGTTTATCCCCCATTACCACCTTCTTCCCTGGCACCATGGCGTGAGGAAGAGGGGGATGAACATTCATCCGGCTTGAAGGATGCACCGCTGCAAGAGACGCTAAAAGGGCTGGAAGCCCTAGAGGTTCGCCTAGAAGCGTCGCTGGGAAACTTGTCAACTCCTTCGCCTGTGCCACATCGAGACCTGCCAGCGTCCAACCTATTCGTTCCGAATGGAGCATCGGGTGAGATCAGTCTTTTTGCACCTTTGCAAGGGACGCCGGCCGGAGGGGCCGGGGATTTGAATCCGATAGTGCAGAGGAAAGAGGTGATTCGAGATGCTTTGACAGAAGGAGAGCCTTTGCCCACGGCATTTCCAGTTGTGACCAATAATACTGGGAGAAGTGTGTGGCAAGCATTAGACTGAAGGAAGCTAAAAGCGCAGTGCAGTGCTAAAATCATCATATACTCAATCTGTGTTGCAGCATATTTTTTTGTCACACTTGTTAACTCCTCATGATATTAGAATGATTGTCCAGATGCTTTTGCTACTGTCACGGCAGCTGCAGTTCTTTCAGCACTGGCAGACTGCTTGTGATAGGGCACCTGCAACGCCTCGACAACTGGGTGATCCATTATTCGGGGTGCAAACTCAAATGCTGATGGGAGCAGGACCCTACACACGATCTGATTGGCAAGCGCAATTTGCTACCGAAGTATTACAACTGGGCCAAGATTTGGCCTATAGAGCGCTTGCTAGGGTGCCCGATGAAAAGTCCGGACCTGCCTTTACGTCAGTAAGGCAAGGTCCCACAGAACCATATGGGAAATTTATTGATCGGTTGCACACTGCAATTATGGCTCACCGTGATCTGGATGATGACATGAAAGCAAAGTTCTTAGATATGCTTGCCTTTAATAATGCTAATGAAAAAACTAAGAGAGCCCTTAGTGTGCTGCCAAAAGGATCTAGTACAGGGCAACTGCTGGAAGCTGCCGAGCGAATGTTAGAACAAGAAAAGGCTACAGCCATGGCTGCTGCTGTAAGTGCAGCAGTTAAACCGTTGATATCAATAAAGCGGCGTGTGATTAACTGTCTGTAACCCCCATTCCCTCTTCCCGCCCCCCCCCCCCATCCCTGTCCCGCTCAGGGGGCAGGGGAGGGAGGTGGAGATGGTGTTAAGGCCGGGAGGGGTGGGGGGAGGTTGTCTTGTTCCCTTTTTCCTTATCCTGCTTTGGTTTTAGTGATGGTCTGTTTTGCTTGTAGCGGTGGCTTTAAGGATCCCTCCCTATTCTTGTCTTAAACCTCGGGGTTTAGTTTTCTTTCCTCCTATACGCCCGGGGCCACAGCCGCCGCCAGGCGCTCCCACCCCCCCGCCCCTGACATGGTTAACAGATACTCCTGTCTGAGTCGAGCTTTGTAGAAGGGGAAGGACCGTTCCCTCTTATAACACGGGGGAAGGGATACGCTTATGTCTTTACAGGAGCAGTAAACAAGTGGATCCCTGTCTGTATCATCTGCGGGTAAGCCTTTCAGAACGTGTTTGGTTGACCTGCCAGATACCGGTAGGAGGGGAACTCTGTGTAAAACAGCAGCAGCCACGAGTGCTGAGTGCTAAAACTACAAAAGAGGGAACTTTTTGGAATCAGTAAAGATGGACTTCTGTCTATGTTTTTTTAACTGTTCAAGAGCTAATGTTTCGAGAGGGGTAACGATTGTAAATGCTTTAAGATCTATACATTGCAACGACACAGCATGACGTAATCATGCGAGCACATATCAAAATCCAGACAGCATAAAAGACCTAAACGAAGCATACATAGCATTGAATCTGGTTGCCAAGATAGTACAGAGTTTTGGAAACTAAGTAAAATTATGCTGCTTCAGTCTTTACACCTGGTGTGGCAAGTGCCTAGGCGTTAACTACGCTAAATAAACTGGACTGTGGGCTTGCTAAGCAAATAAATACAACTGCATCGGCACTATCAACGCTGTTAACTGATGTAGATTCTATATACTATGCTACTTTACAAAACAGAACCGCTGTTAGCCTGCAGAGCACATATTTGACAGGCCTTGTTGCATGCGCTGGCCACGCATGCAGCAACACCTAGTCAGTACTCTTTCACTGAATCTGCTGAGGGTATCAACAGAGGTGGCTCGGGGCGAAGGGGAGAGGACGGACCCAGAGCACACTTTATTTACAACAGGGGACGCCCTGAAGGTGCTGCGCCTGCCTCCCTTCTCTGCTCTGACCCGGCTGATCATCATCCTCTTGCTCAGCGGTGTCTTTGGCGTAGTTGGGTTAGTAACAGAATAGATCAGCAATAGATTTTTTTTTTATTATTAGCACAAAATCATGATTGTCAGGATTTTGATGGGCTTTGCTGCGTGAATCTGTCTGATCATTCGGAATCTATTCACAAAAGTATTCAAAACTTGCAAAAAGGAGTACAAAAACAGCAACAAAGTGATGGTTTTGATATATCCAGAAATCTTTTGGTGACTTGATATAAGCTTGTTACTAATAGCTGCAGGATGCTTATTCATTCCTTTTATATATGTATTTTGATCTATATTCTGTGTCTTAAAATGTGTGCAGACTTTAATAGATAAAGCGTTGAAACAAGCCTCTTCTCATAAACAAAGAAGGGGGAGATGTGGTGTTTCGCGGAGCCAGTACGGTATCAGTGGAAGCACACCGACCTTGGGGGAGGAATGCAATCATGCTCTCAGGAAGAAAGCCATGGAATGAGAAGGGAAGCTTTAAGATACAAAACATTGTTAGCAGAATTTATGGCTTGTTTCAACAGAGGCCTGCAGAAAACTAGTCATTGCTCTTATAGATAAGAAAGTTACTGGAGTTGTCATATCTGTAATAGTAGAAGAATGTTATAGTAGAAAATTCCTAGAAGGTAGTGAAACTTAGCCTTGCTTCGTAATCATGAATATGTATATCGTGTGATCAGTAATTGTATTAACTAAGCCTGTGTGTGGCATAACTGGGTGGTTGCTGTCCTTGGTTAAAATCGGAATTGTGATACTAGGCATCATACTAGGCATAATCATTAACATACCATGCTTGCAAAAAATGATTAACAACTCAATACAGACAATCTGGCTCAAAAAAACCCCAAAAACCAACAAACAAACAAACAAACAAACAAAACCAACCCAAACAACCATGAACCTAGTTGATATTGTAGTAAAATAAGGTCAGGAGCACCAAAAAGGGCTATAGGAGGACCATGTTATTTTGGAAAACTGATAGTGTTTGCTCCATCTATGAGAACATTATGGAATCATACGCGAGCAAGAAGATCGCTAAAAGTATTGACTCCCCATTGTGACGGCAATTTAACCCTGTTGGGTACAGCTGAGCGGTAGCATTATCTTTATTTGTTCCTTGGGCAGCAACTGCAAAAACTTTAGCTAACTTAAATAAATGAGCTTGTTGGGCACAAAAGCAAATGAATTTAACCTCTAGCATGTTCTCAGGATTATTAGAAGACATGGATAGCATGCGTCATGATATTTTTGCAGAATCTAGCAGCCATTGATTTTTTGTTATTAGCGCATGGACATGGATGTGAAGATTTTGAAGGTATGTGTTGCATGAATGTTTCTGATCACTCTAAGTCGATAGGCTATCAGTTGGCAGAGTTACGATGCAACATGCATGCAATACAAGTGGAAAGCAGGTTAACAGACTGGTTGAAACCCTTGGGGGTCACAGGCTGGCTAAAAGATTTGATAGTTTATGGGTTGGTATTATTGACGGGTTTGCTGTTGACACTGATGATTTTGGGGTATATTTTGAAATGCTTTGTGAAAGCTATGGAACGTATGCTGAAAGTGGGTCTGGATTGTTCAAAACAAAAAGGGGGATTTGTTGGATACCTGGAGTACCAGGGGCACTTAGTGAACAGTCCAGACCAAATGGAATTGTTAGGTTTGTGAGCAGCAGGCCTCAAGGACATCACTGAAGCCGCTTGTGAGAAAGTACTGAAGCTGCCTGCAAGAAAGTACTGAAGCCACCTGTGAGAAAATAATGAGGCCGCCTGTGAGAAAGTACTGAAGCTTCCTGTGAGAAAGTAAACGAAGCAACCTTGAGAAGAAGGAAAACAGCTGGCATACGTGACTGGGGGCTGAACATGAAGCAGGGTGCAGGTGGAGAGAGCCGTGCGCGTGAACAAAGAGACTTAACGAATCATATTTTAGCTAGGAGCGCGTGCATGATACAGTTAACCAATTAGTAGAGAGCTTGCGCATGATACGGAATTAGAAGGGCTATATTAACCGGGATGTATCAACAATAAATTGGCATTTGCTTGATCATATTGGTCGTCAGCAGTGTCCGTGACTTCCGCGTCAGCAGTACTCATCTGACCAAAGGTGGATGTGTCTAGTGTGGACACCCATATCCGAGCCAGCCTTGGTCCCATTTTTCGGCAACACAACACGGAGTTAGTCTGTATAAGCAGGGAGTTCAAGGTCCTGTTTAACTTCTCCTAAAGGACAGCTTTATCGATTTGGTCAGAAAGATCACGCAGCAGATTCACGGCTTTTATTCATTCCGCCTCCTTGAAAACAAAGTCGGACCTTAGTCCACTTGTGCAGGCGGAGACGATTACAGCTCCATTACAGGCACCCAAGTGAGGTCAGATAAGTTACAGCCCATCTCTGCTCTATCCCGTTTGGCTCCAGACCGTGAACTGACATCTCCCTCCCCTCCAAAACCGCTCCCATAAGCCCCAGAAGACGGGGAACGGCAGATTCACCTGGTAAAGCCCCTCCACTTCCTATGAGCAACGGGACCAGTCAGCTGCTGAAGGTTGTCTAAGGAGACCTGTAGATTCCAACTTCACCCCTCTGAATCACAGATGCAAAAGGATTTCTGCCAGGCAGAGGAGCTCCAACGGGAGGACCTACTGGCTGCGGGTCCGTTGGCCCAACTGGGAGGAAACATTCCAAAACTGCCATGGGGACCCAAACATTCCAAAGAATGCAGGAGGGGGCGGGGCTATGCAAATAACGGATCCCCCAACAGCCGCTTCCACCCCACCGCCACCCACCAGACCTCAAAGCGCTGGTTGCCTTCCAGACCTCACAGCCCCGACTGTGACAACACACCAAACCTTTGCAGGGTGACACCCCTCCACGCTCAACTCTGCGACGCAAGCTGTGAGGACAGCACGGCCATGAACCCGGACACGGCATCCTCGCTGTAGAGGGCAAGGTGTGCATGTTCATCTCCCTCCGAAAGACAAAAAAATAACTTTAGAAACCCTCAAGCTGACGCAAGAATAGCTTTAACTCATCTAAACCTGTCGGAACACCGGAACGGAATAATCACGAACTCCTCATGGAGGTAAGCACGATCTTTGTCTATTGAGGGCTTTGCTCACACAGTTATAGGATTTTCAGGGTTGCACGCGGGGGTGGGTTTATTACTATTCGATACAGGGTTTGCAGCACGCGCTGATACTGTGTGACTGATTGGATATATGCAAATAAGCACGAGCATCTACGTCTTATTCTCCTCCCCTGCTTGCGGTTAGCGCATCCTGTTCAACATCCTCTTTCCTGATTTCAGCACGGCTGTTTACCGCTTACTTGTCCTTCAATAAGACCTCAAGGTCACTGGAACTGTAACAGAAAGCCGGGTTGTGCAGACAGGCCTCAGATAGCACATTCTGCCCTTGTTCAGCGGGGATATTCTCTACATAAACCAGACAGATGTTCCAACACAGAAGACGTTTCCATGATCCTAGCTTTTTCAAGCTCTCTTCTGCCTTCTCTTCCTCACCTTAAACAACAACAACACCCTACGGTTGATCCTTCTTCAGAGACCATGTTTTCCAAAACCCTGATCCTTCTTAGCCGGATGTTCCAGATGCCTCTGGTTGGTGTGTGTCTTCACTGAACGGTGATCCTCAGCAAGGGGCTCTGTGGCAGCAGGGATAGAACAGGGGACAGCAGCCCAGTCACGACTCTGGGGGCGGTTTTCCATCAGGCGTCAATAATGTGGTGGAGACCAAACTCTGTCAGTTTGTTCACGGGGAAAACAAGCTGAGAGGGTGTGGAGGCCTTCTGGAGTGCACATCCAGGTACCTTGATGTTTTTGCTGCAGGGAGTGAAGGTGAACGTTGTGGGCACTGACATGGAAGAGCTCCTCTCGGGGGGTGCGGGGGAAGCAAAGCAGGTGTCAAGTGGGCCTCACCATTCCTGTGCCGAGCTGTGCGTGGCCTCAGCCCTCCCAGCAGCCCTGAGCCCTCCCGCTCCCCCCGTGCCGGGGCTGTGTCGGGCCGAGCAGTGCCGGGTGGCTCAGCCCGGCCTGGCCCGGGGCTGCCGAAGGGCAGGAGGCCCAGGGCCCGGCTGGGGCTGCCGGGCCTGTCGCCTAGCAACGGGTGGCAGGGCGCTCGCCATTGGCCGCTTCCAGAGGCGTCGAAGCCGCCGGCCAATGGGGTGGCGCTGTGCGGCCGGGGAGAGAGGCTGGGGTGGGCACAGGGGAGCCTCCGCCCGCCCTGCCCCGGGGCGGGGTCGCCACGGCCTCGCTGCGGGGCCCGGCCCGGCCCGGCCCAGGGCCTGGCTGGAGCCGGGCTGTGCCAGGGCAGAGCCGCCTCAGCGAGCCCTCCCCAGGAGCGGCCGGAGCAGGTCTGTGGCACGGGGTTGGGGCTTGGCCCAGGTTGGGCTTCAGGCGGGGTTTGGCCGGGGCCGGGGCCGGGGCGCGGTCCGAGGCGAGGGGCCGTGGGGGCTGGGCTGGGCTGGGCTGGGCTGGGCAGGGCTGGGCTGGGCTGGGCTGGGCTGGGCTTGCCTGCGCTGGGCTCGTGTGCCCGGCCCGGCCCGGCTCTGCTGGGCTTTCCAGCCGGGGCCGGGCCCCGGGGCGGGCTCTGCCTTGGGCGCCGCTTTCTGTCGCTGCTCCTGCCAGAGCTGCAGGCGGGCGGGAAGCTGTGCCGGGCTGCTCTCGGCTCTGGCCGGGGCTCTCGGCGCCCCCTTTCCCCGGGGCTCCCTCCCCTCCGCTCCCCCCCGGCCCCGGGTGCACGCGCGGCTTCGGGAAGCTTCGGGCCGTACCGGGCGGCGCGAGGCGAGGGCGGGCGTTGGCGGCAGCGGGGCGCTGCGCGTGGAGCTGCCAGCGGCCGGAGCGGCGCGGCCCGGAGGGGGGGGAGGAGGAGGAGGAGCAGCAGGAGGAGGAGGAGGAGCAGCAGGAGGAGGAGGAGGAGGAGCAGGAGGAGGAGGAGGAGGAGCAGGAGCAGGAGGAGGAGGAGGAGGGAGGGGCGCGGTGTTTTCGGGGAGGAGCGGAGCCCGTGTCCCGAGGTGGTGGCGAGGGGAGAGAGCCGCTGTCCTGCGGGGAGCGGGCGGCGGGCAGCCTGGCGAGAGGTGCGGAGCCTGGGCCCGGCCCCGCCGGGAGGTGGCGGCGCTGGCCGCGGCACCGGCTGTGCTCCGGGCCGTGGGACGGGGGTGTCACCGCGGGTGCTTGGAGCCTGAGGTGCCAGCAGTTGAGAGGCTGAGGTGCGGTGAAATCAGCTGAGGCTTCTCTTCCTCGATAGAGCATGTACAGGGTGTGTATAGAATATGTCGGGCTGTGCATATATATTCATTCTCGACAGACGTAGGTTTACACGTAGCTGCGTGTGTCTCTCCGTAGGTATTGTGTAGCTGCTTGCTGCACCTTTAACGTGTAGCCCTGCACCCTTTTCTGCAGCTGGCCGCAGAAGCCCCACGGCTTGTTCTGCCAGACGAGCCCCGCGTCCTTTTGCCGCTCGCCGGAGGAGCCCCGCGTCCTTTTGCCGCTCGCCGGAGGAGCCCCGCGTCCTTTTGCCACTCGCCGGAGGAGCCCCGCGTCCTTTTGCCGCTCGCCGGAGGAGCCCCGCGTCCTTTTGCCGCTCGCCGGAGGAGCCACACGTCCTTTTGCCCTGAGGGAGCCCCACGTACCTTTGCCCCTGGCCAGAGGTACCCCGCGTCCTTTTGCCCGGAGGGAACCCCGTGTATCTTTGCCGCTCGCCGGAGACACCCCGCGGTTTTTTTCCGCTTGGCGTCGGAGCCCCGCGTCCTTTTGTGGCTCGCCGGAGGTGGAACGCGTCCTTTTGCCGCTCAGCGGAGGCGCCGCGCGTCCTTTTGCCCGGAGGGAGCCCCGTCTTCCTTTTGCGGCTCGCCGGAGGCGCCCCGCGTCCTCTATCCGCTCTCGGGAGGAGCCCCGCGTCCTCTATCCGCTCTCGGGAGGAGCCCCGCGTCCTGTTGCCGCTCTCGGGAGGAGCCCCGCGTCCTTGTTCCACTCGCCAGAGGTGCCCCGCGTCCTCTTGCCACGACCGAGCCCCGCGTCCTCTTGCCGCTCTCGGGAGGAGCCCCGCGTCCTTGTTCCACTCGCCAGAGGTGCCCCGCGTCCTCTTGCCCCGACCGAGCCCCGCGTCCTCTTGCCGCTCTCGGGAGGAGCCCCGCGTCCTCTTGCCGCTCGCCGGACGAGCCCCGCGTCCTCTTGCCGATCTCGGGAGGAGCCCCGCGTCCTCTTGCCGCTCTCGGGAGGAGCCCCGCGTCCTCTTGCCGCTCTCCGGGTGCGCCCCGCGTCCTCTTGCCGCTCTCCTGGTGCGCCCCGCGTCCTCTTGCCAATCTCGGGAGGTGCCCCGTGTCCTCTTGCCGCTCTCTGGATGAGCCCCGCGTCCTTGTTCTGCTCGCCAGAGGTGCCCCGCGTCCTCTTGCCGCGACCGAGCCCCGCGTCCTCTTGCCGCTCTCCGGGTGCGCCCCGTGTTCTCTTGCTGCTCGCCGCAGGAGCCCCGCGTCCTCTTGCCGATCTCCGGAGGAGCCCCGCGTCCTCTTGCCGCTCTCCGGGTGCGCCCCGCGTCCTCTTGCCGCTCTCGGGAGGAGCCCCGCGTCCTCTTGCCGATCTCGGGAGGTGCCCCGCGTCCTCTTGCCTCTCTCCGGGTGCGCCCCGCCTCCTCTTGCCGCTTGCCGCAGGAGCCCCGCGTCCTCTTGCCGATCTCGGGAGGAGCCCCGCGTCCTCTTGCCGCTCTCCGGGTGCGCCCCGCGTCCTCTTGCCGCTCGCCGGAGGAGCCGCGCGTCCTTTTGCCCTGAGGGAGCCCCGCGTGCTCTTGCCATTCTCGGGAGGAGCCCCGCGTGCTCTTGCAGCTCTAGGGAGGAGCCCCGCGTCCTCTTGCCACTCTCGGGAGGAGCCCCGCGTCCTGTTGCCGCTCTCGGGAGGTGCCCCGCGTCCTTGTTCCACTCGCCAGAGGTGCCCCGCGTCCTCTTGCCCCGACCGAGCCCCGCGTCCTCTTGCCGCTCTTGGGAGGAGCCCCGCGTCCTCTTGCCGCTCTCGGGAGGAGCCCCGCGTCCTCTTGCCGCTCGCCGGACGAGCCCCGCGTCCTATTGCCGATCTCGGGAGGAGCCCCACGTCCTCTTGCCGCTCTCCTGGTGCGCCCCGCGTCCTCTTGCCGCTCTCCTGGTGCGCCCCGCGTCCTCGTGCCGCTCTCGGGAGGAGCCCCGCGTCCTCTTGCCGCTCTCGGGAGGAGCCCCGCGTCCTCTTGCCGATCTCGGGAAGTGCCCCGCGTCCTCTTGCCTCTCTCCGGGTGCGCCCCGCGTCCTCTTGCCGCTCTCGGGAGGAGCCCCGCGTCCTCTTGCCGCTCTCGGGAAGAGCCCCGCGTCCTCTTGCCGATCTCGGGAGGTGCCCCGCGTCCTCTTGCCTCTCTCCGGGTGCGCCCCGCGTCCTCTTGCCGCTTGCCGCAGGAGCCCCGCGTCCTCTTGCCGATCTCGGGAGGAGCCCCGCGTCCTCTTGCCGCTCTCCGGGTGCGCCCCGCGTCCTCTTGCCGCTCGCCGGAGGAGCCCCGCGTCCTTTTGCCCTGAAGGAGCCCCGCGTCCTCTTGCCGCTGTCGGGAGGAGCCCCGCGTGCTCTTGCCACTCTAGGGAGGAGCCCCGCGTCCTCTTGCCACTCTAGGGAGGAGCCCCGCGTCCTCTTGCCGCTCTCCGGAGGAGCCCCGCGTCCTCTTGCCCCGACCGAGCCCCGCGTCCTCTTGCCGCTCTCGGGAGGAGCCCCGCGTCCTCTTGCCGCTCTCGGGAGGAGCCCCGCGTCCTCTTGCCGCTCTCCGGGTGCGCCCCGTGTCCTCTTGCCGCTCGCCGGAGGAGCCCCGCGTCCTTTTGCCCTGAGGGAGCCCCGCGTCCTCTTGCCGCTCTCGGGAGGAGCCCCGCGTCCTCTTGCCGCTCTCCGGGTGCGCCCCGCGTCCTCTTGCCGCTCTCCGGGTGCGCCCCGCGTCCTCTTGCCGCTCGCCGGAGGAGCCACGCGTCCTTTTGCCCTGAGGGAGCCCCGCGTCCTCTTGCCGCTCTCGGGAGGAGCCCCGCGTCCGCTTGCCGCTCTCGGGAGGTGCCCCGCGTCCTCTTGCCGATCTCCGGGTGCGCCCCGCGTCCTCTTGCCGCTCGCCGGAGGAGCCACGCGTCCTTTTGCCCTGAGGGAGCCCCGCGTCCTCTTGCCGCTCTCGGGAAGAGCCCCGCGTCCTCTTGCCGCTTCCGGGAGGAGCCCCGTGTGCTCTTGCCGCTCTCGGGAGGTGCCCCGCGTCCTCTTGCCGCTCCCGGGAGCAGCCCCGCGTCCTCTTGCCGCTCTCGGGAGGAGCCCCGCGTCCTCTTGCCGCTCTCCGGAGGAGCCCCGCGTCCTCTTGCCGCTCTCGGGAGGAGCCCCGCGTCCTCTTGCCGCTCTCGGGAGGAGCCCCGCGTCCTCTTGCCGCTCTCGGGAGGAGCCCCGCGTCCTCTTGCCGCTCTCGGGAGGAGCCCCGCGTCCTCTTGCCGCTCTCGGGAGGAGCCCCGCGTGCTCTTGCAGCTCTCGGGAGGAGCCCCGCGTCCTCTTGCCGCTCTCCGGAGGAGCCCCGCGTTTTCTTGCCGCTCTCCGGATGAGCCCCGCGTCCTCTTGCCGCTCTCGGGAGGAGCCCCGCGTCCTTTTTCCGCTCGCCAGGGGTGCCCCGCGTCCTCTTGCCCCGACCGAGCCCCGCGTCCTGTTGCCGCTCTCGGGAGGAGCCCCGCGTCCTGTTGCCGCTCTCGGGAGGTGCCCCGCGTCCTCTTACCGCTCTCGGGAGGTGCCCCGCGTCCTTGTTCCGCTCGCCAGAGGTGCCCCGCGTCCTCTTGCCCCGACCGAGCCCCGCGTCCTCTTGCCGCTCTCGGGAGGAGCCCCGCGTGCTCTTGCTGCTCGCCGGAGGAGCCCCGCGTCCTCTTGCCGCTCGCCGGAGGAGCCCCGCGTCCTCTTGCCGCTCTCCTGGTGCGCCCCGCGTCCTCTTGCCGCTCTCCGGAGGAGCCCCGCGTCCTCTTGCCGCTCCCGGGAGGAGCGCGGCGTCCTCTTGCCGCTCTCTGGAGGTGCCCCGCGTCCTCTTGCCGCTCTCGGGAGGAGCCCCGCGTCCTTGTTCCGCTCGCCAGAGGTGCCTCGCGTCCTCTTGCCGCTCTCCGGAGGAGCCCCGCGTAACTTGCCCCTGGCCAGAGGTACCCCGCGTCCTTTTGCCCGGAGGGAACCCCGTGTATCTTTGCCGCTCGCCGGAGACACCCCGCGGTTTTTTTCCGCTTGGCGTCGGAGCCCCGCGTCCTTTTGTGGCTCGCCGGAGGTGGAACGCGTCCTTTTGCCGCTCAGCGGAGGCGCCGCGCGTCCTTTTGCCCGGAGGGAGCCCCGTCTTCCTTTTGCGGCTCGCCGGAGGCGCCCCGCGTCCTCTATCCGCTCTCGGGAGGAGCCCCGCGTCCTGTTGCCGCTCTCGGGAGGAGCCCCGCGTCCTTGTTCCACTCGCCAGAGGTGCCCCGCGTCCTCTTGCTCCGACCGAGCCCCGCGTCCTCTTGCCCCGACCGAGCCCCGCGTCCTCTTGCCGCTCTCGGGAGGAGCCCCGCGTCCTCTTGCCGCTCGCCGGACGAGCCCCGCGTCCTATTGCCGATCTCGGGAGGAGCCCCGCGTCCTCTTGCCGCTCTCCTGGTGCGCCCCGCGTCCTCTTGCCGCTCTCCTGGTGCGCCCCGCGTCCTCGTGCCGCTCTCGGGAGGAGCCCCGCGTCCTCGTACCTCTCTTGGGAGGAGCCCCGCGTCCTCTTGCCGCTCTCGGGAGGAGCCCCGCGTCCTCTTGCCGCTCTCCGGAGGTGCCCCGCGTCCTCTTGCCGCTATCCGGATGAGCCCCGCGTCCTTGTTCCGCTCGCCAGTGGTGCCCCGCATCCTCTTGCCGCTCTCCGGAGGAGCCCCGCGTTCTCTTGCCGCTCTCCGGGTGCGCCCCGCGTTCTCTTGCCGCTCGCCGCAGGAGCCCCGCGTCCTCTTGCCGCTCTCCGGGTGCGCCCCGCGTCCTCTTGCCGCTCGCCGGAGGAGCCCCGCGTCCTTTTACCCTGAGGGAGCCCCGCGTCCTCTTGCCGCTCTCGGGAGGAGCCCTGCGTCCTCTTGCCGCTCTCGGGAGGAGCCCCGCGTCCTTGTTCCGCTCGCCAGAGGTGCCCCGCGTCCTCTTGCCCCGACCGAGCCCCGCGTCCTCTTGCCGCTCTCGGGAGGAGCCCCGCGTCCTCTTGCCGCTCTCGGGAGGAGCCCCGCGTCCTCTTGCCGCTCTCGGGAGGAGCCCCGCGTCCTCTTGCCGCGCTCGGGATGAGCCCCGCGTCCTCTTGCTGCTCTCCGGAGGAGCCCCGCGTCCTCTTGCCGCTCGCCGGAGGAGCCCCGCGACCTTTTGCCCTGAGGGAGCCCCGCGTCCTCTTGCCGCTTCCGGGAGGAGCCCCGCGTGCTCTTGCTGCTCTCGGGAGGTGCCCCGCGTCCTCTTGCCACTCTCGGGAGGAGCCCCGCGTCCTCTTGCCGCTCTCGGGAGGAGCCCCGCGTCCTCTTGCCGCTCGCCAGACGAGCCCCGCGTCCTATTGCCGATCTCGGGAGGAGCCCCACGTCCTCTTGCCGCTCTCCTGGTGCGCCCCGCGTCCTCTTGCCGCTCTCCTGGTGCGCCCCGCGTCCTCGTGCCGCTCTCGGGAGGAGCCCCGCGTCCTCTTGCCGCTCTTGGGAGGAGCCCCGCGTCCTCTTGCCGCTCTCCGGAGGTGCCCCGCGTCCTCTTGCCGCTATCCGGATGAGCCCCGCGTCCTTGTTCCGCTCGCCAGTGGTGCCCCGCTTCCTCTTGTCGCTCTCCGAAGGAGCCCCGCGTCCTCTTGCCGCTCTCCGGGTGCGCCCCGTGTCCTCTTGCCGCTCGCCTGAGGAGCCCCGCGTCCTTTTGTCCTGAGGGAGCCCCGCGTCCTCTTGCCGCTCTCGGGAGGAGCCCCGCGTCCTCTTGCCGCTCTCGGGAGGAGCCCCGCGTCCTCTTGCCGCTCTCCGGGTGCGCCCCGCGTCCTCTTGCCGCTCGCCGCAGGAGCCCCGCGTCCTCTTGCCGATCTCGGGAGGAGCCCCGCGTCCTCTTGCCGCTCTCCGGGTGCGCCCCGCGTCCTCTTGCCGCTCCCGGGAGGAGCCCCGCGTCCTCTTGCCGCTCTCGGGAGGAGCCCCGCGTCCTCTTGCAACTCGCCGGAGGTGCCCCGCGTCCTCTTGCCGCTCTCCATATGAGCCCCGCGTCCTTGTTCCGCTCGCCAGAGGTGCCCCACGTCCTCTTGCCCCGACCGAGCCCCGCGTCCTCTTGCCGGTCTCCAGAGGATCCCCGCGTCCTCTTGCCGGTCTCCGGAGGAGACCCGCGTCCTCTTGCCGCTCTCGGGAGGTGCCCCACGTCCTCTTCCGCTCTCCGGGTGCGCCCCGCGTCCTCTTGCCGCTCGCCGCAGGAGCCCCGCGTCCTCTTGCCGATCTCGGGAGGAGCCCCGCGTCCTCTTGCCGCTCTCTGGGTGCGCCCCGCGTCCTCTTGCCGCTCGCTGGAGGAGCCCCCCGTCGTTTTGCCCTGAGGGAGCCCCGCTTCCTCTTGCCGCTTCCGGGAGGAGCCCCGCGTGCTCTTGCCGCTCTCGGGAGGTGCCCCGCGTCCTCTTGCCGCTCTCGGGAGGAGCCCCGCGTCCTCTTGCCGCTCTCGGGAGGAGCCCCGCGTCCTCTTGCCGCTCTCCGGAGCAGCCCCGCGTCCTCTTGCCCCGACCGAGCCCCGCGTCCTCTTGCCGCTCTCGGGAGGAGCCCCGCGTCCTCTTGCCGCTCTCGGTAGGAGCCCCGCGTCCTCTTGCCGCTCCCGGGAGGAGCCCCGCGTCCTCTTGCCGCTCTCGGGAGGAGCCCCGCGTCCTCTTGCCGCTCTCGGGAGGAGCCCCGCGTCCTCTTGCCGCTCTCGGGAGGAGCCCCGCGTCCTCTTGCCGCTCTCGGGAGGAGCCCCGCGTCCTCTTGCCGCTCTCCGGGTGCGCCCCGCGTCCTCTTGCCGCTCTCCTGGTGCGCCCCGCGTCCTCTTGCCAATCTCGGGAGGTGCCCCGCGTCCTCTTGCCTCTCTCCGGGTGCGCCCCGCGTCCTCTTGCCGCTTGCCGCAGGAGCCCCGCGTCCTCTTGCCGATCTCGGGAGGAGCCCCGCGTCCTTGTTCCGCTCGCCAGAGGTGCCCCGCGTCCTCTTGCCGCGACCGAGCCCCGCGTCCTCTTGCCGCTCTCCTGGTGCGCCCCGTGTTCTCTTGCTGCTCGCCGCAGGAGCCCCGCGTCCTCTTGCCGCTCTCCGGGTGCGCCCCGCGTCCTCTTGCCGCTCTCGGGAGGAGCCCCGCGTCCTCTTGCCGATCTCGGGAGGTGCCCCGCGTCCTCTTGCCTCTCTCCGGGTGCGCCCCGCGTCCTCTTGCCGCTTGCCGCAGGAGCCCCGCGTCCTCTTGCCGATCTCGGGAGGAGCCCCGCGTCCTCTTGCCGCTCTCCGGGTGCGCCCTGCGTCCTCTTGCTGCTCGCCGGAGGAGCCCCGCGTCCTTTTGCCCTGAGGGAGCCCCGCGTCCTCTTGCCACTCTCGGGAGGAGCCCCGCGTGCTCTTGCAGCTCTCGGGAGGAGCCCCGCGTCCTCTTGCCGCTATCGGGAGGAGCCCCGCGTCCTCTTGCCGCTATCGGGAGGAGCCCCGCGTCCTCTTGCCGCTCTCCGGAGGAGCCCCGCGTCCTCTTTCCCCGACCGAGCCCCGCGTCCTGTCGCCGCTCTCGGGAGGAGCCCCGCGTCCTGTTGCCGCTCTCGGGAGGAGCCCCGCGTCCTGTTGCCGCTCTCGGGAGGTGCCCCGCGTCCTTGTTCCACTCGCTAGAGGTGCCCCGCGTCCTCTTGCCCCGACCGAGCCCCGCGTCCTCTTGCCGCTCTCGGGAGGAGCCCCGCGTCCTCTTGCCGCTCTTGGGAGGAGCCCCGCGTCCTCTTGTCGCTCTTGGGAGGAGCCCCGCGTCCTCTTGCCGCTCTCCGGAGGTGCCCCGCGTCCTCTTGCCGCTATCCGGATGAGCCCCGCGTCCTTGTTCCGCTCGCCAGTGGTGCCCCGCTTCCTCTTGTCGCTCTCCGAAGGAGCCCCGCGTCCTCTTGCCGCTCTCCGGGTGCGCCCCGTGTCCTCTTGCCGCTCGCCTGAGGAGCCCCGCGTCCTTTTGTCCTGAGGGAGCCCCGCGTCCTCTTGCCGCTCTCGGGAGGAGCCCCGCGTCCTCTTGCCGCTCTCGGGAGGAGCCCCGCGTCCTCTTGCCGCTCTCCGGGTGCGCCCCGCGTCCTCTTGCCGCTCGCCGCAGGAGCCCCGCGTCCTCTTGCCGATCTCGGGAGGAGCCCCGCGTCCTCTTGCCGCTCTCCGGGTGCGCCCCGCGTCCTCTTGCCGCTCTCCGGGTGCGCCCCGCGTCCTCTTGCCGCTCTCGGGAGGAGCCCCGCGTCCTCTTGCCGCTCTCGGGAGGAGCCCCGCGTCCTCTTGCCACTCGCCGGAGGTGCCCCGCGTCCTCTTGCCGCTCTCCGGATGAGCCCCGCGTCCTTGTTCCGCTCGCCAGAGGTGCCCCACGTCCTCTTGCCCCGACCGAGCCCCGCGTCCTCTTGCCGGTCTCCAGAGGATCCCCGCGTCCTCTTGCCGGTCTCCGGAGGAGACCCGCGTCCTCTTGCCGCTCTCGGGAGGTGCCCCACGTCCTCTTCCGTTCTCCGGGTGTGCCCCGCGTCCTCTTGCCGCTCGCCGCAGGAGCCCCGCGTCCTCTTGCCGATCTCGGGAGGAGCCCCGCGTCCTCTTGCCGCTCTCCGGGTGCGCCCCGCGTCCTCTTGCCGCTCGCTGGAGGAGCCCCCCGTCGTTTTGCCCTGAGGGAGCCCCGCTTCCTCTTGCCGCTTCCGGGAGGAGCCCCGCGTGCTCTTGCCGCTCTCGGGAGGAGCCCCGCGTCCTCTTGCCGCTCTCGGGAGGAGCCCCGCGTCCTCTTGCCGCTCTCGGGAGGAGCCCCGCGTCCTCTTGCCGCTCTCGGGAGGAGCCCCGCGTCCTCTTGCCGCTCTCCGGAGCAGCCCCGCGTCCTCTTGCCCCGACCGAGCCCCGCGTCCTCTTGCCGCTCTCGGGAGGAGCCCCGCGTCCTCTTGCCGCTCTCGGTAGGAGCCCCGCGTCCTCTTGCCGCTCCCGGGAGGAGCCCCGCGTCCTCTTGCCGCTCTCGGGAGGAGCCCCGCGTCCTCTTGCCGCTCTCGGGAGGAGCCCCGCGTCCTCTTGCCGCTCTCGGGAGGAGCCCCGCGTCCTCTTGCCGCTCTCGGGAGGAGCCCCGCGTCCTCTTGCCGCTCTCGGGAGGAGCCCCACGTCCTCTTGCCGCTCTCGGGAGGAGCCCCGCGTCCTCTTGCCGCTCTCCGGGTGCGCCCCGCGTCCTCTTGCCGCTATCCTGGTGCGACCCGCGTCCTCTTGCCAATCTCGGGAGGTGCCCCGCGTCCTCTTGCCTCTCTCCGGGTGCGCCCCGCATCCTCTTGCCGCTTGCCGCAGGAGCCCCGCGTCCTCTTGCCGATCTCGGGAGGAGCCCCGCGTCCTTGTTCCGCTCGCCAGAGGTGCCCCGCGTCCTCTTGCCGCGACCGAGCCCCGCGTCCTCTTGCCGCTCTCCTGGTGCGCCCCGTGTTCTCTTGCTGCTCGCCGCAGGAGCCCCGCGTCCTCTTGCCGCTCTCCGGGTGCGCCCCGCGTCCTCTTGCCGCTCTCGGGAGGAGCCCCGCGTCCTCTTGCCGATCTCGGGAGGTGCCCCGCGTCCTCTTGCCTCTCTCCGGGTGCGCCCCGCGTCCTCTTGCCGCTTGCCGCAGGAGCCCCGCGTCCTCTTGCCGATCTCGGGAGGAGCCCCGCGTCCTCTTGCCGCTCTCCGGGTGCGCACTGCGTCCTCTTGCTGCTCGACGGAGGAGCCCCGCGTCCTTTTGCCCTGAGGGAGCCCCGCGTCCTCTTGCCACTCTCGGGAGGAGCCCCGCGTGCTCTTGCAGCTCTCGGGAGGAGCCCCGCGTCCTCTTGCCGCTATCGGGAGGAGCCCCGCGTCCTCTTGCCGCTATCGGGAGGAGCACCGCGTCCTCTTGCCGCTCTCCGGAGGAGCCCCGCGTCCTCTTTCTCCGACCGAGCCCCGCGTCCTGTCGCCGCTCTCGGGAGGAGCCCCGCGTCCTGTTGCCGCTCTCGGGAGGAGCCCCGCGTCCTGTTGCCGCTCTCGGGAGGTGCCCCGCGTCCTTGTTCCACTCGCCAGAGGTGCCCCGCGTCCTCTTGCCCCGACCGAGCCCCGCGTCCTCTTGCCGCTCTCGGGAGGAGCCCCGCGTCCTCTTGACGCTCTCGGGAGGAGCCCCGCGTCCTCTTGCCGCTCGCCGGACGAGCCCCGCGTCCTATTGCCGATCTCGGGAGGAGCCCCACGTCCTCTTGCCGCTCTCATGGTGCGCCCCGCGTCCTCTTGCCGCTCTCCTGGTGCGCCCCGCGTCCTCGTGCCGCTCTTGGGAGGAGCCCCGCGTCCTCTTGCCACTCTTGGGAGGAGCCCCGCGTCCTCTTGCCGCTCTCCGGAGGTGCCCCGCGTCCTCTTGCCGCTATCCGGATGAGTCCCGCGTCCTTGTTCCGCTCGCCAGTGTTGCCCCGCTTCCTCTTGCGGCTCTCCGATGGAGCCCCGCGTTCTCTTGCCGCTCTCCGGGTGCGCCCCGCGTCCTCTTGCCGCTCGCCGGAGGAGCCCCGCGTGCTCTTTCCACTCTAGGGAGGAGCGCTGAGTCCTCTTGCCACTCTCGGGAGGTGCCCCGCGTCCTCTTGCCACTCTAGGGAGGAGCCCCGCGTTCTGTTGCCGCTCTCCGGAGGAGCCCCACGTCCTCTTGCCCCGACCGAGCCCCGCGTCCTGTTGCCGCTCTCGGGAGGAGCCCCGCGTCCTGTTGCCGCTCTCGGGAGGAGCCCCGCGTCCTTGTTCCACTCGCCAGAGGTGCCCCACGTCCTATTGCCCCGACCGAGCCCCGCGTCCTCTTGCCGCTCTCGGGAGGAGCCCCGCGTCCTCTTGCCGCTCACCGGACGAGCCCCGCGTCCTATTGCCGATCTCGGGAGGAGCCCCGCGTCCTCTTGCCGCTCTCGGGAGGAGCCCCGCGTCCTCTTGCCGCTCTCCTGGTGCGCCCCGCGTCCTCTTGCCGCTCTCCTGGTGCGCCCCGCGTCCTCGTGCCGCTCTCGGGAGGAGCCCCGCGTCCTCGTGCCGCTCTCGGGAGGAGCCCCGCGTCCTCGTGCCGCTCTCGGGAGGAGCCCCGCGTCCTCTTGCCGCTCTCGGGAGGAGCCCCGCGTCCTCTTGCCGCTCTCCGGAGGTGCCCCGCGTCCTCTTGCCGCTATCCGGATGAGCCCCGCGTCCTTGTTCCGCTCGCCAGTGGTGCCCCGCTTCCTCTTGCCGCTCTCCGGGTGCGCCCCGTGTCCTCTTGCCGCTCGTCGGAGGAGCCCCGCGTCCTCTTGCCGCTCTCGGGAGGAGCCCCGCGTCCTCTTGCCGCTCTCCGGAGGAGCCCCGCGTCCTCTTGCCTATCTCGGGAGGAGCCCCGCGTCCTCTTGCCGCTCTCCGGGTGCGCCCCGCGTCCTCTTGCCGCTCGCCGCAGGAGCCCCGCGTCCTCTTGCCCATCTCGGGAGGAGCCCCGCGTCCTCTTGCCGCTCGCCGGAGGAGCCACGCGTCCTTTTGCCCTGAGGGAGCCCCGCGTCCTCTTGCCGCTCTCGGGAGGAGCTCCGCGTCCGCTTGCCGCTCTCGGGAGGTGCCCCGCGTCCTCTTTCCGCTCTCTGGATGAGCCCCGCGTCCTTGTTCCGCTCGCCGGAGGTGCCCCGCGTCCTCTTGCCGCTCTCCGGGTGCGCCCCGCGTCCTCTTGCCGCTCTCGGGAGGAGCCCCGCGTCCTCTTGCCGCTCTCGGGAGCAGCCCCGCGTCCTCTTGCCGCTCGCCGGAGGTGCCCCCCGTCCTCTTGCCGCTCTCCGGATGAGCCCCGCGTCCTTGTTCCGCTCGCCAGAGGTGCCCCACGTCCTCTTGCCCCGACCGAGCCCCGCGTCCTCTTGCCGGTCTCCAGAGGATCCCCGCGTCCTCTTGCCGGTCTCCGGAGGAGCCCCGTGTCCTCTTGCCGCTCTCGGGAGGTGCCCCACGTCCTCTTGCCGCTCTCCGGGTGCGCCCCGCGTCCTCTTGCCGCTCGCCGCAGGATCCCCGCGTCCTCTTGCCGATCTCGGGAGGAGCCCCGCGTCCTCTTGCCGCTCTCCGGGTGCGCCCCGCGTCCTCTTGCCGCTCGCTGGAGGAGCCCCGCGTCCTTTTGCCCTGAGGGAGCCCCGCGTCCTCTTGCCGCTTCCGGGAGGAGCCCCGCGTGCTCTTGCCGCTCTCGGGAGGTGCCCCGCGTCCTCTTGCCGCTCTCGGGAGGAGCCCCGCGTCCTCTTGCCGCTCTCGGGAGGAGCCCCGCGTCCTCTTGCCGCTCTCGGGAGGAGCCCCGCGTCCTGTTGCCGCTCTCGGGAGGAGCCCCGCGTCCTTTTGCCGATCTCGGGAGGTGCCCCGCGTCCTCTTGCCTCTCTCCGGGTGCGCCCCGCGTCCTCTTGCCGCTCTCGGGAGGAGCCCCGCGTCCTCTTGCCGCTCTCGGGAAGAGCCCCGCGTCCTCTTGCCGATCTCGGGAGGTGCCCCGCGTCCTCTTGCCTCTCTCCGGGTGCGCCCCGCGTCCTCTTGCCGCTTGCCGCAGGAGCCCCGCGTCCTCTTGCCGATCTCGGGAGGAGCCCCGCGTCCTCTTGCCGCTATCCGGGTGCGCCCCCGTCCTCTTGCCGCTCGCCGGAGGAGCCCCGCGTCCTTTTGCCCTGAGGGAGCCCCGCGTCCTCTTGCCGCTGTCGGGAGGAGCCCCGCGTGCTCTTGCCACTCTAGGGAGGAGCCCCGCGTCCTCTTGCCACTCTAGGGAGGAGCCCCGCGTCCTCTTGCCGCTCTCCGGAGGAGCACCGCGTCCTGTTGCCCCGACCGAGCCCCGCGTCCTCTTGCCGCTCTCGGGAGGAGCCCCGCGTCCTCTTGCCGCTCTCCGAAGGAGCCCCGCGTTCTCTTGCCGCTCTCCGGGTGCGCCCCGTGTCCTCTTGCCGCTCGCCGGAGGAGCCCCGCGTCCTTTTGCCCTGAGGGAGCCCCGCGTCCTCTTGCCGCTCTCGGGAGGAGCCCCGCGTCCTCTTGCCGCTCTCGGGAGGAGCCCCGCGTCCTCTTGCCGCTCTCGGGAGGAGCCCCGCGTCCTCTTGCCGCTCTCCGGAGGAGCCCCGCGTCCTCTTGCCTATCTCGGGAGGTGCCCCGCGTCCTCTTGCCGCTCTCCGGGTGCGCCCCGCGTCCTCTTGCCGCTCGCCGGAGGAGCCACGCGTCCTTTTGCCCTGAGGGAGCCCCGCGTCCTCTTGCCGCTCTCGGGAGGAGCCCCGCGTCCGCTTGCCGCTCTCGGGAGGTGCCGCGCGTCCTCTTGCCGCTCTCTGGATGAGCCCCGCGTCCTTGTTCCGCTCGCCAGAGGTGCCCCGCGTCCTCTTGCCCCGACCGAGCCCCGCGTCCTCTTGCCGGTCTCCGGAGGATCCCCGCGTCCTCTTGCCGGTCTCCGGAGGAGCCCCGTGTCCTCTTGCCGCTCTCGGGAGGTGCCCCACATCCTCTTGCCGCTCGCTGGAGGAGCCCCGCGTCCTTTTGCCCTGAGGGAGCCCCGTGTGCTCTTGCCGCTTCCGGGAGGAGCCCCGCGTGCTCTTGCCGCTCTCGGGAGGTGCCCCGCGTCCTCTTGCCGCTCTCGGGAGGCACCCCGCGTCCTCTTGCCGCTCTCGGGAGGAGCCCCGCGTCCTCTTGCCGCTCCCGGGAGGAGCCCCGCGTCCTCTTGCCGCTCTCCGGAGGAGCCCCGCGTCCTCTTGCCGCTCTCGGGAGGAGCCCCGCGTCCTATTGCCGCTCTCCGGAGGAGCCCCGCGTCCTCTTGCCCCGACCGAGCCCCGCGTCCTCTTGCCGCTCTCGGGAGGAGCCCCGCGTCCTCTTGCCGATCTCGGGAGGTGCCCCGCGTCCTCTTGCCTCTCTCGGGAAGAGCCCCGCGTCCTCTTGCCGCTCTCGGGAGGAGCCCCGCGTCCTCTTGCCGCTCTCGGGAAGAGCCCCGCGTCCTCTTGCGGATCTCGGGAGGTGCCCCGCGTCCTCTTGCCTCTCTCCGGGTGCGCCCCGCGTCCTCTTGCCGCTTGCCGCAGGAGCCCCGCGTCCTCTTGCCACTCTAGGGAGGAGCCCCGCGTCCTCTTGCCGCTCTCCGGAGGAGCCCCGCGTCCTCTTGCCCCGACCGAGCCCCGCGTCCTCTTGCCGCTCTCGGGAGGAGCCCCGCGTCCTCTTGCCGCTCTCGGGAGGAGCCCCGCGTCCTGTTGCCGCTCTCGGGAGGAGCCCCGCATCCTCTTGCCGCTCTCGGTAGGAGCCCCGCGTCCTCTTGCCGATCTCGGGAGGTGCCCCGCGTCCTCTTGCCGATCTCGGGAGGTGCCCCGCGTCCTCTTGCCTCTCTCCGGGTGCGCCCCGCGTCCTCTTGCCGCTCTCTGGAGGAGCCCCGCGTCCTCTTGCCGCTCTCGGGAAGAGCCCCGCGTCCTCTTGCCGCTCTCCGGGTGCGCCCCGCGTCCTCTTGCCGCTCGCCGGAGGAGCCCCGCGTCCTCTTGCCCCGACCGAGCCCTGCGTCCTCTTGCCGCTCTCGGAAGGAGCCCCGCGTCCTGTTGCCGCTCTCGGGAGGAGCCCCGCGTCCTCTTGCCGATCTCGGGAGGAGCCCCGCGTCCTCTTGCCGCTCTCCGGGTGCGCCCCGCGTCCTCTTGCCGCTCGCCGGAGGAGCCCCGCGTCCTCTTGCCACTCTAGGGAGGAGCCCCGCGTCCTCTTGCCGCTCTCCGGAGGAGCCCCGCGTCCTCTTGCCCCGACCGAGCCCTGCGTCCTCTTGCCGCTCTCGGAAGGAGCCCCGCGTCCTCTTGCCGCTCTCGGGAGGAGCCCCGCGTGCTCTTGCAGCTCTCGGGAGGAGCCCCGCGTCATCTTGCTGCTCTCCGGATGAGCCCCGCGTCCTCTTGCCGCTCTCGGGAGGAGCCCCGCGTCCTTTTTCCGCTCGCCAGGGGTGCCCCGCGTCCTCTTGCCCCGACCGAGCCCCGCGTCCTGTTGCCGCTCTCGGGAGGAGCCCCGCGTCCTGTTGCCGCTCTCGGGAGGTGCTCCGCGTCCTCTTGCCGCTCTCGGGAGGTGCCCCGCGTCCTTGTTCCGCTCGCCAGAGGTGCTCCTCGTCCTCTTGCCCCGACCGAGCCCCGCGTCCTCTTGCCGCTCTCGGGAGGAGCCCCGCGTGCTCTTGCTGCTCGCCGGAGGAGCCCCGCGTCCTCTTGCCGCTCGCCGGAGGAGCCCCGCGTCCTCTTGCCGCTCTCCGGAGGAGCCCCGCGTCCTCTTGCCGCTCTCCGGAGGAGCCCCGCGTCCTCTTGCCGCTCGCCGCAGGAGCCCCGCGTCCTCTTGCCGCTCCCGGGAGGAGCCCCGCGTCCTCTTGCCGCTCTCCGGAGCAGCTCCGCGTCCTCTTGCCGCTCTCCGGGTGCGCCCCGCGTCCTCTTGCCGATCTCGGGAGGAGCCCCGCGTTCTCTTGCCGCTCTCCGGGTGCGCCCCGCGTCCTCTTGCCGCTCGCCGGAGGAGCCTCGCGTCCTTTTGCCCTGAGGGAGCCCCGCGTCCTCTTGCCGCTCTCTGGAGGAGCCCCGCGTCCTCTTGCCGCTCCCGGGAGGAGCCCCGCGTCCTCTTGCCGCTCCCGGGAGGAGCCCCGCGTCCTCTTGCAGCTCTCGGGAGGTGCCCAGCGTCCTCTTGCCGCTCTCAGGAGGTGCCCCGCGTCCTCTTGCCGCTCTCCGGAGGAGCCCCGCGTCCTCTTGCCCCGACCGAGCCCCGCGTCCTGTTGCCGCTCTCGGGAGGAGCCCCGCGTCCTGTTGCCGCTCTCGGGAGGAGTCCCGCGTCCTGTTGCCGCTCTCGGGAGGAGCCCCGCGTCCTCTTGCCGCTCTCGGGAGGAGCCCCGCGTCCTCTTGCCGCTCTCGGGAGGAGCCCCGCGTCCTGTTCCGCTCTCGGGAGGAGCCCCGCGTCCTCTTGCCGCTCTCGGGAGGAGCCCTGCGTCCTCTTGCCGCTCTCCGGGTGCGCCCCGCGTCCTCTTGCCTCTCTCGGGAGGAGCCCCGCGTCCTCTTGCAGCTTGCCGGAGGTGCCCCGCGTCCTCTTGCCGCTCGCCGGTGGTGCCCCGCGTCCTCTTGCCGCTCTCCGGAGGAGTCCCTCGTCATTTTGGCCCTCGCCGGAGGAGTCCCTCGTCATTTTGGCCCTCGCCGGAGGAGTCCCTCGTCCTTTTGCCGCTCTCTTGAGGAGCCCCGCGTCCTTTTCGCGCTTGCCGGAGTTGCCCCGCGTCCTTTTTTCCCTAAGGGAGTCCTGCGTCCTTGTTCCGCTCGCTGGAGGCGCCCCGCGGCCTTTTGCCACGAGGGAGCCCCGTGTTCTATTTCCGCTGGCCGGAGGAGCCCTGCGTCCTTTTTCGGCTCGCCGGAGCACGCCCGCGTCCTTTTTCGGCTCGCCGGAGCAGGCCCGCGTCCTTTTGCCCCGAGGGAGCCCTGCGTCCTTTTTCCCCTCACCGGAGGAGCCCCGGTTTCTTTTGCCGGTAGGAGCCCCGCGTGCCTTTGCCGCTCGCCGGAGGAGCCGTGGTTGCTTTTGCCCCACGTGGTTGCCTGATCTGATACGTAATATGCTGGAAAATTCTTTTGACTTTGATTTTACTTCAGTTCTGCAGCTTCTCAGCCTGTGTCTGCAACAGGAAATTAAGAGATTGATTGTAATATCCTGTAATTAGATCTGGCCTGAAGAAGTTGGTACCGCATACATTTGTATTTGCACTGATAGATCCACCTGTACAAAGCTTTGTGCCTTTCAAAAATATCGATATATTTTTACGTAATCTGCAGTGCATATTAACTCATTTTTCCCTCACTTGATTGGACATTTAGGCTGCTGCCATTGTTTTCTCCTTTGCCAATTCAGTGCTACAGTGTCTGTGCGTAGCAGTCAGGGGTGAACCACGAGTACGATTGTTTTCATTAATCTCACTCGGGCCTGCTAAACTTTAGAAATGTTGCTAATAATTTTAACAGAATTACAGAAACGTCTTCAGTGGCTGAGAATGCTTTTGCACAGTAACCTTAATAAACAAATCGTGTACCGTGCACAAACTCTACAAAGTGCAAGCTTTAGTTGTTAAGCATGAAATTTCGGTGTTTGCTGAGGTCCTCGCATCTTTACGGTGCTAGTTATGTGCGAAAGGTGCTAGGACTGACTCAAGTACTTAATCTTTGCCTAAAACCACAAGCCTGCTATTCACAGACAAACACCTGAAGAAAAGGCTGTACCCTACATGGTTTGTCTCACTTACATAACGCAAGCTGCCAGCTTTTGTATTTTGCAATATTCCCCGCGGCCCCCTCTCCCCCCACCCCCCCTGCCCGGAGCAGGAATCACAAGTGTTCTGAACTCAGATAACCGGTATTCTGTTGGCTGTATCTGTCCTCTGTAATTTCTTACAAAGTCATAGTTTAGAGTTCTTAAGAGGAACGTATGCATGTCCTTTTTCCTCCTGAAGCTGCAGGTCACGCCAACACAACAGCTGTAACTTTCTACTGAAGTGTTCATGTCTAATAAGAATGGGGAATATTTATTTTTCTTCTCTTGTAAATTGACAATGGAAACAATAGTGTGTGCTATATTCTTTATACACAGTCGTTCCTACATAGAACTGACAGTACAAAAAGTAAAGCCGTTGCAAATAAGCGCTTGAGCCTGCGCTGCTGAGCAGTTTGAAACAAACGGCTTCTTTCGACTTGCCTTGTGCATTTTAGTATTTAAAGTTTGTTAGTGCTGCACAAACAGCACAGTAATGATTAGGTATCTGGAAGCTGGCTTTTATTAAAAAAAAAAAAAAAATTACACCAGAATTTGGAAGTGTGTGAGCTGTGTTTTTGGAGGGAGGGGGCACTGAACCTGAGTCTTGACATCAGGATCCTGTGGCTGTTATCTGATACAGCAAGTCTAGGTGAGGAATCTATGTGATTAATTCTTTCTTTTTTTTTTTTTTTTTCCCCTCATTTGTATATCCCTGTGGGGTTCTCTTGACAGGTCTTGGGGGCTTTGCCAACAGATGTGAAATGCCTGCCAGAGTCATGTGTGTCAACTGCTCGTGAATGCTGGGCAGCGTGTCCACAGCTATGTTGAACATGACAGCTGTTTTGTGTGGGGGTGGTTTAAAAGTTCTGCTTTCTGTCTGAAGCGCCCTCTCAAAGTGATCACGCTGTGATGCGGAGAAGGGCTTAGGCACCCTTAAAAATGTGTTTCCCAAGCTTCAGATGGTCCAAGAAAAGCATTTGCCTATTCTCTTTGCGGGGTGGAGGTGCAAATAAATACCCCCGCTGTGGTGACAATTTCACAAGATAGTTATGAGTAAGTTGTACCAGCAACTTGCTCCAAGCCTGAGTAGGCTGAAACAAGAAGTTCTGCTGCGTCATTTCTTAGAGCTGAGCCCGCAGCTTGGCCACGGGCAACAGCTGTTCTGCCACAGCCAGCAGGGCCACGCAGCAGGGATGCAGGGAACCAAAGGGCAGGGTTGTGGGACCTGGCGGGAGGAATTACGTTCAGCTCATACCCTCCCCAAAACCGCCTCTTGTAAGGAAGTGCTGTGGTGACGAGCAAAGACAGGGCTGTCCACCTGTATTGTTCTGGGGGTGTCCATCAGCTGCTGGTAAGAGACTTCATCCGAGGGGGAAAAAATGATTCCTGAAAGAGAGACTCGCCTTGCTGAATGTAGTTCCTTGAGGGAAACTCTGTGGTGTGGCCAAAGGGATTTTAGGTTAATTTATTGTGAAATTGTTCCATCCCTGCACCCTCACAGGAGCACGCACTGGTGTCCAGCCGGGGCGCAGGCTCCTTGGGAACGCGGGATTTCTGCCGAGACCGCAACGCAGCCTGACTGCCCTGGCAGCTGCTCTCCCGCATGGCAGCAGCAGGTCACGAAGGGAAGCACATTCTCTGGTGAAAGGCAGCTGTCAGTGTTCTACTCAGCCGGTGCGTAAATCTGCACTGCACAGGTTGTTTAGTGCCTCTGTTACCGAAATCCGGAATAAAACTCCTTAACAGCAGGGAGAAGTTGAGAAGCGGGCACTTCTTTTTTGCAGCGCTGGGTGCACGGGGGATCGCTCCACCTAGCGTGCGCGCCTGTCTGATTCGATAGCACCGTTAAATACACATTCGCTATGCATATTCAATAGATTTACGAGATATTGTCATGCATAAACATCAACATTCCGAGAAATCATCATAATACACCTCCTCCCATTTATGCATGCTAAGTAATTTGATTCGGGGGGCTTTGGTGGTCTCGGGGGTCGTCAGAACGCCCCCTCCTCAAATTTGTCGGTTGAACCCCTCCTTGAAATCTCCATATACAGTTCTGAGAACAAGGTCGCCTTGCCCTTAAATCTTCTGGCTTGAAAGCGACGGCTCAAGGCCCCAGCTGCATAACCGGTGCCTAACTACCCCGACATATGGAACTAATTGTCTAGGATAAGGATATGTTACCTTTCTCAGATAAGGGAGTTTTATGTTTCTTTTCTGGCTTGGAAGTGACGGCTCAAGGCCCCAGCTGCATAACTGGTGCCTAGTTCTACCGCTATCCTGACTACCCCTGACACACCAAACTGATTAGGATAAGGATATTTCATATATAAAATTTAACCCTATAGTTCTATGGTTAGTAAGAATCACCCTACATCTACATTCCAAATTCACATTGATTCAGTATTTTCCTGTTATCAATCATTGGTGTTGTTATTGATTATAATTCCACTGATTAAAGTCCTCGATGCCCAGATTGAGATGGAAAGGGTGTGGGGATTCCTAGCAGCGAGCTGGTATTCGTAGCAGGTTTGCAACACTTTGGAGGTTTTGCAACATTTTCCCCCCTTTGAACGTTTTGAAAATAATTTCAATACTTTCACCCTATTAATTACAATAGAAGTTATCATAACTTGGGGAATCTCTGTTACTGACTCTTCATTTCCTGTCTTGTCACTGCCTGGATAATCATGCGGTTAAAAGAAGTCTTGCGACTAATCTGTCGCCTGTTCATCAACTTGTGATTCAGCTGCAGCCTTTGACCAAGCTCCCACCATTATCACTTCCCAGACTAAAACCCACTTTTCCAAAATCCCATAATAACATCTACGGTTAAACATGTTTCACAGTTAGTTTCAATGTTTTGGGATCTCTATTTACAATCTGCGAGGACGTAGGAGCCTTCTTTATCCGGGTGTAATGGATCCATGCGTCGGATTCAGCAATCTTGATGGCAGTGAAAGTAGTCAACAGTACTTGAAAGGGGTCCCTTCCAACGTTCTCGAAGGGGTTCAGAGGTCCACGTCTTCACATAGACATAATCACCTGGTTGGAAGTCATGTACTGGATTCTCCAAGGACAGAGGTCTGTTCCAAACAACTGCACTCTGAAGTGCGGTTAAAGTTTTCCCTGAAGAAAGCAGATCATTATAGACATCTTGTTTCCCTTTTAAATGCATATCCGAATTTGGCTGTGGTGATTCATCAGGTTTTCCATATAGCAACTCATAGGGACTGACTAATATTCCACTCTTTGGCTGGACCTGAATTCGTAACAGGGCCAACGGGAGCGCTTGGGGCCATTTTAAATTAGTTTCTTGACAAATTTTGCTAATTTGCCTTTTCAGTATTTGATTCATCCGCTCCACCTTTCCACTAGACTGTGGTCTCCATGGTGTATGCAAATCCCAGGTAATTCCCAGAATTTTACTAACACCTTGGACCACCTCTGCAACAAAATGGGGACCTCTGTCAGAAGAGATTCCAATAGGTACTCCAAACCTTGGGATAATCTCTTGAAGCAACCATTTAATGACTTCCTTTGCCCGATTGGTGCGACAAGGAAAGGCTTCTGGCCATCCTGTAAAAGTATCAACCCCTACCAGAACGTACCGATACCCATTTTGTCGAGGCAATTCTGAAAAATCGATTTGTCAATAGTCTCCTGGTTCCGTACCTGGTTTCAACTTTCCCATTTGAACCTTTTTCTTTACTACTGGATTGTTTTGTAAGCATGTCTCACATTTTGCAGTTGTCATTTTAGCCATTCCCAACATCTTTAGTGACACTACTTGCTTCTTTAATAAGGCCACCAATGCTTCTGCCCCCCAATGACATTCCTTATGTTTTGTGTGTATTATTTCCCTCGTCAGCAATGGCGGGATTATTACTTGGCCTGATGCCGTTACCCACCATCCCGCTGGATTTTTCTTAGCATTTAATAATTTTCCTAATTTCTCATCCTCTTCTGAGTATTTAGGCCTTTCCCTTGGTAGAGCAATGGTTTTAGTGGGAATCACTGCCAGTTGCAAGACATTTCTTTTGGCTGCACTTTTAGCTGTCCGATCTGCTAGCCTGTTCCCGGGATACAGCTTCTCTTGTACTCCCTGATTGATGTGCTTTACCGTGCATGATTGCCACTGCAGTCGGTTTCTGGACTGCTCGCAGCAGATGCAAAATTTCTTCTTTATACTTAATGTCCGATCCTTGTGAGGATAATAATCCTCTTTCTTTCCACAAAATTCCATGGACGTGTACCACACCAAGTGCATACTTGGAATCAGTCCAAATATTCACTCTCTTTCCTTCCCTTAATTCCAAGGCTTTGGTTAAAGCTACCAGTTTTGCTCTCTGAGCTGAGGTGGTGTTGGGTAAAGCATTTGCTTCTATAACAGCTTTCTCAGTTGTTACCGCATATCCTGCGTAGCGAGTCCCATTCTCAACAAAACTGCTACCATCTGTGTACAGCTCCCAGTCCGGATTGTCCAGAGGTACGTCTTTTAGATCCTCCCGACTGGAGTACACGTGTTCAATGGTTGCTAAGCAGTCGTGTTCCAGTTGCCCTTCTTCCTGTACTGAACTCAAAAAGACTGCAGGATTAATCAGGTTAGTGGTTTTCAATATTGCATCATCCTGTTCCATCAAAATCACTTGATATTTCACCATTCTGCTCGGGGATAACCAATGACCCCCCTTTTGTTCCAACACTGATATCACCATGTGGGGTACATATACCACCATTGTTTTTCCCCAAGTCAATTTACGAGCCTCCTGTATTAGCATCACAGTAGCTGCAACCGCTCTCAGACAAGCAGGCCAGCCTTTACTTACAAAGTCCAGTTGTTTGGAGAAGTATCCAACCGAGCGCTTCCAACTTCCCACCTTCTGAGTCAGTACTCCCAAGGCGATATGTTGTCTCTCGTGTACAAACAGCTGGAAGTCTTTGGTCAAATCCGGAAGTCCCAAGGCTGGTGCTGTCATCAAAGCTTGTTTTAAGCTTCGAAAGGCTCTTCGCTGGTCTGGACCCCATTCGAATGGTGGACCTTTAAGAGCTTCATATAATGGCTTAACCAGCAGACCATAGTTCATTATCCACAGCCGACACCACCCAGTCATTCCCAAAAATGTTCTTAACTCGTGGGTATTCCTTGGTTCTGGGGTACTGCAAATTGCGTCTTTACGATCTGTCCCCAGTCGTCTCTGCCCTTGTGAAATTTCAAAACCCAGATATATTACAGTCTGTTTTGCTATCTGGGCCTTAGTTCTGGAAATTTTATATCCACTTAGCCCCAGAAAGTTTAAAAGGTCAATGGTTACCTTTATACATGCTGGTCTCTCTTCCGTCGCTATCAGTATGTCGTCTACATACTGTAGGAGCAGATGTGCAGGTTTAGGGCCATCTTGTTTCCAGGTTTCCAGTTCTTTTGCTAATTGGCTTCCAAAAATTGTTGGACTGTTCTTGAATCCTTGTGGTGATCTGGTCCATGTCAATTGTGTCCTTCGTCCTGTGTGAGGACTCTCCCACTCAAAAGCAAACAATTTTCGACTTTCCTCCTCCAGAGGTATGCAAAAGAAAGCATCTTTTAAATCAAGCACTGTAAACCACTGATAGTTCTCTCCTAAAGCTGTCAGGAGGGTGTATGGGTTAGCTACGACAGGGTGCATATCCTTCACTATCTGATTTATTGCTCTCAAATCCCGCACTAATCTGTATTCCCCAGATGGCTTTTTCACAGGTAAAATTGGAGTGTTATGTTCAGATTCACATTCTTCTAAAATTCCATGTTTCAAGAGTTTATCAATTAATTGACTTATTCCCAGTCTTGTTTCAGTTTTAACTGGGTATTGTCTCAACCTCACTGGTTTCACATTCTCTTTTAAGTCCACTTTTACAGGCAGTGCCGCTTTAGACTTTCCAGGGATCTCTGTATTCCAAACTATAGGTATTACACCATCATCAACCTCTTTTGGAATTTCCTGAATTTGAACCTTTTCCAGGATCATTAATATTTCTCCTGCCTTTGACTCTGGTATTTTTAAAAGGATTTCTCCCTCTTCAAAAATAATTTGTGCATTTAATTTAGATAGCAAATCCCGTCCCAACAAGGGTCTTGGACATTCTGGCACATACAGAAATTCACGTGTGATTGCTTTATTTCCAAACTTCAGATCAAGGGGTTGAAGGAATGGTCTATCTTCTTGTTTCCCTGTCGCTCCAACTATGGTGGCCATTTTATTTCCTATTTTCCCTTTACAAGTATTCAAGGCAGAGTACACAGCTCCAGTGTCCACTAAAAATTCAACTTTATCATCTCCCAGCTTAATTACAACCAGAGGCTCAGCTGGGTTCCCCTCCGGTCCCCTTCATTCATCTAAAACCATCATATTTGCAATCCCTTGCTGTTTTTCTTGCAGCCGGGGGCATGCCTTTTTCCAATGCCCATTCTCTTTACAGTATGCACACTGATTTATTCCTAGAGGTGCATTAGATTCTCGGTTACCGAAATCTCTAAAACCTCCTCTTCCCCGCACTCGTCCTCTCCCTGCTGCCGCGCTCCCTGTCAAAACAGCAATCAGTCTGTTGTCTCTCACCCTTTTCTTTTGTTCTTCCTCCTTCTCCCGATTATTATAAACTTTCCATGCTGTTTCCAGCATTTTGACCAAATTTCTTGAGTCTTCCCCCTCTAATTTTTGAAGCTTGCGCTTTATATCAGGTTGTGATTGTGCCATAAAAATTAAGGCTAATTGTTGTTGTTCTGCCTCTGTTTCCAATTTTAAATTGGTATACTTTCTAGAGGCTTCTTTCAAGCTTTCCAAATATACAGAGGGCGACTCAGTTTTATCTTGTTTTATTTCATATCATTTAGTCCAATTCAAAGCTTTTGGCATTGCATGTTTCACTCCATACAATATCCATTTCTGGAAACAAGTTAGTCTTTCCCGGTGTACAGGGTCATTCGGGTCCCACTGAGGGTCTCCCGAAGGAAATTTTGTTCCAATGTCCCAGAAAATACTCCACCCACACCTGTCGCCTCTGCTTGTGCCTTTCCCACCTTTAAAACCATCTGCTTCTCCGTACTATCCAGCAAATTATCTAATATTACTTGTAAATCTTTCCGATCAGGATCCTGAGTTCTAATAATCGTTTCCACCACTCTTCCTACTTTTTCCAGATCCTCCCTGTACGTCCCTGCTGCCTGTTTCCATGCCATTAGATCTGCGACAGAAAACGGGGTTTTGACATATACCGGTCCGTTTACTCCCACGCCCTGCCTTAAGGGAGCCAACATCTGGGTTTGCTGACGAGTTCGCCTAAATACCGGAGTATGCACTACCACCTCTGTCATTTCATCAGTATCCTCCCTTGTACTGTCCGGCTCTATTCCTCCCGACTCATTCTTTTCTCGTGAGGAGAGAGACTCCGCTCCCCCTCTCCCTCTTACCGGTGGGGCTATATCCAATTCTAACTCCATTTCATCCTCTTTTGGCACTGTACACCGAGTGCACCTCCTTCCAATATCACAAGCCGAGCAACAACTCTTAGTTTTCTTAGTTTTCTGATTTTCTGAAGTTAATGACATCACCAAATTATCTCAACTTATCAACTTACACTCGTCCTGCCAATCTGTTCTTTGTCTCAAGTAAAAGAACAAATCCACATACGGCACCTCACTCCAGTTACCTTCTCTCCTACAGAACAGCATTAACTGCAAGATAGTATTAGAGCTTAAAGTCCCATTAGCTGGCCACCTCTCCTGATCTTCCAAAACATATAAAGGCCACCAGTGATTACAATACTCAATCATTTTACCCTTACGTAAATCATCATGCAGCTCATTCCCATGTGCCAACAAACATCCTAACGGTGATGTTTTCGGTATCTTATCATTAAGATTCCCCATACTACTGGTCTTACTCTTAAACAATTTAAACAATGACATTATATCAAGTATAACAAGTGTAACAGTTACAACAGATATAGCAGGTACAGTAGATATAGCAGGTGCAGCAGGTGTGGCGGGTGTAATAGGTGGGGGGGTAAGAATAAAAGGTATAGCAGGTATATATATCAAAGTATATCAAATATGTTAAATATCGTTTTCCAAAAACCAAATACCGTATTCCAAATACCAGTTACGGAGTTCAAGGTCCAAGTATTCCAAATGCCAGATACCAGAAAAATGCAAATGACAATTGTCCCAAATACACAAATGTCCAACGCAGCAATAGCTTTCGCTTATGACCTACGGGCAGAGGCCTAGGCTCCCAAACCAAACGGGTACCCTCTGAGCCCCAACCCTGCGAAGCTTTCGCTGCGCCTTATGGGCAGGCTATCCAAACCAGAAAGAAGTTCCTTACCCTTTTTCCCAGGGGTCTTGCTTCGAGCTCTTCGGTCCGGGGATCGGAGGTTCTCCCCGAGAATCCCTCGGTGCGCGCTGGAGGTCTCACGATCCCTCGGATCCGTCGAGGTTCAGAAGCGGTGTCCCATCTGGGTCGCCAAAACCGTTACCGAAATCCGGAATAAAACTCCTTAACAGCAGTGAGAAGTTGAGAAGCGGGCACTTCTTTATTGCAGCGCTGGGCGCACGGGGGATCGCTCCACCTAGCGTGCGCGCCTGTCTGATTCAATAGCACCGTTAAATACACATTCGATATGCATATTCAATAGATTTACGAGATATTGTCATGCATAAACATCAACATTCCGAGAAATCATCATAATACGCCTCCTCCCATTTATGCATGCTAAGTAATTTGAGTCGGGGGTCTTTTGGTGGTCTCAGGGGTCGTCAGAACGCCCCCTCCTCAAATTTGTCGGTTGAACCCCTCCTTGAAATCTCCATATACAGTTCTGAGAACAAGGTCGCCTTGCCCTTAAATCTTCTGGCTTGAAAGCGACGGCTCAAGGCCCCAGCTGCATAACCGGTGCCTAACTACCCCGACATATGGAACTAATTGTCTAGGATAAGGATATGTTACCTTTCTCAGATAAGGGAGTTTTATGTTTCTCTTCTGGCTTGAAAGTGACGGCTCAAGGCCCCAGCTGCATAACTGGTGCCTAGTTCTACCGCTATCCTGACTACCCCTGACACACCAAACTGATTAGGATAAGGATATTTCATATATAAAATTTAACCCTATAGTTCTATGGTTAGTAAGAATCACCCTACATCTACATTCCAAATTCACATTGATTCAGTATTTTCCTGTTATCAATCATTGGTGTTGTTATTGATTATAATTCCACTGATTAAAGTCCTCGATGCCCAGATTGAGATGGAAAGGGTGTGGGGTTTCCTAGCAGCGAGCTGGTATTCGTAGCAGGTTTGCAACACTTTGGAGGTTTTGCAACAACTGGACTGTTCAGTGCACGGGTTTCTTGTAAATCTCAGCTGCTCAGGGTCACATTCTCTGTCAGTGTTGGAATAAGACTCAGTCTTCACCGACAAGAGTTCCTGTCCCACCACCCAAGCTGTAGAAGGTGCAAGCAGGGACTGCGAGAATGAAGAACTGCCCATTGTACTCGAAGAGCAGGTTCGGGATTATCTGAGGAACCTAAAGGTGCACAAGTCCACGGGACCTGATGAGATCCATCCGCGGGTCCTGAGGGAACTGGCGGATGAAGTTGCCAAGCCACTGGCTATCGTATTTGAGAAGTCGTGGCGGTCTGGTGAGGTCCCCGACGACTGGAAGAGAGGGAACATAACCCCAGTTTTTAAAAAGGGGAATAAGGAAGACCCGGGTAACTACAGGCCGGTCAGCCTCAGCTCTGTGCCTGGCAAGGTCATGGAGCAGATTCTCCTGGAAACCATGCTAAGGCACATGGAGAGCAAGGAGGTGGTTGGTGACAGCCAACATGGCTTCACCAAGGGCAGATCGTGCCTGACCAATTTGGTGGCCTTCTATGACGGGGTGACGGCATCGGTGGACAAGGGACGAGCAACTGACATCATCTACCTGGACTTGTGCAAAGCTTTTGACACCGTCCCGCACGACATCCTTCTCTCTAAACTAGAGAGGCATGGGTTTGATGGACAGACCACTCGGTGGATAAGGAGTTGGCTGGATGGCCGCACTCAGAGAGTGGTGGTCAACGGCTCAATGTCCATGTGGAGACCGGTCATGAGTGGCATCCCTCAGGGGTCCGTGCTGGGCCCGGCCCTGTTCAACATCTTTGTCGGCAACATGGACAGTGGGATAGAGTGCACCCTCAGCAAGTTCGCCGACGACACCAAGTTGTGTGGTGCCGTCGACACGCTGGAAGGGAGGGATGCCATCCAGAGGGACCTTGACAGGCTGGAGAGGTGGGCCCGTGCCAACCTCATGAAGTTCAACCAGGCCAAGTGCAAGGTCCTGCACCTGGGTCATGGCAATCCCAGGCACAAATACAGGCTGGGCGGGGAATGGATTGAGAGCAGCCCTGAGGAGAAGGACTTGGGCGTGCTGGTGGATGAGAAGCTTAACATGAACAGGCAATGCGCCCTTGCGGCCCAGAAGGCCAACCGCATCCTGGGCTGCATCAAGAGGAGCGTGGCCAGCAGGTCGAGGGAGGTGATTCTCCCCCTCTACTCTGCCCTGGTGAGACCCCACCTGGAGTACTGTGTCCACTTCTGGAGCCCCCAACACAAGAAGGACATGGACCAGTTGGAGAAGGTCCAGAGGAGGGCCACAAAGATGATAAAAGGGCTGGAGCACCTCTCCTATGAGGACAGGCTGAGAGAGTTGGGGCTGTTCAGCCTGGAGAAGAGGAGGCTCCGGGGAGACCTGATAGGGGTCTTCCAGTACCTCAAGGGGGCCTACAAGAAAGATGGGGAAAGGCTGTTCAGTAACGCCTGTTGCAATAGGACGAGAAGTAATGGTTTTAAAATAGAGGGGGGTAGATTTAGATTAGAAATTAGGAAAAAATTTTTTACGATGCGAGTTATAGAACACTGGAACAGGTTGCCCAGAGAGGTGGTGGAGGCCCCATCCCTGGAAACGTTCAAGGCCAGGCTGGATGAGGCTCTGAGCAACCTGATCTAGTCAGGGATGTCCCTGCTCCTTGCAGGGGGCTTGGACTAGATGACCTTTGAAGGTCCCTTCCAACCCAAACCATTCTATGATTCTATGATTCTAAGAATTCAAAGTAAGACAAATTGATGTCTTCACGCTGGTGGGATTTTATTTGGGAGATCACAGATGGCCTTCAGCTTTAAGGATCAAATTTAACCGTCATTCTAAATGACAAGTAGAAATACTTTGTCTTTTTTTTTTTCTCTCCCCGGCATTGGCCAGTTTCAAGGTTTTTAAGTGAATTGTCCTCTGTACCCTTTCTGTCTCCTCCCCCCTCTGCCCCAAGAATGTCATCAATGTATTGATCAACACTGACCCCCTCCTCGGCAGGAACCATTTCCAGCTCTCCTGCTAAGGCATGATGGGCTAGCGTGGGGGAGTGCTTATATCCCCGTGGGAGTCGCGTACAAGTGAATTGCTGCCCCTGCCAGGTAAAAGCAAAGCGGTCTTGGTCCTCAGCTTGTAGGGTACCATAAAAAACATGTCTTTCACATCCACAGTTGCCATAATCGGGTGGGCTCGCTCCTGGATTGCGGCTGTTAGCTCGGCAGTGTTGGGTGCGGGGGCTGTCAACGGACCGGTATTTGCATCAAGCCTGCGATGGTCCACAGTTAGTCTCCGTTTCCCATGAGGTTTCCGCACTAGCCACAGCGGCGAGTTAAAGGGGGAGTGAGCTGAGACTACAATGCCCTGTTCCTTTTACTCCTCTAGCTTTATTCTGGCTTTATTCCTTCCCTGGCTCCCAAGGGTACTGGGTAAGGTTTGACATTTGTAAGTTGCGAGGGAGGAAGTGGGGGGGCAGTCTGCAACAATCCTGTGTCATACCCTGGCTTACCAAAAGACCATTGTCCCCCCTGGTTATCTGACCAGCTCCGTCCTGTCAATAGGCCAAGCCCTAGCAGATTAAGCGGGAATTCGCCTGCTACCATCGCCACTGTGTCGGCTTTTTCATCCCCCGGCAAGCGGAGGCTAACCGACACTGACGGTTGCCGTTGAACATTGCCAAATGCATCAGCCACAAGTGATTGCTTTTTCGATGGCTGGATTCCGCACTTTGCAGCATCTCTGCGCTTGATTGCCGAGATTTGAGCTCCAGTGTCTACTCCAAAGGTAATTGGAATTTGTCGAGGGGCCACAATGCCAGCGATTAATAAATCATTTCTACTGCCCATGTCTAATATACACCCAACCTTCGCCCCCCGGCTCACCCTCTGGAGGCGAAGGAATCGGTTTCAGGACTGGTCAGCCTCCCGGAGACTGATGGGAGGCGGGGCGCTAGGGGCCTCACCCTCACAGGCTATAAGATCGGGTTCCTTGCGAATTGGCCTGCCTGGCCACCGCCTCACCAATCTCTCTAGCCTGTCAGTGGGTAACCCCTCCATCAATTCCCTTGGGATTCCTTTTTGCCGCAGGACGTTGGGTCGACTTGGAATGTCTCTTCCTGCGGGGGTTCTGGCGAGGGAGGGTTTGGAATTACCCTCCTGCTGCAATGCCGGTTTGACTTCCACCATACATCTTAAACCCTTAGAGTCAGGCCTTCCAGTCGATGTAACCACTGGGCCGTCCTTGTGCCCAAAGTTTATCAATTCCTGTGCCACCTCCCCCCAGCTCCACCCTTTCCTATCCGGGGGTTGGTGGTCCCTTTCAGGGGTAAGTCCCTCTAAAGTTGCCCTCATTCTTTCAGTAGCCGGCATAACTCGGACCTTTCTCTGTATTCCAGTGGGTTTTAAAGAATCGGGAGTTTGATAAGGGGGGGTCATTCACTCAGGGTCCACAGGCATCATCACTGGAGACTCCTTTCGGGGCTCCAATTTTTGCTCATACGTCATCTGCAGACAAGCCGTCTTCTGCACACTCTCCACTAACTGCTCAACAGTTCCTGTAATTGCAAGGGGGTCGCCTCGTTCCAGGGAATTTAGCCCCATGGCCCAAGAGGCTGCCCGCGTCTGGGGAGGAGCCCCACGTCACGTGCGCCCGGGGACCAATGCCTCACATGGTGTTGTGCCTGAGTAGCCCTGCATCCTAGTGCAGCAGAGGAGCCCTGCATGGCGCTGCGCCGGAGCAGCCGGTTAGGACCCAGGGCCGTAGCAGGTTTGTGATTCCCTGGGACTAAATTAAGGTGGAACGACACCAAACGATCGATTTAACATTTTATTTATCATTCAGTGGAACGAGTTAACTTTCAAAACTTGGGAAGCATAAAGGGGTTGACAGCTGGGGCTCTTATCAGAACATTTCTAAAAAGGAGGAAGATGGAAAAGAGAGGGAAAGAGATATCACCACCCTTGGACCCAGCGACGACGATGACGGGCGGGTGCGTGATTCAGGTGGGGGGCCCCCACGCGGCTCCCTGAGGCCAGCTCTTTTATAGCCTAATGCCCAGCTCCGGTTATGCCCCTTGAAGACTTGTATGGTCTGGTTCCAGAGAGCTCTGAGTCCTTTGCGCAGGCGCTAAGCAAGCGCTACATGTGAGGGGTGGTCCGACGCCCCTTCCTCAGGTGGCCGCTGTGTGACCCCTGGCCATGGATGGCAAGTGGTTAACAGGGACCTGTGGAGCTGCGCATCCCCCATGCGGCCACCACCTCCTGTGCTGCCGGGCTCCTACTGCCCCTATGCAAACTGCACCCTGCCCCACGGCCACAACAAGGTTTGAGACATCAGCACACATGGATTCCTTCAGTCCCTTACACCCTCCAGCACCAGCGGGATCCACGTGAGACGTGACAAAGAGTAAAGACTAATATTAGACAAGAGAAATATTAAGATGGTATGTCTGTAGCAAATTGTAGCATTGACGGATGCAGAGATCTCAGGTTTTGGACCTGGACAATTCCTGGTTTGATGGTCGCAGTGGCATCTCAGTGGGCACACCGAGACTGCCTGACTCTTGGCCGGCTTAAACGAGGCCTTCTGGACGGCTGTTAAAGGCCAGCAAGACTGATGCTCTCCTGGCAGTAGAGAATGAGAAGTTACAAGCTTCTGGAAGATGGCACTGGGCTAAAGATGACGGCACTGGCACCTGTTAATGCAGCGTGGGTGCGGCAGAGCTGGCGGGAGCCCTTCTCTCTGGCTCAGTGCTTACGCTTGGAGCTGGAATCAGGTTTTGTCAGGCTAACTCTGTTTGCTGGGTGCTGGTGGCTCCTTATGCCCTCATAGAGTGCCTCCTCCAGCTCTGCCTGTGCCTGATAGCTCGCTGAGACCGGCTAATTGGTATAGCTTTGCGACAATAAAACACTCGCACGTGTTTAACGTTTCTAACAAGCTTTACTGAACTTGGCAGTTTACAGGCAGTTTACAGGCAGTTTACAATAAAGCAATTCAAAACCCAGTAAGTTAAAACACAAAACATTCATGTACACAGTATTTCCAAGGGCTCAAACGACTGTCAGATTCCAACACATTAAGACTTGAAAACATTACTATTTCAAGTGCAGCCCTGTTTTCCTCATCCCTCTTTCTCTCTGCCTCAGCCAGCCGGTGCCCAGGGACAGAGGGGACTTCGGGTCTGGACACTGAAGGGTGCACGGCGTAAAGAGGGCAGGGCCAGCAGGCAGCAGCCACCAAGCAAGGCCCCCATGTTGCAAATGGGATTTGTTCCTCCTCTCCAAGCACTGAAAGCCCACAGGACAGTTGGAACAACAGGGGCTGCTACAGCCAGGACATCTCCGACGAGGCTGCTGCTCCAGCATCTCCTCTTTAGTCCTGCCTGAGAGGACTTCCCCTCCGTCATTGCTCTTATAGATAAGAAAGTTACTGGAGTTGTTATATCTGTAATAGTAGAAGAATGTTGTAGTAGAAAATTCCTAGAAGGTAGTGAAACTTAGCTTTGCTTCGTAATCATGAATATGTATATCGTGTGATCAGTAATTTTATTAACTAAGCCTGTGTGTGGCATAACTGGGTGGTTGCTGTCCTTGGTTAAAATCGGAATTGTGATACTAGGCATCATACTAGGCATAATCATTAACATACCATGCTTGCAAAAAATGATTAACAACTCAATACAGACAATCTGGCTCAAAAAAAACTCAAAAAACAACAAACAAACAAACAAACAAACAAAACCAACACAAACAACCATGAACCTAGTTGATATTGTAGTAAAATAAGGTCAGGAGCTCCAAAAAGGGCTATAGGAGGACCATGTTATTTTGGAAAACTGATAGTGTTTGCTCCATCTATGAGAACATTATGGAATCATACGCGAGCAAGAAGATCGCTAAAAGTATTGACTCCCCATTGTGACGGCAATTTAACCCTGTTGGGTACAGCTGAGCGGTAGCATTATCTTTATTTGTTCCTTGGGCAGCAACTGCAAAAACTTTAGCTAACTTAAATAAATGAGCTTGTTGGGCACAAAAGCAAATGAATTTAACCTCTAGCATGTTATCAGGATTATTAGAAGACATGGATAGCATGCGTCATGATATTTTTGCAGAATCTAGCAGCCATTGATTTTTTGTTATTAGCGCATGGACATGGATGTGAAGATTTTGAAGGTATGTGTTGCATGAATGTTTCTGATCACTCTAAGTCGATAGGCTATCAGTTGGCAGAGTTACGATGCAGCATGCATGCAATACAAGTGGAAAGCAGGTTAAGAGACTGGTTGAAACCCTTGGGGGTCACAGGCTGGCTAAAAGATTTGATAGTTTATGGGTTGGTATTATTGACGGGTTTGCTGTTGACACTGATGATTTTGGGGTATATTTTGAAATGCTTTGTGAAAGCTATGGAACGTATGCTGAAAGTGGGTCTGGATTGTTCAAAACAAAAAGGGGGATTTGTTGGATACCTGGAGTACCAGGGGCACTTAGTGAACAGTCCAGACCAAATGGAATTGTTAGGTTTGTGAGCAGCAGGCCTCAAGGACATCACTGAAGCTGCTTGTGAGAAAGTACTGAAGCTGCCTGCAAGAAAGTACTGAAGCCACCTGTGAGAAAATAATGAGGCCGCCTGTGAGAAAGTACTGAAGCTTCCTGTGAGAAAGTAAACGAAGCAACCTTGAGAAGAAGGAAAACAGCTGGCATACGTGACTGGGGGGGGAGGGGGGGGGCTGAACGTGAAGCAGGGTGCAGGTGGAGAGAGCCGTGCGCGTGAACAAAGAGACTTAACGAATCATATTTTAGCTAGGAGCGCGTGCATGATACAGTTAACCAATTAGTAGAGAGCTTGCGCATGATACGGAATTAGAAGGGCTATATTAACCGGGAGGTATCAACAATAAATTGGCATTTGCTTGATCATATTGGTCGTCAGCAGTGTCCGTGACTTCCGCGTCAGCAGTACTCATCTGACCAAAAGTGGATGTGTCTAGTGTGGACACCCATATCCGAGCCAGCCTTGGTCCCCTTTTTCGGCAACACAACACGGAGTTAGTCTGTATAAGCAGGGAGTTCAAGGTCCTGTTTAACTTCTCCTAAAGGACAGCTTTATCGATTTGGTCAGAAAGATCACGCAGCAGATTCACGGCTTTTATTCATTCCGCCTCCTTGAAAACAAAGTCGGACCTTAGTCCACTTGTGCAGGCGGAGACGATTACAGCTCCATTACAGGCACCCAAGTGAGGTCAGATAAGTTACAGCCCATCTCTGCTCTATCCCGTTTGGCTCCAGACCGTGAACTGACATCTCCCTCCCCTCCAAAACCGCTCCCATAAGCCCCAGAAGACGGGGAACGGCAGATTCACCTGGTAAAGCCCCTCCACTTCCTATGAGCAACGGGACCAGTCAGCTGCTGAAGGTTGTCTAAGGAGACCTGTAGATTCCAACTTCACCCCTCTGAATCACAGATGCAAAAGGATTTCTGCCAGGCAGAGGAGCTCCAACGGGAGGACCTACTGGCTGCAGGTCCGTTGGCCCAACTGGGAGGAAACATTCCAAAACTGCCATGGGGACCCAAACATTCCAAAGAATGCAGGAGGGGGCGGGGCTATGCAAATGACGGATCCCCCAACAGCCGCTTCCACCCCACCGCCACCCACCAGACCTCAAAGCGCTGGTTGCCTTCCAGACCTCACAGCCGCAACTGTGACAACACACCAAACCTTTGCAGGGTGACACCCCTCCACGCTCAACTCTGCGACGCAAGCTGTGAGGACAGCACGGGCATGAACCCAGACACGGCATCCTCGCTGTAGAGGGCAAGGTGTGCATGTTCATCTCCCTCTGAAAGACAAAAAAATAACTTTAGAAACCCTCAAGCTGACGCAAGAATAGCTTTAACTCATCCTAACCTGTCGGAACACCGGAACGGAATAATCACGAACTCCTCATGGAGGTAAGCACGATCTTTGTTTATTGAGGGCTTTGCTCACACAGTTATAGGATTTTCAGGGTTGCACGCGGGGGTGGGTTTATTACTATTCGATACAGGGTTTGCAGCACGCGCTGATACTGTGTGACTGATTGGATATATGCAAATAAGCACGAGCATCTACGTCTTATTCTCCTCCCCTGCTTGCGGTTAGCGCATCCTGTTCAACATCCTCTTTCCTGATTTCAGCACGGCTGTTTACCGCTTACTTGTCCTTCAATAAGACCTCAAGGTCACTGGAACTGTAACAGAAAGCCGGGTTGTGCAGACAGGCCTCAGATAGCACATTCTGCCCTTGTTCAGCGGGGATATTCTCTACATAAACCAGACAGATGTTCCAACACAGAAGACGTTTCCATGATCCTAGCTTTTTCAAGCTCTCTTCTGCCTTCTCTTCCTCACCTTAAACAACAACAACACCCTACGATTGATCCTTCTTCAGAGACCATGTTTTCCAAAACCCCGATCCTTCTTAGCCGGATGTTCCAGATGCCTCTGGTTGGTGTGTGTCTTCACTGAGCGGTGATCCTCAGCAAGGGGCTCTGTGGCAGCAGGGATAGAACAGGGGACAGCAGCCCAGTCACGACTCTGGGGGCGGTTTTCCATCAGGCGTCAATAATGTGGTGGAGACCAAACTCTGTCAGTTTGTTCACGGGGAAAACAAGCTGAGAGGGTGTGGAGGCCTTCTGGAGTGCACATCCAGGTACCTTGATGTTTTTGCTGCAGGGAGTGAAGGTGAACGTTGTGGGCACTGACATGGAAGAGCTCCTCTCGGGGGGTGCGGGGGAAGCAAAGCAGGTGTCAAGTGGGCCTCCCCATTCCTGTGCCGAGCTGTGCGTGGCCTCAGCCCTCCCAGCAGCCCTGAGCCCTCGCGCTCCCCCCGTGCCGGGGCTGTGTCGGGCCGAGCAGTGCCGGGTGGCTCAGCCCGGCCTGGCCCGGGGCTGCCGAAGGGCAGGAGGCCCAGGGCCCGGCTGGGGCTGCCGGGCCTGTCGCCTAGCAACGGGTGGTAGGGCGCTCGCCATTGGCCGCTTCCAGAGGCGTCGAAGCCGCCGGCCAATGGGGTGGCGCTGTGCGGCCGGGGAGAGAGGCTGGGGTGGGCACAGGGGAGCCTCCGCCCGCCCTGCCCCGGGGCGGGGTCGCCACGGCCTCGCTGCGGGGCCCGGCCCGGCCCGGCCCAGGGCCTGGCGGGAGCCGGGCTGTGCCAGGGCAGAGCCGCCTCAGCGAGCCCTCCCCAGGAGCGGCCGGAGCAGGTCTGTGGCACGGGGTTGGGGCTTGGCCCAGGTTGGGCTTCAGGCGGGGTTTGGCCGGGGCCGGGGCCGGGGCGCGGTCCGAGGCGAGGGGCCGTGGGGGCTGCGCCGGGCTGGGCTGGGCTGGGCTGGGCTGGGCTTGCCTGCGCTGGGCTCGTGTGCCCGGCCCGGCCCGGCCCGGCCCGGCTCTGCTGGGCTTTCCAGCCGGGGCCGGGCCCTGGGGCGGGCTCTGCCTTGGGCGCCGCTTTCTGTCGCTGCTCCTGCCAGAGCTGCAGGCGGGCGGGAAGCTGTGCCGGGCTGCTCTCGGCTCTGGCCGGGGCTCTCGGCGCCCCCTTTCCCCGGGGCTCCCTCCCCTCCGCTCCCCCCCGGCCCCGGGTGCACGCGCGGCTTCGGGAAGCTTCGGGCCGTACCGGGCGGCGCGAGGCGAGGGCGGGCGTTGGCGGCAGCGGGGCGCTGCGCGTGGAGCTGCCAGCGGCCGGAGCGGCGCGGCCCGGAGGAGGAGGAGGAGGAGGAGCAGGAGGAGGGAGGAGGAGGAGGAGGAGGAGGAGGAGGAGGGAGGGGCGCGGTGCGGTGTTTTCGGGGAGGAGCGGAGCCCGTGTCCCGAGGTGGTGGCGAGGGGAGAGAGCCGCTGTCCTGCGGGGAGCGGGCGGCGGGCAGCCTGGCGAGAGGTGCGGAGCCTGGGCCCGGCCCCGCCGGGAGGTGGCGGCGCTGGCAGCGGCACCGGCTGTGCTCCGGGCCGTGGGACGGGGGTGTCACCGCGGGTGCTTGGAGCCTGAGGTGCCAGCAGTTGAGAGGCTGAGGTGCGGTGAAATCAGCTGAGGCTTCTCTTCCTCGATAGAGCATGTACAGGGTGTGTATAGAATATGTCGGGCTGTGCATATATATTCATTCTCGACAGACGTACGTTTACACGTAGCTGCGTGTGTCTCTCCGTAGGTATTGTGTAGCTGCTTGCTGCACCTTTAACGTGTAGCCCTGCACACTTTTCTGCAGCTGGCCGCAGAAGCCCCACGGCTTGTTATGCCAGAGGAGCTCCGCAGTCTTTTTCCGCTCGCCGGAGGAGCCCCGGTCCCTTCTGCCGCTGGCTGGTGGTGCTGCGCACCCTTTTTACTGTTCGCTACAAAGCCGCGCAGCCTTTTTCCGCTGGCTGGTGGAGCCCCGGGCCCTTTTGCCACTGACTGCAGGAGCCCTGCGCCCTTTTCTGTAGCTGGCAGCAGGAGTCCCACGGCCTTTTATGCCGGAGGAGCCCTGTGCCCTTTTTCCGCTGGCAAGAGGAGACTCCTGCCCTTTTTCCGCTGGCCAGAGGAGCCCCGCGTCACGTCGTGTCACGCCAGAAGAACCCCGCATCGCGTCGTGTCACGCCAGAGGAGCCCTGTATCCTAGTGCAGCAGAGGAGGCCTGCATGGTACCACGCCGGGGAAGCCTGTTGCCAGCCAGGGCCATAATTATACAATTTATACACAATGCCCTTATACACAGTATTTCCAAGGGCTCAAACGACTGTCAGATTCCAACACATTAAGACTTGAAAACATTACTATTTCAAGTGCAGCCCTGTTTTCCTCATCCCTCTTTCTCTCTGCCTCAGCCAGCCGGTGCCCAGGGACAGAGGGGACTTCGGGTTTGGACACTGAAGGGTGCACGGCGTAAAGAGGGCAGGGCCAGCAGGCAGCAGCCACCAAGCAAGGCCCCCATGTTGCAAATGGGATTTGTTCCTCCTCTCCAAGCACTGAAAGCCCACAGGACAGTTGGAACAACAGGGGCTGCTACAGCCAGGACATCTCCGACGAGGCTGCTGCTCCAGCATCTCCGCTTTAGTCCTGCCTGAGAGGACTTCCCCTCCGAGTCACCCGTGTACTCCAGGCACTCCTCGTGTCTCACAAACCTGTTCTGAGCCATCTTCATGATCGGCAGCAAAGATTCCAGGGTCTTGTTTTGCTCAAGTTCTTCATCTTTCTCGGCCACGCTGGTTTTCATGCTTTCAATAACCTGCTCGAGTTCTTCAATTTCCCTTCTTGCTTGCAGGCAGGCGAGCTCCGTCTCCACACGCTTACACTCTTCTTCAATCCAGTCTTCCTTCATCCGTCCCAGCTGAGCTTTCAGCTCTTCTATTTCTGTTTCCCTGTAGCAAAACACAACTGTTGTAACACTTCTGCTGAGTAAAAACAGCCAGGGCTCCCACCCCAAAACGCTCCCAAGTCAGTCTTTCTAACTCTGATTTCTGAAGTGAAATATACCTTTCTTTAAGTTTGCTCTCAGATTCCTTCAGCCTTCTTTTCAAATGCCGTACTCCCCTAACTTCTTTCTGCTGCCGGGGAACCAAATACCGCTCTGGATTTTGTACCTTAATGCTGGGATCGTCACCGCAAGTGATGTATCTCCTTGATCCCCTGAAAAGAAAAAAAACCCCAAACCATCACATAACATCACTCCTACAGTTCTTCAGATGGTTTTACAACTCCCAGTACTGAGAGTGCATGTGCTGGTTGCAAGACCGTACATGGTAGGCTGTCTCAGCTCTAGCAACACTTGCGTATTCAGGAAAAATGGCTTTGCTTACATGCGAGAAAAAGCAGATCTGATTCCAGCCGCAGACACACGGCCTTCAGGCTCTGAGATCCTGCCTGGGCTGCTTGAGGAGCTAAAATCGGCTTCCCTGCCTGGAAAGGAGAAGGGAAGAGTGAAAATGGAAATTACAGCTCCAAGATTGTTTTGAAAAGAACAGGGAATCATCCACACCCTTCCTTTGTCCATCCTGTGTGAATTTGACAAGTTAGGTGAATTGGCTGGCACGGGTCTCACCCTGTCCAGCAGCCCGGCAGCTAAGGCGCTCCCTGCACAAGTCCCACATCCGCATCTCCTACTCATCTCCTACTTGCAGTTAGAGCTGTGGCTCTCTCACGGAGCAAGCGCAAGGCTGAGCTCGAGGCTGCAGGCATCCTGAGGCGTGAATCTCCCTTCAGCGGTGCGCGTCCAACTTTCTGTACAGCTGGAGCGGTACCGGGACAATGAACGGGCCAGAGAGAGAGAGGAGTTGTGGTGTGCCTGCTGGGAACTCGGCTTCCACCTCCCAATAAAGCAGGTACTGAATTATACAAAGTGGAACAGCTTCCCTGGGTACAGACTCCCTGCATCCCCTCAGCCCGCCCAGCAGCCTGCTCTTAGCACACTGGCACATCCCAACTTCTCGCCTGCCACTGCGTCGTGCCCCGTTTCCTGGGTCCCAGCACAGGACGGTGAGAGGAGGGAGGTGTGACTCAGATTTGCTGATTCCCCTGGCTGGAAGAAGGTTCAGACAATACCAGCCCGGGGGTAAACAGAGACTTTTGTTCAAGAGTTAGGCTCATTGGAAATGATTGGGTAGCAGAAATGCTTCTTGTTTACCACGCATGCGAGGATTTTATGCCTTGCCTTTACTTACTTGTTTACCTTTTTTCTAGTAAGAAGAAAGAGAAGGGGGGAGAGAGAGAGAGAAAGATATCAATGGTCCGGGTTCCAGCATAGGTGCAGCCAGTGGGGGTCTACGTTTTGTGGGAGCGCTCATCCAGAAAATCCTATTCTTTGCTGGAGCCAAGGCTTTTTATCAAGGTAATCTGTCCCTGCCACCATAGGTGATGCTTAGCATGATCCAGGCAGCGTTAGGTGACATTTAGCGTCATCTAGGCTGGCTTACGCATTATGTAACTTAGGATGAGCTCCTAAACCTTCAGTTACATACTCGGGGGGTTCACCTGGAATATGCATTTCGGTGTCGATGAGGAGTTAAGGAGGCAAAGTTCCCTCAGCAGACAGGGTCTCTTTAGAAATGCGGTAATGGGCTAAGGCAAGGCCACCTTACGTCCATCCCCCAGCCACACCCGGTTGCAGTGTCACCGTAACCCAGGGACACAGATTTAGAGGCTCTGGGGGTCTTCTTGCCCCCTGCTCCCTTATCAGGCTTTGCCTCCTGCTCTTGTTTGCAGCCTTCTGAGCAAAACCAGTTCCCTGCTCCAGGGGGTCACAAGTTAGCCTTAGTCAGTTGGTCTCCTACAGACACTCTTCTCCTTTGTGCTCAAGCCCGTGCTCCAAAAGAGGCAGACAGATCTCAAGAGAAGGTTCTTTTCCCTTTACTGAGCTCAGTAACACGGAGCTCCTTCTCTTCCTTGATTTGTGAGGAAGCAGATAAGTACCTAACTGCACAAGGTTTGTGCCCGAGACCCCGAACTGCAGCTGGCCTCTGCCGCCAGCCCAGAGCTGAGCAGTTCATTAGTTAGGACAGACGGGATTCAGGCTTTTACTTGCCCATTCCTCCTGTGTAGCTTGCTGACTTCTTTTCTGGACCCTCCATTGCTGCTGTGGCGGCCGTGCGCTTGCTGCAGCCTCAGAGCCTTCTGAACAAGAGGAGATACACACGTCTTGAGAGGCCACAGCCCAACCACTCATTGCCTACGTCTCTCCTAAGCAACAGCAGCAACAATTTCTTACAAGGGAGCGGATCACAACATTTGTGATGCAGAATTGCAGGATTGTTTCTCTAGGCCATTTAACAGCAACTTGTAGATTTCAGTTCAAAAAGACCAAGCACTTTAAAGCCAAAGCCACTCTTTTTTTGTAGCTGCTGCTTGGCTTGTTTTCGTTTCAAAGCAACGCGTGGCTATTTGAACATGTTTTCCACATCAATGCAACTAAATTAGCGTAAATTCAAACTTTAAATCTGAAATAGACCAAAATCCAAACTAAAACGATAGCGTTACGCTCATAGTTTTTACCTGACATTTTAAGCATCTTTTGCTCAAAATATTTAGATTCTGATTCTATTCCAAGAGTATCTCTTGGAAGTTAGAGAGCACCTTTTCCTCTTCCCTGCAATTTACTTAGCTTTTGTCCTACGAATACTTCCTTCCTGCTGACTAACAAAATTCACAGTGCGCAGTTCCTACTTGAAGAGCCAAGCGTGATCTTCAAACGCCAACTTCCTTCTGCAGCTGAACGTCAGACTGACTTTCCTTTCTGTTTGATTGAGGTATTATATCTCTAAGATTCCCATTCCCTCTAAGGACAACATAAAATTTAACCTATGTGACTGCAGTTCTACAGTTAGCAAGAATCACCTCATATTGATATTTAATTTTCAATGTTTATGTTATGTAACATAAGGAGACCTGTAGATTCCAACTTCACCCCTCTGAATGACAGATACCAAAGCATTTCTGCCAGGCAGATGAGCTCAAACAGGATGTACTGGCTGTGGGTCCGTTGTCCCAACTGGGAGGAAACATTCCAAAACTGCCATGGGGACCCAAACATTCCAAAGAATGCAGGAGGGGGCGGGGCTATGCAAATGACGGATCCCCCAACAGCCGCTTCCACCCCACCGCCACCCACCAGACCTCAAAGCGCTGGTTGCCTTCCAGACCTCACAGCCCCGACTGTGACAACACACCAAACCTTTGCAGGGTGACACCCCTCCACGCTCAACTCTGCGATGCAGGCTGTGAGGACAGCACGGGCATGAACCCGGACACGGCATCCTCGCTGTAGAGGGCGAGGTGTGCATGTTCATCTCCCTCTGAAAGACAAAAAAATAACTTTAGAAACCCTCAAGCTGACGCAAGAATAGCTTTACCTCATCTAAACCAGACAGATGTTTCCAACACAGAAGACGTTTCCATGATCCTAGCTTTTTCAAGCTCTCTTCTGCCTTCTCTTCCTCACCTTAAACAACAACAACAACTCCCTTCACCCTACGATTGATCCTTCTTCAGAGACCACGTTTTCCAGGACCCTGGATGTTCCAGAAGCCTCTGGTTGGTGTGTGTCTTTCTTTAACGGTGCTCCTCAGCAAGGGACTCTGTGGCAGCAGGGATATAACAGGGGACACCAGCTCAGTCATGACTCCGGGGGCGGATTTCCATCACGTGTCAACAATCCGGTGGAGACGAAAGTCTGTCAGTCTGTTTCCACCTCAGCAGAGGTCATTGCAGCCCCTCCGTGCTGCCTGGTGGCAGTGGGGAGCTGTTTCACAGGGCTGGCTGTGGTGTTGACCTAAAGGGCAGGTAAGAAGGGTCAGAAAAGCAGGCACGTTCGAAAGCCAAATTCCGTCTGTCAGGCAGAAGTATTGGTGTGGAATACAGGAAGCCTGGCCCAAGCACTGAGCTGCAGGTGCAGGGCAGGGGGCGCAGAAGCCAGCCAGGGGCTTTGTGCTCAGGGAGCTCCGGTCTTCCTGTGCTGGCCATGGGCAGAAGGGGCCTGGCTTGGGAAATGCCCATGGCCGTGTCCATCACCCCCGAGCCAAGCAGGAGCTGCCTGAGCAGGCTTAATTCTGGCACTGCCCCGCTTTGGGGAGCGTGACTGACAGGACTGTGTGGAGTGATCTGTTGAGAGCAGTGTCCCAAATGTGCCTTTCCTTGTGGTGAGGGTGCGTGTTGCTCTTCCAGCCCTGCGACTCGCAGGGGGAGGAGGGGACTTGCTTTCACAGAGGCCTCCCCCTGCCCTCCTGCTTGTGAAAGTCTTGCGGGGTCTGGTTGAAAGTGGGCTGGCTTGCGCGTGGCTTTCCGTGCTGAGTACCCGTTTGCAGAATTTGCTGCATTCTGGTGTTTGGCAGCCCAGAAATGAGTCTGGCTGCTTTCTTGTTGTTGTGGAGCAGAGTGTAGTAATGCTGCTTGTCTCTTGCAGCGTTTTCTGATGAGCTTGGAAGTCAGATGCGGAGACTCAAGCAGAGCGGTCACCAAGCTGGCTTCTCGGCAATGGAGAGCAGGGACCCGTTCTAAGGTGACTTTCCAGCTTCAGGTAAGAAACTCAAGTTGCAGTGAAAGAGCATTCTGCAGGTGAAGAGGTGAACGGAAGCCAGAGTTGGTAGAAAGGAGTGCCCGGCTTAGCTGACACCTCATCCAGAATTCAGGAGCGAGTGTAGAGGTACCCCCTGTGTTCATGCTCTGCCCCTGCTGCTGCTGCCTCGGCCTTCAAAGCCAGGTGTTTGATTCCTTTTCCTGACTGACAGCCAGGTGTAGCCTTGTTATGGTCTGACTTGGATGAGAGGAAGGCGCCCTTGTGTTTTAGCCAAGCTGGGGGAAGTGTGGGAGGCTAGGGGCAGCTAGAGCAAAATCTCCCTATGGGATCGATCACCTCGAGTGTGATTAAGACGCAAACAAGGTCAAATCTTGTGCAACCAGACGTAATTTTATTCTAAAAACATGCATAATAGTAGCGATAGGACAGAGTGAGAAGAAAAGGTGGCAGTTAAGCGAGTATTTGGGATAGAGTTGGAAGAATAGACACCACCATGGATCCACGGTGTCCGGGGGGCAAAGTCTTTCGGCGCGTCAAAAGTCGGAGATTGCAGAGAGAGCTTCATTGAAAACTCTTCCTATCCCCGTGTGCCTTTGCCGCTCGCCGGAGGAGCCCCGCTTACTTTTGCCCGGAGGAGCCCCGGTTACTTTTGCCCGGAGGAGCTCCGCGTGCCTTTGCCGCTCGCCGGAGGAGCCCCGGTTACTTTTGCCCGGAGGAGCCCCGGTTACTTTTGCCCGGAGGAGCCCCGCGTGCCTTTGCCGCTAGCTGGAGGAGCCCCGGTTACTTTTGCCCGGAGGAGCCCCGGTTACTTTTGCCCGGAGGAGCCCCGCGTGCCTTTGCCGCTCGCCGGAGGAGCCCCGCTTACTTTTGCCCGGAGGAGCCCCGCGTGCCTTTGCCGCTCGCCGGAGGAGCCCCGTTACTTTTGCCCGGAGGAGCCCCGGTTACTTTTGCCCGGAGGAACCCCGCGTGCCTTTGCCGCTCGCCGGAGGAGCCCCGGTTACTTTTGCCCAGAGGAGTCCCGCGTGCCTTTGCCGCTCGCTGGAGGACCCCCGGTTACTTTTGCCCGGAGGAGCCCCGGTTACTTTAGCCCGGAGGAGCCCCGCGTGCCTTTGCCGCTCGCCGGAGGAGCCCCGGTTACTTTTGCCCGGAGGAGCCCCGCGTGCCTTTGCCGCTCGCCGGAGGAGCCTCGGTTACTTTTGCGTGGAGGAGCCCCGCGTGCCTTTGCCGCTCGCCGGATGATCCCCGGTTAATTTTGCCCGGAGGAGCCTTGGTAACTTTTGCCCGGAGGAGCCCCGCGTGCCTTTGCCGCTCGCCGGATGATCCCCGGTTAATTTTGCCCGGAGGAGCCCCGCGTGCCTTTGCCGCTCGCCGGAGGAGCCCCGGTTACTTTTGCCCGGAGGAGCCCCGGTTACTTTTGCCCGGAGGAGCCCCGCGTGCCTTTGCCGCTCGCCGGAGGAGCCCCGGTTACTTTTGCCCGGAGCAGCTCCGCGTGCCTTTGCCGCTCGCCGGACGAGCCCCGGTTACTTTTGCCCGGAGGAGCCCCGCGTGCCTTTGCCGCTCACCGGAGAAGCCCCGCGTGCCTTTGCCGCTCGCCGAAGGAACCCCGCCTGCCTTTGCCGCTTTCCGGAGGAGCCCCGCCTGCCTTTGCTGCTTGCCGGAGGAGCCCCGTGTTCCTTTGCCGCTTGCCGGAGGAGCCCCGCGTGCCTTTGCCGCTTGCTGGAGGAGCCCCGGTTACTTTTGCCCGGAGGAGCCCCGCGTGCCTTTACCGCTCGCCGGAGGAGCCCCGGTTACTTTTGCCCGGAGGAGCCCCGGTTACTTTTGCCCGGAGGAGCCCCGCGTGCCTTTGCCGCTCGCCGGAGGAGCCCCGCTTACTTTTGCCAGGAGGAGCCCCGGTTACTTTTGCCCGTAGGAGCCCCGCATGCCTTTGCCGCTCGCCGGAGGAGCCCCGCTTACTTTTGCCCGGAGGAGCCTCGGTTACTTTTGCCCGGAGGAGCCCCGCGTGCCTTTACCGCTCGCCGGAGGAGCCCCGGTTACTTTTGCCCGGAGGAGCCCCGCGTGCCTTTGCCGCTCGCCGGAGGAGCCCCGCGTGCCTTTGCCGCTCGCCGGAGGAGCCCCGGTTACTTTTGCCCGGAGGAGCCCCGCGTGCCTTTGCCGCTCGCCGGAGGAGCCCCGCGTGCCTTTGCCGCTCGCAGAAGGAGCCCCGGTTACTTTTGCCCGGAGGAGCCCCGGTTACTTTAGCCCGGAGGAGCCCCGCGTGCCTTTGCCGCTCGCCGGAGGAGCCCCGGTTACTTTTGCCCGGAGGAGCCCCGCGTGCCTTTGCCGCTCGCCGGAGGAGCCCCGGTTACTTTTGCCCGGAGGAGCCCCGGTTACTTTTGCCCGGAGGAGCCCCGCGTGCCTTTGCCGCTCGCCGGAGGAGCCCCGGTTACTTTTGCCCGGAGGAGCCCCGGTTACTTTTGCCCGGAGGAGCCCCGCGTGCCTTTGCCGCTCGCCGGAGGAGCCCTGGTTACTTTTGCCCGGAGGAGCCCCGCGTGCCTTTGCCGCTCGCCGGAGGAGCCCCGCGTGCCTTTGCCGCTCGCCGGAGGAGCCCCGCGTGCCTTTGCCGCTTGCCGGACGAGCCCCGCTTACTTTTGCCCGGAGGAGCCCCGCGTGCCTTTGCCGCTCGCCGGAGGAGCCCCGGTTACTTTAGCCCGGAGGAGCCCGCGTGCCTTTACCGCTCGCCGGACGAGCCCCTGTTACTTTTGCCCGGAGGAGCCCCGCGTGCCTTTGCCGCTCGCCGGAGGAGCCCCGCGTGCCTCTGCCGCTTGCTGGAGGAGCCCCGGTTACTTTTGCCCGGAGGAGCCCCGGTTACTTTTGCCCGGAGGAGCCCCGCGTGCCTTTGCCGCTCGCCGGAGGAGCCCCGGTTACTTTTGCCCGGAGGAGCCCCGCGTGCCTTTGCCGCTTGCCGTAGGAGCCCCGCGTGCCTTTGCCGCTTGCCGGAGGAGCCCCGGTTACTTTTGCACGGAGGAGCCGCGGTTACTTTTGCCCGATGTAGCCCCGGTTACTATTGCCCGGAGGAGCCCCGTGTGCCTTTGCCGCTCGCCGGAGGAGCCCCACGTGCCTTTGCCGCTCGCTGGACGAGTCCCGGTTACTTTTGCCCGGAGGAGCCCCGCGTGCCTTTGCCACTCGCCGAAGGAGCCCCGGTTACTTTTGCCCGGAGGAGCCCCGGTTACTTTTGCCCGGAGGAGCCCCAGTTACTTTAGCCCAGAGGAGCCCCGCGTGCCTTTGCCGCTCGCCGGAGGAGCCCCGGTTACTTTTGCCCGGAGGAGCCTCGGTTACTTTTGCGTGGAGAAGCCCCGCGTGCCTTTGCCGCTCGCCGGAGGAGCCCCGGTAACTTTTGCCCGGATGAGCCCCGCGTGCCTTTGCCGCTCGCCGGAGGAGCCCCGCGTGCCTTTGCCGCTCGCTGGACGAGCCCCGGTTACTTTTGCCCGGAGGAGCCCCGCGTGCCTTTGCCGCTCGCCGGAGGAGCCCCGGTTACTTTTGCCCGGAGGAGCTCCGCGTGCCTTTGCCGCTCGCCGGACGAGCCCCGGTTACTTTTGCCCGGAGGAGCCCCGCGTGCCTTTGCCGCTCACCGGAGAAGCCCCGCGTGCCTTTGCCGCTCGCTGGACGAGCCCTGGTTACTTTTGCCCGGAGGAGCCCCGCGTGCCTTTGCCGCTCGCCGGAGGAGCCCCGCTTACTTTTGCGCGGAGGAGCCCCGCTTACTTTTGCCCGGAGGAGCCCCGCGTGCCTTTGCCGCTCGCCGGAGGAGCCCCGGTTACTTTTGCCCGGAGGAGCTCCGCGTGCCTTTGCCGCTCGCCGGACGAGCCCCGGTTACTTTTGCCCGGAGGAGCCCCGCGTGCTTTTGCCGCTCGCCGGAGGAGCCCCGGTAACTTTTGCCCGGATGAGCCCCGCGTGCCTTTGCCGCTCGCCGGAGGAGCCCCGGTTAATTTTGCCCGGAGGAGCCCCGCGTGCCTTTGCCGCTAGCTGGAGGAGCCCCGGTTACTTTTGCCCGGAGGAGCCCCGGTTACTTTTGCCCGGAGGAGCCCCGCGTGCCTTTGCCGCTCGCCGGAGGAGCCCCGCTTACTTTTGCCCGGAGGAGCCCCGCGTGCCTTTGCCGCTCGCCGGAGGAGCCCCGTTACTTTTGCCCGGAGGAGCCCCGGTTACTTTTGCCCGGAGGAACCCCGCGTGCCTTTGCCGCTCGCCGGAGGAGCCCCGGTTACTTTTGCCCAGAGGAGTCCCGCGTGCCTTTGCCGCTCGCTGGAGGACCCCCGGTTACTTTTGCCCGGAGGAGCCCCGGTTACTTTAGCCCGGAGGAGCCCCGCGTGCCTTTGCCGCTCGCCGGAGGAGCCCCGGTTACTTTTGCCCGGAGGAGCCCCGCGTGCCTTTGCCGCTCGCCGGAGGAGCCTCGGTTACTTTTGCGTGGAGGAGCCCCGCGTGCCTTTGCCGCTCGCCGGATGATCCCCGGTTAATTTTGCCCGGAGGAGCCTTGGTAACTTTTGCCCGGAGGAGCCCCGCGTGCCTTTGCCGCTCGCCGGATGATCCCCGGTTAATTTTGCCCGGAGGAGCCCCGCGTGCCTTTGCCGCTCGCCGGAGGAGCCCCGGTTACTTTTGCCCGGAGGAGCCCCGGTTACTTTTGCCCGGAGGAGCCCCGCGTGCCTTTGCCGCTCGCCGGAGGAGCCCCGGTTACTTTTGCCCGGAGCAGCTCCGCGTGCCTTTGCCGCTCGCCGGACGAGCCCCGGTTACTTTTGCCCGGAGGAGCCCCGCGTGCCTTTGCCGCTCACCGGAGAAGCCCCGCGTGCCTTTGCCGCTCGCCGAAGGAACCCCGCCTGCCTTTGCCGCTTTCCGGAGGAGCCCCGCCTGCCTTTGCCGCTTGCCGGAGGAGCCCCGTGTTCCTTTGCCGCTTGCCGGAGGAGCCCCGTGTTCCTTTGCCGCTTGCCGGAGGAGCCCCGCGTGCCTTTGCCGCTTGCTGGAGGAGCCCCGGTTACTTTTGCCCGGAGGAGCCCCGCGTGCCTTTACCGCTCGCCGGAGGAGCCCCGGTTACTTTTGCCCGGAGGAGCCCCGGTTACTTTTGCCCGGAGGAGCCCCGCGTGCCTTTGCCGCTCGCCGGAGGAGCCCCGCTTACTTTTGCCAGGAGGAGCCCCGGTTACTTTTGCCCGTAGGAGCCCCGCATGCCTTTGCCGCTCGCCGGAGGAGCCCCGCTTACTTTTGCCCGGAGGAGCCTCGGTTACTTTTGCCCGGAGGAGCCCCGCGTGCCTTTACCGCTCGCCGGAGGAGCCCCGGTTACTTTTGCCCGGAGGAGCCCCGCGTGCCTTTGCCGCTCGCCGGAGGAGCCCCGCGTGCCTTTGCCGCTCGCCGGAGGAGCCCCGGTTACTTTTGCCCGGAGGAGCCCCGCGTGCCTTTGCCGCTCGCCGGAGGAGCCCCGCGTGCCTTTGCCGCTCGCAGAAGGAGCCCCGGTTACTTTTGCCCGGAGGAGCCCCGGTTACTTTAGCCCGGAGAAGCCCCGCGTGCCTTTGCCGCTCGCCGGAGGAGCCCCGGTTACTTTTGCCCGGAGGAGCCCCGCGTGCCTTTGCCGCTCGCCGGAGGAGCCCCGGTTACTTTTGCCCGGAGGAGCCCCGGTTACTTTTGCCCGGAGGAGCCCCGCGTGCCTTTGCCGCTCGCCGGAGGAGCCCCGGTTACTTTTGCCCGGAGGAGCCCCGGTTACTTTTGCCCGGAGGAGCCCCGCGTGCCTTTGCCGCTCGCCGGAGGAGCCCTGGTTACTTTTGCCCGGAGGAGCCCCGCGTGCCTTTGCCGCTCGCCGGAGGAGCCCCGCGTGCCTTTGCCGCTCGCCGGAGGAGCCCCGCGTGCCTTTGCCGCTTGCCGGACGAGCCCCGCTTACTTTTGCCCGGAGGAGCCCCGCGTGCCTTTGCCGCTCGCCGGAGGAGCCCCGGTTACTTTAGCCCGGAGGAGCCCGCGTGCCTTTACCGCTCGCCGGACGAGCCCCTGTTACTTTTGCCCGGAGGAGCCCCGCGTGCCTTTGCCGCTCGCCGGAGGAGCCCCGCGTGCCTCTGCCGCTTGCTGGAGGAGCCCCGGTTACTTTTGCCCGGAGGAGCCCCGGTTACTTTTGCCCGGAGGAGCCCCGCGTGCCTTTGCCGCTCGCCGGAGGAGCCCCGGTTACTTTTGCCCGGAGGAGCCCCGCGTGCCTTTGCCGCTTGCCGTAGGAGCCCCGCGTGCCTTTGCCGCTTGCCGGAGGAGCCCCGGTTACTTTTGCACGGAGGAGCCGCGGTTACTTTTGCCCGATGTAGCCCCGGTTACTATTGCCCGGAGGAGCCCCGTGTGCCTTTGCCGCTCGCCGGAGGAGCCCCACGTGCCTTTGCCGCTCGCTGGACGAGTCCCGGTTACTTTTGCCCGGAGGAGCCCCGCGTGCCTTTGCCACTCGCCGAAGGAGCCCCGGTTACTTTTGCCCGGAGGAGCCCCGGTTACTTTTGCCCGGAGGAGCCCCAGTTACTTTAGCCCAGAGGAGCCCCGCGTGCCTTTGCCGCTCGCCGGAGGAGCCCCGGTTACTTTTGCCCGGAGGAGCCTCGGTTACTTTTGCGTGGAGAAGCCCCGCGTGCCTTTGCCGCTCGCCGGAGGAGCCCCGGTAACTTTTGCCCGGATGAGCCCCGCGTGCCTTTGCCGCTCGCCGGAGGAGCCCCGCGTGCCTTTGCCGCTCGCTGGACGAGCCCCGGTTACTTTTGCCCGGAGGAGCCCCGCGTGCCTTTGCCGCTCGCCGGAGGAGCCCCGGTTACTTTTGCCCGGAGGAGCTCCGCGTGCCTTTGCCGCTCGCCGGACGAGCCCCGGTTACTTTTGCCCGGAGGAGCCCCGCGTGCCTTTGCCGCTCACCGGAGAAGCCCCGCGTGCCTTTGCCGCTCGCTGGACGAGCCCTGGTTACTTTTGCCCGGAGGAGCCCCGCGTGCCTTTGCCGCTCGCCGGAGGAGCCCCGCTTACTTTTGCGCGGAGGAGCCCCGCTTACTTTTGCCCGGAGGAGCCCCGCGTGCCTTTGCCGCTCGCCGGAGGAGCCCCGGTTACTTTTGCCCGGAGGAGCTCCGCGTGCCTTTGCCGCTCGCCGGACGAGCCCCGGTTACTTTTGCCCGGAGGAGCCCCGCGTGCTTTTGCCGCTCGCCGGAGGAGCCCCGGTAACTTTTGCCCGGATGAGCCCCGCGTGCCTTTGCCGCTCGCCGGAGGAGCCCCGGTTAATTTTGCCCGGAGGAGCCCCGCGTGCCTTTGCCGCTCGCCGGAGGAGCCCCGGTTACTTTTGCCTGGAGGAGCCCCGGTTACTTTTGCCCGGAGGAGCCCCGCGTGCCTTTGCTGCTCACTGGAGGAGCCCCGCTTACTTTTGCCCGGAGGAGCCCCGCGTGCCTTTGCCGCTCGCCGGACGAGCCCCGGTTACTTTTGCCCGGAGGAGCCCCGTGTGCCTTTGCCGCTTGCCGGAGGAGCCCCGCGTGCCTTTGCCGCTCGCCGAAGGAACCCCGCCTGCCTTTGCCGCTTTCCGGAGGAGCCCCGCCTGCCTTTGCTGCTTGCCGGAGGAGCCCCGTGTTCCTTTGCCGCTTGCCGGAGGAGCCCCGCGTGCCTTTGCCGCTTGCTGGAGGAGCCCCGGTTACTTTTGCCCGGAGGAGCCCCGCGTGCCTTTACCGCTCGCCGGAGGAGCCCCGGTTACTTTTGCCCGGAGGAGCCCCGGTTACTTTTGCCCGGAGGAGCCCCGCGTGCCTTTGCCGCTCGCCGGAGGAGCCCCGCTTACTTTTGCCAGGAGGAGCCCCGGTTACTTTTGCCCGTAGGAGCCCCGCATGCCTTTGCCGCTCGCCGGAGGAGCCCCGCTTACTTTTGCCCGGAGGAGCCTCGGTTACTTTTGCCCGGAGGAGCCCCGCGTGCCTTTACCGCTCGCCGGAGGAGCCCCGGTTACTTTTGCACGGAGGAGCCCCGCGTGCCTTTGCCGCTCGCCGGAGGAGCCCCGCGTGCCTTTGCCGCTCGCCGGAGGAGCCCCGGTTACTTTTGCCCGGAGGAGCCCCGCGTGCCTTTGCCGCTCGCCGGAGGAGCCCCGCCTGCCTTTGCCGCTCGCAGAAGGAGCCCCGGTTACTTTTGCCCGGAGGAGCCCCGGTTACTTTAGCCCGGAGGAGCCCCGCGTGCCTTTGCCGCTCGCCGGAGGAGCCCCGGTTACTTTTGCCCGGAGGAGCCCCGCGTGCCTTTGCCGCTCGCCGGAGGAGCCCCGGTTACTTTTGCCCGGAGGAGCCCCGCGTGCCTTTGCCGCTCGCCGGAGGAGCCCCGGTTACTTTTGCCCGGAGGAGCCCCGGTTACTTTTGCCCGGAGGAGCCCCGCGTGCCTTTGCCGCTCGCCGGAGGAGCCCTGGTTACTTTTGCCCGGAGGAGCCCCGCGTGCCTTTGCCGCTCGCCGGAGGAGCCCCGCGTGCCTTTGCCGCTTGCCGGAGGAGCCCCGCTTACTTTTGCCCGGAGGAGCCCCGCGTGCCTTTGCCGCTCGCCGGAGGAGCCCCGGTTACTTTAGCCCGGAGGAGCCCGCGTGCCTTTACCGCTCGCCGGACGAGCCCCTGTTACTTTTGCCCGGAGGAGCCCCGCGTGCCTTTGCCGCTCGCCGGAGGAGCCCCGCGTGCCTCTGCCGCTTGCTGGAGGAGCCCCGGTTACTTTTGCCCGGAGGAGCCCCGGTTACTTTAGCCCGGAGGAGCCCCGCGTGCCTTTGCCGCTCGCCGGAGGAGCCCCGGTTACTTTTGCCCGGAGGAGCCCCGCGTGCCTTTGCCGCTTGCCGTAGGAGCCCCGCGTGCCTTTGCCGCTTGCCGGAGGAGCCCCGGTTACTTTTGCACGGAGGAGCCGCGGTTACTTTTGCCCGGTGTAGCCCCGGTTACTTTTGCCCGGAGGAGCCCCGTGTGCCTTTGCCGCTCGCCGGAGGAGCCCCACTTGCCTTTGCCGCTCGCTGGACGAGTCCCGGTTACTTTTGCCCGGAGGAGCCCCGCGTGCCTTTGCCGCTCGCCGAAGGAGCCCCGGTTACTTTTGCCCGGAGGAGCCCCGGTTACTTTTGCCCGGAGGAGCCCCGGTTACTTTAGCCCGGAGGAGCCCCGCGTGCCTTTGCCGCTCGCCGGAGGAGCCCCGCTTACTTTTGCCCGGAGGAGCCTCGGTTACTTTTGCGTGGAGGAGCCCCGCGTGCCTTTGCCGCTCGCCGGAGCAGCCCCGCGTGCCTTTGCCGCTTGCCGGAGGAGCCCCGGTTACTTTTGCCCGGAGGAGCCCCGCGTGCCTTTGCCGCTCACCGGAGGAGCCCCGCGTGCCTTTGCCGCTCGCTGGACGAGCCCCGGTTACTTTTGCCCGGAGGAGCCCCGCGTGCCTTTGCCGCTCGCCGGAGGAGCCCCGGTTACTTTTGCCCGGAGGAGCTCCGCGTGCCTTTGCCGCTCGCCGGACGAGCCCCGGTTACTTTTGCCCGGAGGAGCCCCGCGTGCCTTTGCCGCTCACCGGAGGAGCCCCGCGTGCCTTTGCCGCTCGCCGGAGGAGCCCCGCTTACTTTTGCGCGGAGGAGCCCCGCGTGCCTTTGCCGCTCGCTGGATGAGTCCCGGTTACTTTTGCCCGGAGGAGCCCCGCGTGCCTTTGCCGCTCGCCGAAGGAGCCCCGGTTACTTTTGCCCGGAGGAGCCCCGGTTACTTTAGCCCGGAGGAGCCCCGCGTGCCTTTGCCGCTCGCCGGAGGAGCCCCGGTTACTTTTGCCCGGAGGAGCCCCGCGTGCCTTTGCAGCTCGCCGGAGGAGCCCCGGTTACTTTTGCCCCGAGGAGCCCCGGTTACTTTTGCCCGGAGGAGCCCCGCGTGCCTTTGCCGCTCACCGGAGGAGCCCCGGTTACTTTTGCCCGGAGGAGCCTCGGTTACTTTTGCGTGGAGGAGCCCCGCGTGCCTTTGCCGCTCGCCGGAGGAGCCCCGCGTGCCTTTGCCGCTTGCCGGAGGAGCCCCGCTTACTTTTGCCCGGAGGAGCCCCGCGTGCCTTTGCCGCTCGCCAGAGGAGCCCCGGTTAATTTTGCCCGGAGGAGGCCCGCGTGCCTTTGCCGCTCGCCGGAGGAGCCCCAGTAACTTTTGCCCGGATGAGCCCCGCGTGCCTTTGCCGCTAGCCGGAGGATCCCCGGTTAATTTTGCCCGGAGGAGGCCCGCTTGCCTTTGCCGCTCGCCAGAGGAGCCCCGGTTACTTTTGCCCGGAGGAGCCCCGCTTACTTTTGCCCGGAGGAGCCCCGCGTGCCTTTGCCGCTCGCCGGAGGAGCCCCGGTTACTTTTGCCCGGAGGAGCCCCGTGTGCCTTTGCCGCTCGCCGGACGAGTCCCGGTTACTTTTGCCCGGAGGAGCCCTGTGTGCCTTTGCCGCTTGCCGGAGGAGCCCCGCGTGCTTTTGCCGCTCGACGAAGGAACCCCGCCTGCCTTTGCCGCTTGCCGGAGGAGCCCGGCCTGCCTTTGCTGCTTGCCGGAGGAGCCCCGTGTTCCTTTGCCGCTTGCCGGAGGAGCCCCGCGTGCCTTTGCCGCTCGCTGGAGGAGCCCCGGTTACTTTTGCCCGGAGGAGCCCCGCGTGCCTTTACCGCTCGCCGGAGGAGCCCCGGTTACTTTTGCCCGGAGGAGTCCCGCGTGCCTTTGCTGCTCGCCGGAGGAGCCCCGCTTACTTTTGTCCGGAGGAGCCTCGGTTACTTTTGCCCGGAGGAGCCCCGCGTGCCTTTGCCGCTCGCCGGAGGAGCCCCGCGTGCCTTTGCCGCTTGCCGGAGGAGCCCCGGTTACTTTTGCCCGGAGGAGCCCCGCGTGCCTTTGCCGCTCGCCGGAGGAGCCCCGCTTACTTTTGCCCGGAGGAGCCCCGCTTACTTTTGCCCGGAGGAGCCCCGCGTGCCTTTGCCGCTCGCTGGAGGAGCCCCGGTTACTTTTGCCCGGAGGAGCTCCGCGTGCCCTTGCCGCTCGCCGGACGAGCCCCGGTTACTTTTGCCCGGAGGAGCCCCGCGTGCTTTTGCCGCTCGCCGGAGGAGCCCCGGTAACTTTTGCCCGGATGAGCCCCGCGTGCCTTTGCCGCTCGCCGGAGGAGCCCCGGTTAATTTTGCCCGGAGGAGGCCCGCGTGCCTTTGCCGCTCGCCGGAGGAGCCCCGCTTTTGCCCGGAGGAGCCCCGCTTACTTTAGCCCGGAGGAGCCCCGCGTGCCTTTGCCGCTCGCCGGAGGAGCCTCGGTTACTTTTGCCCGGAGGAGCCCCGCGTGCTTTTGCCGCTCGCCGAAGGAACCCCGCCTGCCTTTGCCGCTTGCCGGAGGAGCCCGGCCTGCCTTTGCTGCTTGCCGGAGGAGCCCCGTGTTCCTTTGCCGCTTGCCGGAGGAGCCCCGCGTGCCTTTGCCGCTCGCTGGAGGAGCCCCGGTTACTTCTGCCCGGAGGAGCCCCGCGTGCCTTTACCGCTCGGCGGAGGAGCCCCGGTTACTTTTGCCCGGAGGAGCCCCGCGTGCCTTTGCCGCTCGCCGGAGGAGCCCCGGTTACTTTTGCCCGAAGGAGCCCCGGTTACTTTTGCCCGTAGGAGCCCCGCATGCCTTTGCCGCTCGCCGGAGGAGCCCCGCTTACTTTTGCCCGGAGGAGCCTCGGTTACTTTTGCCCGGAGGAGCCCCGCGTGCCTTTGCCGCTCGCCGGAGGAGCCCCGGTTACTTTTGCCCGGAGGAGCCCCGCGTGCCTTTGCCGCTCGCCGGAGGAGCCCCGTGTGCCTTTGCTGCTCGCCGAAGGAGCCCCGGTTACTTTTGCCCGGAGGAGCCCCGCGTGCCTTTGCCGCTCGCCGGAGGAGCCCCGGTTACTTTAGCCCGGAGGAGCCCCGCGTGCCTTTACCGCTCGCCGGAGGAGCCCCGGTTACTTTTGCCCGGAGGAGCCCCGCGTGCCTTTGCCGCTCGCCGGAGGAGCCCCGGTTACTTTTGCCCGGAGGAGCCCCGGTTACTTTTGCCCGGAGGAGCCCCGCGTGCCTTTGCCGCTCGCCGGAGGAGCCCCGGTTACTTTTGCCCGGAGGAGCCCCGCGTGCCTTTGCCGCTCGCCGGAGGAGCCCCGCGTGCCTTTGCCGCTCGCCGGAGGAGCCCCGCGTGCCTTTGCCGCTTGCCGGAGGAGCCCCGGTTACTTTTGCCCGGAGGAGCCGCGGTTACTTTTGCCCGGTGTAGCCCCGGTTACTTTTGCCCGGAGGAGCCCCGCGTGCCTTTGCCGCTCGCCGGAGGAGCCCCGCGTGCCTTTGCCGCTCGCTGGACGAGCCCCGGTTACTTTTGCCCGGAGGAGCCCCGCGTGCCTTTGCCGCTCGCCGGAGGAGCCCCGCTTACTTTTGCCCGGAGGAGCCCCGCGTGCCTTTTCCGCTCGCCGGAGGAGCCTCGGTTACTTTTGCCCGGAGGAGCCCCGCGTGCCTTTGCCGCTCGCCGGAGGATCCCCGGTTACTTTTGCCTGGAGGAGCCCCGCGTGCCTTTGCCGCTCGCCGGAGGATCCCCGGTAACTTTTGCCCGGAGCAGCCCCGCGTCCCTTTGCCGCTCGCCGGAGGATCCCCGGTTAATTTTGCCCGGAGGAGCCCCGCGTGCCTTTGCCGCTCGCCGGAGGAGCCCCGGTTACTTTTGCCCGGAGGAGCACCGGTTACTTTTGCCCGGAGGAGCCCCGCGTGCCTTTGCCGCTCACTGGATGAGCCCCGCTTACTTTTGCCCGGAGGAGCCCCGCGTGCCTTTGCCGCTCGCCGGACGAGCCCCGGTTACTTTTGCCCAGAGGAGCCCCGTGTGCCTTTGCCGTTCGCCGGACGAGCCCCGGTTACTTTTGCCCAGAGGAGCCCCGCGTGCCTTTTCCGCTCGCCGCAGGAACCCCGCGTGCCTTTGCCGCTCGCCGAAGGAACCCCGCCTGCCTTTGCCGCTTGCCGGAGGAGCCCCGCCTGCCTTTGCTGCTTGCCGGAGGAGCCCCGTGTTCCTTTGCCACTTGCCGGAGGAGCCCCGCGTGCCTTTGCCGATCGCGGGTGGAACCCCGCGTGCCTTTGCCGCTTGCCGGAGGAGCCGCGGTTACTTTTGCCCGGTGTAGCCCCGGTTACTTTTGCCCGGAGGAGCCCCGTGTGCCTTTGCCGCTTGCCGGAAGACCCCCGTTTACTTTTGCCCGGAGGAGCCCCGCTTACTTTTGCCTGGAGGAGCCCCGCGTGCCTTTGCCGCTCGCCGGAGGAGCCCCGGTTACTTTTGCCCGGAGGAGCCCCGGTTACTTTTGCCCGGAGGAGCCCCGCGTGCCTTTGCTGCTCGCCGGAGGAGCCTCGGTTACATTTGCCCGGAGGAGCCCCGCGTGCCTTTGCCGCTTGCTGGAGGAGCCCCGGTTACTTTTGCCCGGAGGAGCCCCGGTTACTTTTGCCCGGAGGAGCCCCGCGTGCCTTTGCCGCTCGCCGGAGGAGCCCCGGTTACTTTTGACCGGAGGAGCCCCGCGTGCCTTTGCCGCTCGCCGGAGGAGCCCCGTGTGCCTTTGCCGCTTGCTGGAGGAGCCCCGGTTACTTTTGCCCGGAGGAGCCCCGCGTGCCTTTGCCGCTCGCCGGAGGAGCCCCGCGTGCCTTTGCCGCTCGCTGGACGAGCCCCGGTTACTTTTGCCTGGAGGAGCCCCGCGTGCCTTTGCCGCTCGCCGGAGGAGCCCCGGTTACTTTTGCCCGTAGGAGCCCCGCTTACTTTTGCCCGGAGGAGCCCCGCGTGCCTTTGCCGCTTGCTGGAGGAGCCCCGCTTACTTTTGCCAGGAGGAGCCCCGGTTACTTTTGCCCGTAGGAGCCCCGCATGCCTTTGCCGCTCGCCGGAGGAGCCCCGCTTACTTTTGCCCGGAGGAGCCTCGGTTACTTTTGCCCGGAGGAGCCCCGCGTGCCTTTGCCGCTCGCCGGAGGAGCCCCGGTTACTTTTGCGCGGAGGAGCCCCCCGTGCCTTTGCCGCTCGCCGGAGGAGCCCCGCATGCCTTTGCCGCTCGCTGGAGGAGCCCCGGTTACTTTTGCCCGGAGGAGCCCCGCGTGCCTTTGCCGCTCGCCGGAGGAGCCCCGCGTGCCTTTGCCGCTCGCCGAAGGAGCCCCGGTTACTTTTGCCCGGAGGAGCCCCGGTTACTTTAGCCCGGAGGAGCCCCGCGTGCCTTTGCCGCTCGCCGGAGGAGCCCCGGTTACTTTTGCCCGGAGGAGCCCCGCGTGCCTTTGCCGCTCGCCGGAGGAGCCCCGGTTACTTTTGCCCGGAGGAGTCCCGCGTGCATTTGCCGCTCGCCGGAGGAGCCCCGGTTACTTTTGCCCGGAGGAGCCCCGCGTGCCTTTGCCGCTCGCCGGAGGAGCCCCGGTTACTTTTGCCCGGAGGAGCCCCGGTTACTTTTGCCCGGAGGAGCCCCGCGTGCCTTTGCCGCTCGCCGGAGGAGCCCCGGTTACTTTTGCCCGGAGGCGCCCCGCGTGCCTTTGCCGCTCGCCGGAGGAGCCCCGCGTGCCTTTGCCGCTTGCCGGAGGAGCCCCGGTTACTTTTGCCCGGAGGAGCCCCGCGTGCCTTTGCCGCTCGCCGGAGGAGCGCCGGTTACTTTAGCCCGGAGGAGCCCCGCGTGCCTTGGCCGCTCGCCGGACGAGCCCCTGTTACTTTTGCCCGGAGGAGCCCCGCGTGCCTTTGCCGCTCGCCGGACGAGCCCCGCGTGCCTTTGCCGCTTGCTGGAGGAGCCCCTGTTACTTTTGCCCGGAGGAGCCCCGGTTACTTTTGCCCGGAGGAGCCCCGCGTGCCTTTGCCGCTCGCCGGAGCAGCCCCGGTTACTTTTGCCCGGAGGAGCCCCGCGTGCCTTTGCCGCTTGCCGGAGGAGCCCCGGTTACTGTTGCCCGGAGGAGCCGCGGTTACTTTTGCCCGGTGTAGCCCCGGTTACTTTTGCCCGGAGGAGCCCCGTGTGCCTTTGCCGCTCGCCGGAGGAGCTCCGGTTACTTTTGCCCGGAGGAGCCCCGCGTGCCTTTGCCCCTCGCTGGACGAGCCCCGGTTACTTTTGCCCGGAGGAGCCCCGCGTGCCTTTGCCGCTCGCCGGAGGAGCCCCGCTTACTTTTGCGCGGAGGAGCCCCGCTTACTTTTGCCCGGAGGAGCCCCGTGTGCCTTTGCCCCTCGCCGGAGGAGCCCCGGTTACTTTTGCCCGGAGGAGCCCCGCGTGCCTTTGCCGTTCGCCGGAGGAGCCCCGGGTACTTTAGCCCGGAGGAGCCCCGCGTGCTTTTGCCGCTCGCCGGAGGAGCCCCGGTAACTTTTGCCCGGAGGAGCCCCGCGTGCCTTTGCCGCTTGCCGGAGGAGCCCCGGTTACTTTTGCCCAGAGGAGTCCCGCGTGCCTTTGCCGCTCGCTGCAGGACCCCCGGTTACTTTTGCCCGGAGGAGCCCCGGTTACTTTAGCCCGGAGGAGCCCCGTGTGCCTTTGCCACTTGCCGGAGGAGCCCCGCCTGCCTATGCTGCTTGCCGGAGGAGCCCCGCGTGCCTTTGCCGCTCGCCGCAGGAGCCCCGGTTACTTTTGCCCGGAGGAGCCCCGCGTGCCTTTACCGCTCGCCGGAGGAGCCCTGGTTCCTTTTGCCCGGAGGAGCCCCAGTTACTTTTGCCCGGAGGAGCCCCGCGTGCCTTTGCCGCTCGCCGGAGGAGCCCCGGTTACTTTAGCCCGGAGGAGCCCCGCGTGCCTTTGCCGCTTGCCGGAGGAGCCCCGGTTACTTTTGCCCGGAGGAGCCCCGCGTGCCTTTGCCGCTCGCCGGAGGAGCCCCGCGTGCCTTTGCCGCTCGCCGAAGGACCCCCGGTTACTTTTGCCCGGAGGAGCCGCGGTTACTTTAGCCCGGAGGAGCCCCGCGTGCCTTTGCCGCCCGCCGGAGGAGCCCCGGTTACTTTTGCCCGTAGGAGCCCCGCGTGCCTTTGCCGCTCGCCGGAGGAGCCCCGGTTACTTTTGCCCGGAGGAGCCCCGGTTACTTTAGCCCGGAGGAGCCCCGCGTGCCTTTGCCGCTCGCTGGAGGAGACCCGGTCACTTTTGCGTGGAGGAGCCCCGCACGCCTTTGCCGCTCGCCGGAGGAGCTTCGGTTACTTTTGCGTGGAGGAGCCCCGCGTGCCTTTGCCGCTCGCCGGAGGAGCCCCGCTTACTTTTGCCAGGAGGAGCCCCGGTTACTTTTGCCCGGAGGAGCCCCGCGTGCCTTTGCCGCTCGCCGGAGGAGCCCCGGTTACTTTTGCCCGGAGGAGCCCCGCGTGCCTTTGCCGCTCGCCGGAGGAGCCCCGCGTGCCTTTGCCGCTCGCCGGAGGAGCCCCGGTTACTTTTGCCCGGAGGAGCCCCGCGTGCCTTTGCCGCTCGCCGGAGGAGCCCCGCGTGCCTTTGCCGCTCGCCGAAGGACCCCCGGTTACTTTTGCCCGGAGGAGCCGCGGTTACTTTAGCCCGGAGGAGCCCCGCGTACCTTTGCCGCCCGCCGGAGGAGCCCCGGTTACTTTTGCCCGTAGGAGCCCCGCGTGCCTTTGCCGCTCGCCGGAGGAGCCCCGGTTACTTTTGCCCGGAGGAGCCCCGCGTGCCTTTGCCGCTCGCCGGAGGAGCCCCGCGTGCCTTTGCCGCTCACCGAAGGAGCCCCGGTTACTTTAGCCCGGAGGAGCCCCGCGTGCCTTTGCCGCTCGCTGGAGGAGACCCGGTCACTTTTGCGTGGAGGAGCCCCGCACGCCTTTGCCGCTCGCCGGAGGAGCTTCGGTTACTTTTGCGTGGAGGAGCCCCGCGTGCCTTTGCCGCTCGCCGGAGGAGCCCCGGTTACTTTTGCCCAGAGGAGCCCCGCGTGCCTTTGCCGCTCGCCGGAGGAGCCCCGCGTGCCTTTGCCGCTCACCGAAGGAGCCCCGGTTACTTTTGCCCGGAGGAGCCCCGGTTACTTTAGCCCGGACGAGCCCCGCGTGCCTTTGCCGCTCGCCGGAGGAGCCCCGGTTACTTTTGCCTGGAGGAGCCCCGCGTGCCTTTGCCACTCGCCGGAGGAGCCCCGCGTGCCTTTACCGCTCACCGGAGGAGCCCCGCTTACTTTTGCCCGGAGGAAACCCGCGTGCCTTTGCCGCTTGCCGGAGGGGCCCCGGTTACTTTAGCCCGGAGGAGCCCCGCGTGCCTTTGCCGCTCGCCGGAGGAGCCCCGGTTACTTTTGCCCGGAGGAGCCCCGCGTGCCTTTGCCGCTCGCAAGAGGAGCCCCGCGTGCCTTTGCCGCTCGCCGGAGGAGCCCCGGTTACTTTTGCCCGGAGGAGCCCCGGTTACTTTTGCCCGGAGGAGCCCCGCGTGCCTTTGCCGCTCGCTGGAGGAGCCCCGGTTAGTTTTGCGTGGAGGAGCCCCGCATGCCTTTGCCGCTCGCCGGAGGAGCCTCGGTTACTTTTGCGTGGAGGAGCCCCGCGTGCCTTTGCCGCTCGCCGGAGGAGCCCCGGTTACTTTTGCCCAGAGGAGCCCCGCGTGCCTTTGCCGCTCGCCGGAGGAGCCCCGGTTACTTTAGCCCGGAGGAGCCCCGCGTGCCTTTGCCGCTCGCCGGACGAGCCCCTGTTACTTTTGCCCGGAGGAGCCCCGCGTGCCTGTGCCGCTCGCCGGACGAGCCCCTGTTACTTTTGCCCGGAGGAGCCCCGCGTGCCTTTGCCGCTTGCTGCAGGAGCCCCTGTTACTTTTGCCCGGAGGAGCCCCGGTTACTTTTGCCCGGAGGAGCCCCGCGTGCCTTTGCCGCTCGCCGGAGGAGCCCCGGTTACTTTTGCCCGGAGGAGCCCCGCGTGCCTTTGCCGCTTGCCGGAGGAGCCCCGCGTGCCTTTGCCGCTTGGCGGAGGAGCCCCGGTTACTTTTGCCCGGAGGAGCCGCGGTTACTTTTACCCGGTGTAGCCCCGGTTACTTTTGCCCGGAGGAGCCCCGTGTGCCTTTGCCGCTCGCCGGAGGAGCCCCGGTTACTTTTGCCCGGAGGAGCCCCGCGTGCCTTTGCCGCTCGCTGGACGAGCCCCGGTTACTTTTGCCCGGAGGAGCCCCGCGTGCCTTTGCCGCTCGCCGGAGGAGCCCCGCTTACTTTTGCGCGGAGGAGCCCCGCTTACTTTTGCCCGGAGGAGCCCCGCGTGCCTTTGCCGCTCGCCGGAGGAGCCCCGGTTACTTTTGCCCGGAGGAGCCCCGCGTGCCTTTGCCGCTCGCCGGACGAGCCCCGCTTACTTTTCCCCGGTGGAGCCCTGCGTGCCTTTGCCGCTCGCCGGAGGAGCCCCGTTACTTTTGCCCGGAGGAGCCCCGGTTACTTTTGCCCGGAGGAGCCCCGCGTGCCTTTGCCGCTCGCCGGAGGAGCCCCGGTTACTTTTGCCCAGAGGAGTCCCGCGTGCCTTTGCCGCTCGCTGCAGGACCCCCGGTTACTTTTGCCCGGAGGAGCCCCGGTTACTTTAGCCCGGAGGAGCCCCGTGTGCCTTTGCCACTTGCCGGAGGAGCCCCGCCTGCCTATGCTGCTTGCCGGAGGAGCCTCGTGTTCCTTTACCGCTCGCCGGAGGAGCCCTGGTTCCTTTTGCCCGGAGGAGCCCCAGTTACTTTTGCCCGGAGGAGCCCCGCGTGCCTTTGCCGCTCGCCGGAGGAGCCCCGGTTACTTTAGCCCGGAGGAGCCCCGCGTGCCTTTGCCGCTTGCCGGAGGAGCCCCGGTTACTTTTGCGTGGAGGAGCCCCGCGTGCCTTTGCCGCTCGCCGGAGGAGCCCCGCTTACTTTTGCCAGGAGGAGCCCCGGTTACTTTTGCCCGGAGGAGCCCCGCGTGCCTTTGCCGCTCGCCGGAGGAGCCCCGCGTGCCTTTGCCGCTCGCCGGAGGAGCCCCGCGTGCCTTTGCCGCTCGCCGAAGGACCCCCGGTTACTTTTGCCCGGAGGAGCCGCGGTTACTTTAGCCCGGAGGAGCCCCGCGTGCCTTTGCCGCTTGCCGGAGGAGCCCCGGTTACTTTTGCCCGTAGGAGCCCCGCGTGCCTTTGCCGCTCGCCGGAGGAGCCCCGGTTACTTTTGCCCGGAGGAGCCCCGGTTACTTTAGCCCGGAGGAGCCCCGCGTGCCTTTGCCGCTCGCTGGAGGAGACCCGGTCACTTTTGCGTGGAGGAGCCCCGCACGCCTTTGCCGCTCGCCGGAGGAGCTTCGGTTACTTTTGCGTGGAGGAGCCCCGCGTGCCTTTGCCGCTCGCCGGAGGAGCCCCGCTTACTTTTGCCAGGAGGAGCCCCGGTTACTTTTGCCCGGAGGAGCCCCGCGTGCCTTTGCCGCTCGCCGGAGGAGCCCCGGTTACTTTTGCCCGGAGGAGCCCCGCGTGCCTTTGCCGCTCGCCGGAGGAGCCCCGCGTGCCTTTGCCGCTCGCCGGAGGAGCCCCGGTTACTTTTGCCCGGAGGAGCCCCGCGTGCCTTTGCCGCTCGCCGGAGGAGCCCCGCGTGCCTTTGCCGCTCGCCGAAGGACCCCCGGTTACTTTTGCCCGGAGGAGCCGCGGTTACTTTAGCCCGGAGGAGCCCCGCGTGCCTTTGCCGCCCGCCGGAGGAGCCCCGGTTACTTTTGCCCGTAGGAGCCCCGCGTGCCTTTGCCGCTCGCCGGAGGAGCCCCGGTTACTTTTGCCCGGAGGAGCCCCGCGTGCCTTTGCCGCTCGCCGGAGGAGCCCCGCGTGCCTTTGCCGCTCACCGAAGGAGCCCCGGTTACTTTAGCCCGGAGGAGCCCCGCGTGCCTTTGCCGCTCGCTGGAGGAGACCCGGTCACTTTTGCGTGGAGGAGCCCCGCACGCCTTTGCCGCTCGCCGGAGGAGCTTCGGTTACTTTTGCGTGGAGGAGCCCCGCGTGCCTTTGCCGCTCGCCGGAGGAGCCCCGGTTACTTTTGCCCAGAGGAGCCCCGCGTGCCTTTGCCGCTCGCCGGAGGAGCCCCGCGTGCCTTTGCCGCTCACCGAAGGAGCCCCGGTTACTTTTGCCCGGAGGAGCCCCGGTTACTTTAGCCCGGAGGAGCCCCGCGTGCCTTTGCCGCTCGCCGGAGGAGCCCCGGTTACTTTTGCCTGGAGGAGCCCCGCGTGCCTTTGCCACTCGCCGGAGGAGCCCCGCGTGCCTTTACCGCTCACCGGAGGAGCCCCGCTTACTTTTGCCCGGAGGAAACCCGCGTGCCTTTGCCGCTTGCCGGAGGGGCCCCGGTTACTTTAGCCCGGAGGAGCCCCGCGTGCCTTTGCCGCTCGCCGGAGGAGCCCCGGTTACTTTTGCCCGGAGGAGCCCCGCGTGCCTTTGCCGCTCGCAAGAGGAGCCCCGCGTGCCTTTGCCGCTCGCCGGAGGAGCCCCGGTTACTTTTGCCCGGAGGAGCCCCGGTTACTTTTGCCCGGAGGAGCCCCGCGTGCCTTTGCCGCTCGCTGGAGGAGCCCCGGTTAGTTTTGCGTGGAGGAGCCCCGCATGCCTTTGCCGCTCGCCGGAGGAGCCTCGGTTACTTTTGCGTGGAGGAGCCCCGCGTGCCTTTGCCGCTCGCCGGAGGAGCCCCGGTTACTTTTCCCAGAGGAGCCCCGGTTACTTTTGCCCAGAGGAGCCCCGCGTGCCTTTGCCGCTCGCCGGAGGAGCCCCGGTTACTTTAGCCCGGAGGAGCCCCGCGTGCCTTTGCCGCTCGCCGGACGAGCCCCTGTTACTTTTGCCCGGAGGAGCCCCGCGTGCCTGTGCCGCTCGCCGGACGAGCCCCTGTTACTTTTGCCCGGAGGAGCCCCGCGTGCCTTTGCCGCTTGCTGCAGGAGCCCCTGTTACTTTTGCCCGGAGGAGCCCCGGTTACTTTTGCCCGGAGGAGCCCCGCGTGCCTTTGCCGCTCGCCGGAGGAGCCCCGGTTACTTTTGCCCGGAGGAGCCCCGCGTGCCTTTGCCGCTTGCCGGAGGAGCCCCGCGTGCCTTTGCCGCTTGCCGGAGGAGCCCCGGTTACTTTTGCCCGGAGGAGCCGCGGTTACTTTTGCCCGGTGTAGCCCCGGTTACTTTTGCCCGGAGGAGCCCCGTGTGCCTTTGCCGCTCGCCGGAGGAGCCCCGGTTACTTTTGCCCGGAGGAGCCCCGCGTGCCTTTGCCGCTCGCTGGACGAGCCCCGGTTACTTTTGCCCGGAGGAGCCCCGCGTGCCTTTGCCGCTCGCCGGAGGAGCCCCGCTTACTTTTGCGCGGAGGAGCCCCGCTTACTTTTGCCCGGAGGAGCCCCGCGTGCCTTTGCCGCTCGCCGGAGGAGCCCCGGTTACTTTTGCCCGGAGGAGTCCCGCGTGCCTTTGCCGCTCGCCGGACGAGCCCCGCTTACTTTTCCCCGGTGGAGCCCTGCGTGCCTTTGCCGCTCGCCGGAGGAGCCCCGTTACTTTTGCCCGGAGGAGCCCCGGTTACTTTTGCCCGGAGGAGCCCCGCGTGCCTTTGCCGCTCGCCGGAGGAGCCCCGGTTACTTTTGCCCAGAGGAGTCCCGCGTGCCTTTGCCGCTCGCTGCAGGACCCCCGGTTACTTTTGCCCGGAGGAGCCCCGGTTACTTTAGCCCGGAGGAGCCCCGTGTGCCTTTGCCACTTGCCGGAGGAGCCCCGCCTGCCTATGCTGCTTGCCGGAGGAGCCTCGTGTTCCTTTGCCGCTTGCCGGAGGAGCCCCGGTTACTTTTGCCCGGAGGAGCCCCGCGTGCCTTTACCGCTCGCCGGAGGAGCCCTGGTTCCTTTTGCCCGGAGGAGCCCCAGTTACTTTTGCCCGGAGGAGCCCCGCGTGCCTTTGCCGCTCGCCGGAGGAGCCCCGGTTACTTTAGCCCGGAGGAGCCCCGCGTGCCTTTGCCGCTTGCCGGAGGAGCCCCGGTTACTTTTGCGTGGAGGAGCCCCGCGTGCCTTTGCCGCTCGCCGGAGGAGCCCCGCTTACTTTTGCCAGGAGGAGCCCCGGTTACTTTTGCCCGGAGGAGCCCCGCGTGCCTTTGCCGCTCGCCGGAGGAGCCCCGCGTGCCTTTGCCGCTCGCCGGAGGAGCCCCGCGTGCCTTTGCCGCTCGCCGAAGGACCCCCGGTTACTTTTGCCCGGAGGAGCCGCGGTTACTTTAGCCCGGAGGAGCCCCGCGTGCCTTTGCCGCCCGCCGGAGGAGCCCCGGTTACTTTTGCCCGTAGGAGCCCCGCGTGCCTTTGCCGCTCGCCGGAGGAGCCCCGGTTACTTTTGCCCGGAGGAGCCCCGGTTACTTTAGCCCGGAGGAGCCCCGCGTGCCTTTGCCGCTCGCTGGAGGAGACCCGGTCACTTTTGCGTGGAGGAGCCCCGCACGCCTTTGCCGCTCGCCGGAGGAGCTTCGGTTACTTTTGCGTGGAGGAGCCCCGCGTGCCTTTGCCGCTCGCCGGAGGAGCCCCGCTTACTTTTGCCAGGAGGAGCCCCGGTTACTTTTGCCCGGAGGAGCCCCGCGTGCCTTTGCCGCTCGCCGGAGGAGCCCCGGTTACTTTTGCCCGGAGGAGCCCCGCGTGCCTTTGCCGCTCGCCGGAGGAGCCCCGCGTGCCTTTGCCGCTCGCCGGAGGAGCCCCGGTTACTTTTGCCCGGAGGAGCCCCGCGTGCCTTTGCCGCTCGCCGGAGGAGCCCCGCGTGCCTTTGCCGCTCGCCGAAGGACCCCCGGTTACTTTTGCCCGGAGGAGCCGCGGTTACTTTAGCCCGGAGGAGCCCCGCGTGCCTTTGCCGCCCGCCGGAGGAGCCCCGGTTACTTTTGCCCGTAGGAGCCCCGCGTGCCTTTGCCGCTCGCCGGAGGAGCCCCGGTTACTTTTGCCCGGAGGAGCCCCGCGTGCCTTTGCCGCTCGCCGGAGGAGCCCCGCGTGCCTTTGCCGCTCACCGAAGGAGCCCCGGTTACTTTAGCCCGGAGGAGCCCCGCGTGCCTTTGCCGCTCGCTGGAGGAGACCCGGTCACTTTTGCGTGGAGGAGCCCCGCACGCCTTTGCCGCTCGCCGGAGGAGCTTCGGTTACTTTTGCGTGGAGGAGCCCCGCGTGCCTTTGCCGCTCGCCGGAGGAGCCCCGGTTACTTTTGCCCAGAGGAGCCCCGCGTGCCTTTGCCGCTCGCCGGAGGAGCCCCGCGTGCCTTTGCCGCTCACCGAAGGAGCCCCGGTTACTTTTGCCCGGAGGAGCCCCGGTTACTTTAGCCCGGAGGAGCCCCGCGTGCCTTTGCCGCTCGCCGGAGGAGCCCCGGTTACTTTTGCCTGGAGGAGCCCCGCGTGCCTTTGCCACTCGCCGGAGGAGCCCCGCGTGCCTTTACCGCTCACCGGAGGAGCCCCGCTTACTTTTGCCCGGAGGAAACCCGCGTGCCTTTGCCGCTTGCCGGAGGGGCCCCGGTTACTTTAGCCCGGAGGAGCCCCGCGTGCCTTTGCCGCTCGCCGGAGGAGCCCCGGTTACTTTTGCCCGGAGGAGCCCCGCGTGCCTTTGCCGCTCGCAAGAGGAGCCCCGCGTGCCTTTGCCGCTCGCCGGAGGAGCCCCGGTTACTTTTGCCCGGAGGAGCCCCGGTTACTTTTGCCCGGAGGAGCCCCGCGTGCCTTTGCCGCTCGCTGGAGGAGCCCCGGTTAGTTTTGCGTGGAGGAGCCCCGCATGCCTTTGCCGCTCGCCGGAGGAGCCTCGGTTACTTTTGCGTGGAGGAGCCCCGCGTGCCTTTGCCGCTCGCCGGAGGAGCCCCGGTTACTTTTGCCCAGAGGAGCCCCGCGTGCCTTTGCCGCTCGCCGGAGGAGCCCCGCGTGCCTTTGCCGCTCACCGAAGGAGCCCCGGTTACTTTTGCCCGGAGGAGCCCCGGTTACTTTTGCCCGGAGGAGCCCCGCGTGCCTTTGCCGCTCGCCGGAGGAGCCCCGGTTACTTTTGCCCGGAGGAGCCCCGCGTGCCTTTGCCGCTCGCCGGAGTAGCCCCGGTTACTTTTGCCCGGAGGAGCCCCGCGTGCTTTGCCGCTTGCCGGAGGAGCCCCGGTTACTTTTGCCCGGAGGAGCCCCGCGTGCCTTTGCCGCTCGCCGGACGAGCTCCGGTTACTTTTGCCCGGAGGAGCCCAGCGTGCCTTTGCCGCTCGCCGGAGGAGCCCCGCTTACTTTTGCCCGGAGGAGCCCTGCTTACTTTTGCCCGGAGGAGCCCCGCGTGCCTTTGCCGCTCGCCGGAGGAGCCCCGGTTACTTTTGCCCGGAGGAGCCCCGCGTGCCTTTGCCGCTCGCCGGAGGAGCCCCGCTTACTTTTGCCCGGAGGAGCCCCGGTTACTTTTGCCCGGAGGAGCCCCGGGTACTTTAGCCCGGAGGAGCCCCGCGTGCTTTTGCCGCTCGCCGGAGGAGCCCCGGTAACTTTTGCCCGGAGGAGCCCCGCGTGCCTTTGCCGCTCGCCGGAGGATCCCCCGTTAATTTTGCCCGGAGGAGCGCTGGTTACTTTTGCCCGGAGGAGCCCCGCGTGCCTTTGCCGCTCGCCGGAGGAGCCCCGCTTGCCTTTGCGGCTCGCCGGAGGAGCCCCGCGTACTTTTGCCCGGAGGAGCCCTGGTTACTTTTGCCCGGAGGAGCCCCGCGTGCCTTTTCCGCTCGCCGGAGGAGCCTCGGTTACTTTTGCGTGGAGGAGCCCCGTGTGCCTTTGCCGCTCGCCGGAGGAGCCCCGGTTACTTTTGCCCGGAGGAGCCCCGCGTGCCTTTGCCGCTTGCCGGAGGAGCCCCGCGTGCCTTTGCCGCTTGCCGGAGGAGCCCCGGTTACTTTTGCCCGGAGTAGCCGCGGTTACTTTTGCCCGGTATAGCCCCGGTTACTTTTGCCCGGAGGAGCCCCGCGTGCCTTTGCCGCTTGCCGGAGGAGCCCCGGTTACTTTAGCCCGGAGGAGCCCCGCGTGCCTTTGCCGCTCGCCGGAGGAGCCCCGGTTACTTTTGCCCGGAGAAACCCCGCGTGTCTTTGCCGCTCGCCGGAGGAGCCCCGCGTGCCTTTGCCGCTCGTCGAAGGAGCCCTGCCTGCCTTTGCCGCTTGCCGGAGGAGCCCAGCCTGCCTTTGCCGCTTGCCGGAGGAGCCCCGCGTTCCTTTGCCGCTTGCCGGAGGAGCCCCGCGTGCCTTTGCCGCTCGCCGGAGGAGCCCCGGTTACTTTTGCCCGGAGGAGCCCCGCGTGCCTTTGCCGCTCGCCGGAGGAGCCCCGGTTACTTTTGCCCGGAGGAGCCCCACGTGCCTTTGCCGCTTGCCGGAGGAGCCCCGCGTGCCCTTGCCGCTCGCCGAAGGAGCCCCGCCTGCCTTTGCCGCTTGCCGGAGGAGCTCCGTGTTCCTTTGCCGCTTGCCGGAGGAGCCCCGCGTGCCTTTGCCGCTCGCTGGAGGAGCCCCGGTTACTTTTGCCCAGAGGAGCCCCGCGTGCCTTTAGCGCTCGCCGGAGGAGCCCCGGTTACTTTTGCCCGGAGGAGCCCTGGTTACTTTTTGCCCGGAGGAGCCCCGCTTACTTTTGCCCGGAGGAGCCTCGCGTGCCTTTGCCGCTCGCCGGAGGCGCCCCGGTTACTTTTGCCCGGAGGAGCCCCGCGTGCCTTTGCCGCTCGCCGGAGGAGCCCCGGTTACTTTAGCCCGGAGGAGCCCCGCGTCCCTTTCCCGCTCGCCGGAGGAGCCCCGGTTACTTTTGCCCGGAGGAGCCCCGCGTGCCTTTGCCGCTCGCCGGAGGAGCCCCGCTTACTTTTGCCCGGAGGAGCCTCGGTTACTTTTGCCCGGAGGAGCCCCGCGTGCCTTTGCCGCTCACCGGAGGAGCCCCGGTTACTTTTGCCCGGAGGAGCCCTGGTTACTTTTGCCCGGAGGAGCCTCGGTTACTTTTGCCCGGAGGAGCCCCGCGTGCCTTTGCCGCTCGCCGGAGGAGCCCCGGTTACTTTTGCCCGGAGGAGCCCTGGTTACTTTTGCCCGGAGGAGCCTCGGTTACTTTTGCGCGGAGGAGCCCCGCGTGCCTTTGCCGCTCGCCGGAGGAGCCCCGGTTACTTTTGCCCGGAGGAGCCCCGCGTGCCTTTGCCGCTCGCCGGAGGAGCCCCAGTTACTTTTGCCCGGAGGAGCCCCGCGTGCCTTTGCCGCTCGCCGGAGGAGCCCCGCGTGCCTTTGCCGCTCGCCGAAGGAGCCCCCGTTACTTTTGCCCGGAGGAGCCCCGGTTACTTTTGCCCGGAGGAGCCCCGCGTGCCTTTGCCGGTCGACGGAGGAGCCCCGGTTACTTTTGCCCGGAGGAGCCCCGCGTGCCTTTGCCGCTCGCCGGAGGAGCCCCGGTTACTTTTGCTCGGAGGAGCCCCGCGTCCCTTTGCCGCTCGCCGGAGGAGCCCCGGTTACTTTTGCCCGGAGGAGCCCCGGTTACTTTTGCCCGGAGGAGCCCCGCGTGCCTTTGCCGCTCGCTGGAGGAGCCCCGCATGCCTTTGCCGCTTGCCGGAGGAGCCCCGCTTACTTTTGCCTGGAGGAGCCCCGCGTGCCTTTTCCGCTCGCCGGAGGAGCCCCGGTTACTTTTGCCCGCAGGAGCCCCGCGTGCCTTTGCCGCTCGCTGGAGGAGCCCCGCATGCCTTTGCCGCTTGCCGGAGGAGCCCCGCTTACTTTTGCCTGGAGGAGCCCCGCGTGCCTTTTCCGCTCGCCGGAGGAGCCCCGGTTACTTTTGCCCGGAGGAGCCCCGCGTGCCTTTGCCGCTCGACGGAGGAGCCCCGGTTACTTTTGCCCGGAGGAGCCCCGCGTGCCTTTGCCACTCGCCGGAGGAGCCCCGCGTGCCTTTGCCGCTTGCCGGAGGAGCCCCGGTTACTTTTGCCCGGAGGTGTCGCGGTTACTTTTGCCCGGTGTAGCCCCGGTTACTTTTGCCCGGAGGAGCCCCGCGTGCCTTTTCCGCTCGCCGAAGGAGCCCCGCTTACTTTTGCCCGGAGGAGCCCCGCTTACTTTTGCCCGGAGGAGCCGCGGTTACTTTTGCCCGGTGTAGCCCCGGTTACTTTTGCCCGGAGGAGCCCCGCGTGCCTTTGCCGCTCGCCGGATGAGCCCCGGTTACTTTTGCCCGGAGGAGCCCCGCGTGCCTTTGCCGCTCGCCGGAGGAGCCCCGGTTACTTTTGCCTGGAGGAGCCCCGGTTACTTTTGCCCGGAGGAGCCCCGCGTGCCTTTGCCGCTCGCCGGAGGAGCCCCGGTTACTTTTGCCCGGAGGAGCCCCGGTTACTTTTGCCCGGAGGAGCTCCGCGTGCCTTTGCCGCTCGCCGGAGGAGCCCCGCGTGCCTTTGCCGCTCGCCGGAGGAGCCCCGGTTACTTTTGCTCGGAGGAAGCCATATGTGCCATAGACGCTCGCCGGAGGAGCCCCGATTGCTTTTACCCTAAGAACGCCCCGTGTGCCTTATCAGCTCGCCAGCGCAGCCATGTGTGCCTTTGCCGCTCGCCGGAGTAGCCCCGCGTGCCATGGCCGCTCGCTGATGGAGGGCCAGTTGCTTTTGCCGTGAGGAAGCCCCGCATGCTTTATCCGCTCGCCCGAGGCGCCCCGCGTGCCTTTGCCGCTCGCCGGAGGAGCCCCGCTTACTTTTGCCCGGAGGAGCCCCGGTTACTTTTGCCCGGAGGAGCCCCGGGTACTTTAGCCCGGAGGAGCCCCGCGTGCTTTTGCCGCTCGCCGGAGGAGCCCCGGTAACTTTTGCCCGGAGGAGCCCCGCGTGCCTTTGCCGCTCGCCGGAGGATCCCCCGTTAATTTTGCCCGGAGGAGCGCCGGTTACTTTTGCCCGGAGGAGCCCCGCGTGCCTTTGCCGCTCGCCGGAGGAGCCCCGCTTGCCTTTGCGGCTCGCCGGAGGAGCCCCGCGTACTTTTGCCCGGAGGAGCCCTGGTTACTTTTGCCCGGAGGAGCCCCGCGTGCCTTTTCCGCTCGCTGGAGGAGCCTCGGTTACTTTTGCGTGGAGGAGCCCCGTGTGCCTTTGCCGCTCGCCGGAGGAGCCCCGGTTACTTTTGCCCGGAGGAGCCCCGCGTGCCTTTGCCGCTTGCCGGAGGAGCCCCGCGTGCCTTTGCCGCTTGCCGGAGGAGCCCCGGTTACTTTTGCCCGGAGTAGCCGCGGTTACTTTTGCCCGGTATAGCCCCGGTTACTTTTGCCCGGAGGAGCCCCGCGTGCCTTTGCCGCTTGCCGGAGGAGCCCCGGTTACTTTAGCCCGGAGGAGCCCCGCGTGCCTTTGCCGCTCGCCGGAGGAGCCCCGGTTACTTTTGCCCGGAGAAACCCCGCGTGTCTTTGCCGCTCGCCGGAGGAGCCCCGCGTGCCTTTGCCGCTCGTCGAAGGAGCCCTGCCTGCCTTTGCCGCTTGCCGGAGGAGCCCAGCCTGCCTTTGCCGCTTGCCGGAGGAGCCCCGCGTTCCTTTGCCGCTTGCCGGAGGAGCCCCGCGTGCCTTTGCCGCTCGCCGGAGGAGCCCCGGTTACTTTTGCCCGGAGGAGCCCCGCGTGCCTTTGCCGCTCGCCGGAGGAGCCCCGGTTACTTTTGCCCGGAGGAGCCCCACGTGCCTTTGCCGCTTGCCGGAGGAGCCCCGCGTGCCCTTGCCGCTCGCCGAAGGAGCCCCGCCTGCCTTTGCCGCTTGCCGGAGGAGCTCCGTGTTCCTTTGCCGCTTGCCGGAGGAGCCCCGCGTGCCTTTGCCGCTCGCTGGAGGAGCCCCGGTTACTTTTGCCCAGAGGAGCCCCGCGTGCCTTTAGCGCTCGCCGGAGGAGCCCCGGTTACTTTTGCCCGGAGGAGCCCTGGTTACTTTTTGCCCGGAGGAGCCCCGCTTACTTTTGCCCGGAGGAGCCTCGCGTGCCTTTGCCGCTCGCCGGAGGCGCCCCGGTTACTTTTGCCCGGAGGAGCCCCGCGTGCCTTTGCCGCTCGCCGGAGGAGCCCCGGTTACTTTAGCCCGGAGGAGCCCCGCGTCCCTTTCCCGCTCGCCGGAGGAGCCCCGGTTACTTTTGCCCGGAGGAGCCCCGCGTGCCTTTGCCGCTCGCCGGAGGAGCCCCGCTTACTTTTGCCCGGAGGAGCCCCGCGTGCCTTTGCCGCTCGCCGGAGGAGCCCCGGTTACTTTTGCTCGGAGGAGCCCCGCGTCCCTTTGCCGCTCGCCGGAGGAGCCCCGGTTACTTTTGCCCGGAGGAGCCCCGGTTACTTTTGCCCGGAGGAGCCCCGCGTGCCTTTGCCGCTCGCTGGAGGAGCCCCGCATGCCTTTGCCACTTGCCGGAGGAGCCCCGCTTACTTTTGCCTGGAGGAGCCCCGCGTGCCTTTTCCGCTCGCCGGAGGAGCCCCGGTTACTTTTGCCCGCAGGAGCCCCGCGTGCCTTTGCCGCTCGCTGGAGGAGCCCCGCATGCCTTTGCCGCTTGCCGGAGGAGCCCCGCTTACTTTTGCCTGGAGGAGCCCCGCGTGCCTTTTCCGCTCGCCGGAGGAGCCCCGGTTACTTTTGCCCGGAGGAGCCCCGCGTGCCTTTGCCGCTCGACGGAGGAGCCCCGGTTACTTTTGCCCGGAGGAGCCCCGCGTGCCTTTGCCACTCGCCGGAGGAGCCCCGCGTGCCTTTGCCGCTTGCCGGAGGAGCCCCGGTTACTTTTGCCCGGAGGTGTCGCGGTTACTTTTGCCCGGTGTAGCCCCGGTTACTTTTGCCCGGAGGAGCCCCGCGTGCCTTTTCCGCTCGCCGAAGGAGCCCCGCTTACTTTTGCCCGGAGGAGCCCCGCTTACTTTTGCCCGGAGGAGCCGCGGTTACTTTTGCCCGGTGTAGCCCCGGTTACTTTTGCCCGGAGGAGCCCCGCGTGCCTTTGCCGCTCGCCGGATGAGCCCCGGTTACTTTTGCCCGGAGGAGCCCCGCGTGCCTTTGCCGCTCGCCGGAGGAGCCCCGGTTACTTTTGCCTGGAGGAGCCCCGGTTACTTTTGCCCGGAGGAGCCCCGCGTGCCTTTGCCGCTCGCCGGAGGAGCCCCGGTTACTTTTGCCCGGAGGAGCCCCGGTTACTTTTGCCCGGAGGAGCTCCGCGTGCCTTTGCCGCTCGCCGGAGGAGCCCCGCGTGCCTTTGCCGCTCGCCGGAGGAGCCCCGGTTACTTTTGCTCGGAGGAAGCCATATGTGCCATAGACGCTCGCCGGAGGAGCCCCGATTGCTTTTACCCTAAGAACGCCCCGTGTGCCTTATCAGCTCGCCAGCGCAGCCATGTGTGCCTTTGCCGCTCGCCGGAGTAGCCCCGCGTGCCATGGCCGCTCGCTGATGGAGGGCCAGTTGCTTTTGCCGTGAGGAAGCCCCGCATGCTTTATCCGCTCGCCCGAGGCGCCCCGCGTGCCTTTGCCGCTCGCCGGAGGAGCCCCGCTTACTTTTGCCCGGAGGAGCCCCGGTTACTTTTGCCCGGAGGAGCCCCGGGTACTTTAGCCCGGAGGAGCCCCGCGTGCTTTTGCCGCTCGCCGGAGGAGCCCCGGTAACTTTTGCCCGGAGGAGCCCCGCGTGCCTTTGCCGCTCGCCGGAGGATCCCCCGTTAATTTTGCCCGGAGGAGCGCCGGTTACTTTTGCCCGGAGGAGCCCCGCGTGCCTTTGCCGCTCGCCGGAGGAGCCCCGCTTGCCTTTGCGGCTCGCCGGAGGAGCCCCGCGTACTTTTGCCCGGAGGAGCCCTGGTTACTTTTGCCCGGAGGAGCCCCGCGTGCCTTTTCCGCTCGCCGGAGGAGCCTCGGTTACTTTTGCGTGGAGGAGCCCCGTGTGCCTTTGCCGCTCGCCGGAGGAGCCCCGGTTACTTTTGCCCGGAGGAGCCCCGCGTGCCTTTGCCGCTTGCCGGAGGAGCCCCGCGTGCCTTTGCCGCTTGCCGGAGGAGCCCCGGTTACTTTTGCCCGGAGTAGCCGCGGTTACTTTTGCCCGGTATAGCCCCGGTTACTTTTGCCCGGAGGAGCCCCGCGTGCCTTTGCCGCTTGCCGGAGGAGCCCCGGTTACTTTAGCCCGGAGGAGCCCCGCGTGCCTTTGCCGCTCGCCGGAGGAGCCCCGGTTACTTTTGCCCGGAGAAACCCCGCGTGTCTTTGCCGCTCGCCGGAGGAGCCCCGCGTGCCTTTGCCGCTCGTCGAAGGAGCCCTGCCTGCCTTTGCCGCTTGCCGGAGGAGCCCAGCCTGCCTTTGCCGCTTGCCGGAGGAGCCCCGCGTTCCTTTGCCGCTTGCCGGAGGAGCCCCGCGTGCCTTTGCCGCTCGCCGGAGGAGCCCCGGTTACTTTTGCCCGGAGGAGCCCCGCGTGCCTTTGCCGCTCGCCGGAGGAGCCCCGGTTACTTTTGCCCGGAGGAGCCCCACGTGCCTTTGCCGCTTGCCGGAGGAGCCCCGCGTGCCCTTGCCGCTCGCCGAAGGAGCCCCGCCTGCCTTTGCCGCTTGCCGGAGGAGCTCCGTGTTCCTTTGCCGCTTGCCGGAGGAGCCCCGCGTGCCTTTGCCGCTCGCTGGAGGAGCCCCGGTTACTTTTGCCCAGAGGAGCCCCGCGTGCCTTTAGCGCTCGCCGGAGGAGCCCCGGTTACTTTTGCCCGGAGGAGCCCTGGTTACTTTTTGCCCGGAGGAGCCCCGCTTACTTTTGCCCGGAGGAGCCTCGCGTGCCTTTGCCGCTCGCCGGAGGCGCCCCGGTTACTTTTGCCCGGAGGAGCCCCGCGTGCCTTTGCCGCTCGCCGGAGGAGCCCCGGTTACTTTAGCCCGGAGGAGCCCCGCGTCCCTTTCCCGCTCGCCGGAGGAGCCCCGGTTACTTTTGCCCGGAGGAGCCCCGCGTGCCTTTGCCGCTCGCCGGAGGAGCCCCGCTTACTTTTGCCCGGAGGAGCCTCGGTTACTTTTGCCCGGAGGAGCCCCGCGTGCCTTTGCCGCTCACCGGAGGAGCCCCGGTTACTTTTGCCCGGAGGAGCCCTGGTTACTTTTGCCCGGAGGAGCCTCGGTTACTTTTGCCCGGAGGAGCCCCGCGTGCCTTTGCCGCTCGCCGGAGGAGCCCCGGTTACTTTTGCCCGGAGGAGCCCTGGTTACTTTTGCCCGGAGGAGCCTCGGTTACTTTTGCGCGGAGGAGCCCCGCGTGCCTTTGCCGCTCGCCGGAGGAGCCCCGGTTACTTTTGCCCGGAGGAGCCCCGCGTGCCTTTGCCGCTCGCCGGAGGAGCCCCAGTTACTTTTGCCCGGAGGAGCCCCGCGTGCCTTTGCCGCTCGCCGGAGGAGCCCCGCGTGCCTTTGCCGCTCGCCGAAGGAGCCCCCGTTACTTTTGCCCGGAGGAGCCCCGGTTACTTTTGCCCGGAGGAGCCCCGCGTGCCTTTGCCGCTCGACGGAGGAGCCCCGGTTACTTTTGCCCGGAGGAGCCCCGCGTGCCTTTGCCGCTCGCCGGAGGAGCCCCGGTTACTTTTGCTCGGAGGAGCCCCGCGTCCCTTTGCCGCTCGCCGGAGGAGCCCCGGTTACTTTTGCCCGGAGGAGCCCCGGTTACTTTTGCCCGGAGGAGCCCCGCGTGCCTTTGCCGCTCGCTGGAGGAGCCCCGCATGCCTTTGCCGCTTGCCGGAGGAGCCCCGCTTACTTTTGCCTGGAGGAGCCCCGCGTGCCTTTTCCGCTCGCCGGAGGAGCCCCGGTTACTTTTGCCCGCAGGAGCCCCGCGTGCCTTTGCCGCTCGCTGGAGGAGCCCCGCATGCCTTTGCCGCTTGCCGGAGGAGCCCCGCTTACTTTTGCCTGGAGGAGCCCCGCGTGCCTTTTCCGCTCGCCGGAGGAGCCCCGGTTACTTTTGCCCGGAGGAGCCCCGCGTGCCTTTGCCGCTCGACGGAGGAGCCCCGGTTACTTTTGCCCGGAGGAGCCCCGCGTGCCTTTGCCACTCGCCGGAGGAGCCCCGCGTGCCTTTGCCGCTTGCCGGAGGAGCCCCGGTTACTTTTGCCCGGAGGTGTCGCGGTTACTTTTGCCCGGTGTAGCCCCGGTTACTTTTGCCCGGAGGAGCCCCGCGTGCCTTTTCCGCTCGCCGAAGGAGCCCCGCTTACTTTTGCCCGGAGGAGCCCCGCTTACTTTTGCCCGGAGGAGCCGCGGTTACTTTTGCCCGGTGTAGCCCCGGTTACTTTTGCCCGGAGGAGCCCCGCGTGCCTTTGCCGCTCGCCGGATGAGCCCCGGTTACTTTTGCCCGGAGGAGCCCCGCGTGCCTTTGCCGCTCGCCGGAGGAGCCCCGGTTACTTTTGCCTGGAGGAGCCCCGGTTACTTTTGCCCGGAGGAGCCCCGCGTGCCTTTGCCGCTCGCCGGAGGAGCCCCGGTTACTTTTGCCCGGAGGAGCCCCGGTTACTTTTGCCCGGAGGAGCTCCGCGTGCCTTTGCCGCTCGCCGGAGGAGCCCCGCGTGCCTTTGCCGCTCGCCGGAGGAGCCCCGGTTACTTTTGCTCGGAGGAAGCCATATGTGCCATAGACGCTCGCCGGAGGAGCCCCGATTGCTTTTACCCTAAGAACGCCCCGTGTGCCTTATCAGCTCGCCAGCGCAGCCATGTGTGCCTTTGCCGCTCGCCGGAGTAGCCCCGCGTGCCATGGCCGCTCGCTGATGGAGGGCCAGTTGCTTTTGCCGTGAGGAAGCCCCGCATGCTTTATCCGCTCGCCCGAGGCGCCCCGTGTGCCTTTGCCACTCGCCGGAGGAGCCGTGGTTGCATTTGCCCCGAGGGAGCCCCTCCTGCCTGATCTGATACGTAATATGCTGGAAAATTCTTTTGACTTTGATTTTACTTCAGTTCTGCAGCTTCTCAGCCTGTGTCTGGAACAGGAAATTAAGAGATTGATTGTAATATCCTGTAATTAGATCTGGCCTGAAGAAGTTGGTACCGCATACATTTGTATTTGCACTGATAGATCCACCTGTACAAAGCCTTGTGCCTTTCAAAAATATCTATATATTTTTACGTAATCTGCAGTGCATATTAACTCATTTTTCCCTCACTTGATTGGACATTTAGGCTGCTGCCATTGTTTTCTCCTTTGCCAATTCAGTGCTACAGTGTCTGTGCGTAGCAGTCAGGGGTGAACCACGAGTACGATTGTTTTCATTAATCTCACTCGGGCCTGCTAAACTTTAGAAATGTTGCTAATAATTTTAACAGAATTACAGAAACGTCTTCAGTGGCTGAGAATGCTTTTGCACAGTAACCTTAATAAACAAAACGTGTACCGTGCACAAACTCTACAAAGTGCAAGCTTTAGTTATTAAGCATGAAATTTCGGTGTTTGCTGAGCTCCTCGCATCTTTACGGTGCTAGTTATGTGTGAAAGGTGCTAGGACTGACTCAAGTACTTAATCTTTGCCTAAAACCACAAGCCTGCTATTCACAGACAAACACGTGAAGAAAAGGCTGTACCCTACATGGTTTGTCTCACTTACATAACGCAAGCTGCCAGCTTTTGTATTTTGCAATATTCCCCGCGGCCCCCTCTCCCCCCACCCCCCCTGCCCGGAGCAGGAATCACAAGTGTTCTGAACTCAGATAATCGGTATTCTGTTGGCTGTATCTGTCCTCTGTAATTTCTTACAAAGTCATAGTTTAGAGTTCTTAAGAGGAACGTATGCATGTCCTTTTTCCTCCTGAAGCTGCAGGTCACGCCAACACAACAGCTGTAACTTTCTACTGAAGTGTTCATGTCTAATAAGAATGGGAAATATTTATTTTTCTTCTCTTGTAAATTGACAATGGAAACAATAGTGTGTGCTATATTCTTTATACACAGTCGTTGCTACATAGAACTGACGGGACAAAAAGTAAAGCCGTTGCAAATAAGCGCTTGAGCCTGCGCTGCTGAGCAGTTTGAAACAAACGGCTTCTTTCGACTTGCCTTGTGCATTTTAGTATTTAAAGTTTGTTAGTCCTGCACAAACAGCACAGTAATGATTAGGTATCTGGAAGCTGGCTTTTATTAAAAAAAAATTAAAATTACACCAGAATTTGGAAGTATGTGAGCTGTGTTTTTGGAGGGAGGGGGCACTGAACCTGAGTCTTGACATCAGGATCCTGTGGCTGTTATCTGATACAGCAAGTCTAGGTGAGGAATCTATGTGATTAATTCTTTCTTTTTTTTTTTTTTTTCCCCCTCATTTGTATATCCCTGTGGGGTTCTCTTGACAGGTCTTGGGGGCTTTGCCAACAGATGTGAAATGCCTGCCAGAGTCATGTGTGTCAACTGCTCGTGAATGCTGGGCAGCGTGTCCACAGCTATGTTGAACATGACAGCTGTTTTGTGTGGGGGTGGTTTAAAAGTTCTGCTGTCTGAAGCGCCCTCTCGAACTGATCACGCTGTGATGCGGAGAAGGGCTTAGGCATCCTTAAAAATGTGTTTCCCAAACTTCAGATGGTCCAAGAAAAGCATTTGCCTATTCTCTTTGCGGGGTGGAGGTGCAAATAAATACCCCCGCTGTGGTGACAATTTCACAAGATAGTTATGAGTAAGTTGTACCAGCAACTTGCTCCAAGCCTGAGTAGGCTGAAACAAGAAGTTCTGCTGCGTCATTTCTTAGAGCTGAGCCCGCAGCTTGGCCACGGGCAACAGCTGTTCTGCCACAGCCAGCAGGGCCACGCAGCAGGGATGCAGGGAACCAAAGGGCAGGGTTGTGGGACCTGGCGGGAGGAATTACGTTCAGCTCATACCCTCCCCAAAACCGCCTCTTGTAAGGAAGTGCTGTGGTGACGAGCAAAGACAGGGCTGTCCACCTGTATTGTTCTGGGGGTGTCCATCAGCTGCTGGTAAGAGACTTCATCCGAGGGGGAAAAAATGATTCCTGAAAGAGAGACTCGCCTTGCTGAATGTAGTTCCTTGAGGGAAACTCTGTGGTGTGGCCCAAGGGATTTTAGGTTAATTTATTGTGAAATTGTTCCATCCCTGCACCTTCACAGGAGCACGCACTGGTGTCCAGCTGGGCGCAGGCTCCTTGGGAACGCAGGATTTCTGCCGAGACCGCAACGCAACCTGACTGCCCTGGCAGCTGCTCTCCCGCATGGCAGCAGCAGGTCACGAAGGGAAGCACATTCTCTGGTGAAAGGCAGCTGTCAGTGTTCTACTCAGCCAGTGCGTAAATCTGCACTGCACAGGTTGTTTAGTGCCTCTGTTACCGAAATCCGGAATAAAACTCCTTAACAGCAGTGAGAAGTTGAGAAGCGGGCACTTCTTTATTGCAGCGCTGGGCGCACGGGGGATCGCTCCACCTAGCGTGCGCGCCTGTCTGATTCAATAGCACTGTTAAATACACATTCGCTATGCATATTCAATAGATTTACGAGATATTGTCATGCATAAACATCAACATTCCGAGAAATCATCATAATACGCCTCCTCCCATTTATGCATGCTAAGTAATTTGAGTCGGGGGTCTTTTGGTGGTCTCGGGGGTCGTCAGAAGGCCCCCTCCTCAAATTTGTCGGTTGAACCCCTCCTTGAAATCTCCATATACAGTTCTGAGAACAAGGTCGCCTTGCCGTTAAATCTTCTGGCTTGAAAGCGACGGCTCAAGGCCCCAGCTGCATAACCGGTGCCTAACTACCCCGACATATGGAACTAATTGTCTAGGATAAGGATATGTTACCTTTCTCAGATAAGGGAGTTTTATGTTTCTTTTCTGGCTTGGAAGTGACGGCTCAAGGCCCCAGCTGCATAACTGGTGCCTAGTTCTACCGCTATCCAGGTTTGCAACACTTTGGAGGTTTTGCAACATTTTCCCCCCTTTGAACGTTTTGAAAATAATTTCAATACTTTCACCCTATTAATTACAATAGAAGTTATCATAACTTGGGGAATCTCTGTTACTGACTCTTCATTTCCTGTCTTGTCACTGCCTGGATAATCATGCGGTTAAAAGAAGTCTTGCGACTAATCTGTCGCCTGTTCATCAACTTGTGATTCAGCTGCAGCCTTTGACCAAGCCTCCCACCATTATCACTTCCCAGACTAAAACCCACTTTCCCAAAATCCCATAATAACATCTACGGTTAAACATGTTTCACAGTTAGTTTCAATGTTTTGGGATCTCTATTTACAATCTGCCAGGACGTAGGAGCCTTCTTTATCCGGGTGTAATGGATCCATGCGTCGGATTCAGCAATCTTGATGGCAGTGAAAGTAGTCAACAGTACTTGAAAGGGGTCCCTTCCAACGTTCTCGAAGGGGTTCAGAGGTCCACGTCTTCACATAGACATAATCACCTGGTTGGAAGTCATGTACTGGATTCTCCAAGGACAGAGGTCTGTTCCAAACAACTGCACTCTGAAGTGCGGTTAAAGTTTTCCCTAAAGAAAGCAGATCATTATAGACATCTTGTTTCCCTTTTAAATGCATATCCAAATTTGGCTGTGGTGATTCATCAGGTTTTCCATATAGCAACTCATAGGGACTGACTAATATTCCTCTCTTTGGCTGGACCTGAATTCGTAACAGGGCCAACGGGAGCGCTTGGGGCCATTTTAAATTAGTTTCTTGACAAATTTTGCTAATTTGCCTTTTCAGTATTTGCTTCATCCGCTCCACCTTTCCACTAGACTGTGGTCTCCATGGTGTATGCAAATCCCAGGTAATTCCCAGAATTTTACTAACACCTTGGACCACCTCTGCAACAAAATGGGGACCTCTGTCAGAAGAGATTCCAATAGGTACTCCAAACCTTGGGATAATCTCTTGAAGCAACCATTTAATGACTTCCTTTGCCCGATTGGTGCGACAAGGAAAGGCTTCTGGCCATCCTGTAAAAGTATCAACCCCTACCAGAACGTACCGATACCCATTTTGTCGAGGCAATTCTGAAAAATCGATTTGTCAATAGTCTCCTGCTTCCGTACCTGGTTTCAACTTTCCCATTTGAACCTTTTTCTTTACTACTGGATTGTTTTGTAAGCATGTCTCACATTTTGCAGTTGTCATTTTAGCCATTCCCAACATCTTTAGTGACACTACTTGCTTCTTTAATAAGGCCACCAATGCTTCTGCCCCCCAATGACATTCCTTATGTTTTGTGTGTATTATTTCCCTCGTCAGCAATGGCGGGATTATTACTTGGCCTGATGCCGTTACCCACCATCCCGCTGGATTTTTCTTAGCATTTAATAATTTTCCTAATTTCTCATCCTCTTCTGAGTATTTAGGCCTTTCCCTTGGTAGAGCAATGGTTTTAGTGGGAATCACGGCCAGTTGCAAGACATTTCTTTTGGCTGCACTTTTAGCTGTCCGATCTGCTAGCCTGTTCCCGGGATACAGCTTCTCTTGTACTGCCTGATTGATGTGCTTTACCGTGCATGATTGCCACTGCAGTTGGTTTCTGGACTGCTCGTAGCAGATGCAAAATTTCTTCTTTATACTTAATGTCCGATCCTTGTGAGGATAATAATCCTCTTTCTTTCCACAAAATTCCATGGACGTGTACCACACCAAGTGCATACTTGGAATCAGTCCAAATATTCACTCTCTTTCCTTCCCTTAATTCCAAGGCTTTGGTTAAAGCTACCAGTTTTGCTCTCTGAGCTGAGGTGGTGTTGGGTAAAGCATTTGCTTCTATAACAGCTTTCTCAGTTGTTACCGCATATCCTGCGTAGCGAGTCCCGTTCTCAACAAAACTGCTACCATCTGTGTACAGCTCCCAGTCCGGATTGTCCAGAGGTACGTCTTTTAGATCCTCCCGACTGGAGTACACGTGTTCAATGGTTGCTAAGCAGTCGTGTTCCAGTTGCCCTTCTTCCTGTACTGAACTCAAAAAGACTGCAGGATTAATCAGGTTAGTGGTTTTCAATATTGCATCATCCTGTTCCATCAAAATCACTTGATATTTCACCATTCTGCTCGGGGATAACCAATGACCCCCCTTTTGTTCCAACACTGATATCACCATGTGGGGTACATATACCACCATTGTTTTTCCCCAAGTCAATTTACGAGCCTCCTGTATTAGCATCACAGTAGCTGCAACCGCTCTCAGACAAGCAGGCCAGCCTTTACTTACAAAGTCCAGTTGTTTGGAGAAGTATCCAACCGAGCGCTTCCAACTTCCCACCTTCTGAGTCAGTACTCCCAAGGCGATATGTTGTCTCTCGTGTACAAACAGCTGGAAGTCTTTGGTCAAATCCGGAAGTCCCAAGGCTGGTGCTGTCATCAAAGCTTGTTTTAAGCTTCGAAAGGCTCGTTGCTGGTCTGGACCCCATTCGAATGGTGGACCTTTAAGAGCTTCATATAATGGCTTAACCAGCAGACCATAGTTCATTATCCACAGCCGACACCACCCAGTCATTCCCAAAAATGTTCTTAACTCGTGGGTATTCCTTGGTTCTGGGGTACTGCAAATTGCGTCTTTACGATCTGTCCCCAGTCGTCTGAAGCTGCCTTGTCCTGGTTTCAGCAGGGATGGAGTTAATTTTCTTCTCAGTAGCTGGTGTGTTTTGGATTTTGTGTGTGAAGAATGTTGATAAAAACATTCTGATGATACGAGTTGTTGTGAATGAGACCAAGGACACTGTCTGGCTTTCCAAGTCTCGTTAAGGTCGCGTTAACGTGCAGATGCGGGAAGCTGGGCAAAAGACAGACAGAATAATTGATCCAAACTGGCCAAAGAGAGTATTCCATGCCATAAACGTCATGCTCAGTATATAAGTGGGGGTTGCCCATGGGAGGGGGCATCATTTTCAGTTATTCCTTTTCTTGTCGGGTATCCGTTCGGGCACCCTTGGCATTCTTTTCTTCTCTCTTGCTTGCTGGCATCGTTCCCTCTACCTTGCTAGCTTGCTCTCCCCCTTTGCTTGCTGCTCGGTGTTGTTCCTGTGATCGCTGCTCAGGACGGGCTGCGTCGGTCATTCGGACATTGGGTGGTGAGAAGTTGTACATTGTTCATTTTGTATATTTTGTATATATTAATATTCTTATATCCTGTTAGCTTTGTAGTTTTTAGTATTTTTAGTAAACTGTTTTTATCTCAACCCACGAGTTTTCCTTTCTTCCCAATTTCTCTCCCCTGTCCCACTAGGTAGGGGCAGGGTGAATAAGAAACTGTGTGGTGATCCGGGCTAAACCACCACAGTCTTTTTGGCGCCCAACGTGGGGCAACAAGGGGCCTCACTAGATCAGTCGTGAGATCATCGGACCTTAGTCTGAGGATCCAAGGTTCAAGCCCCGGTCAGTCCCGAAGGGTTGAGATAAGGACAGGTTTGAACACAGTGTGTTGAAAACAGATTTGTTACAAGTGTTCATTAAGCCGGTTTGGTCATCGCTGGGCACAATGTTATTTTATTTGTTCTCGCAGTTGTTTTTAGAGCTGTACTGGATAGCACCCTACTTGCCGTATTTTCTGTTTGTCGGTGTTTGTGCACGCTTTATCAATGATGTGTGTTGGATCAAAGGTATCGTTCTGCTGTGCTATGCGGCACTGATTTGTTTAGTGAGATTGCTGGTAACGGGACCATTTTCATATCTGTACTCAATGGCGGTGGGCAGTGTGCAGAGCGAGGAGGCAGAGGCAGCTCCACCCGGGTATTTCGGGAGCCATCTTGTGGGTGTTGTTTGGAACTATACCTGTTGTTTTGTTCCGGGAAGCCAGGCCACGGGGGGAACATCTGTTTACAGCTTTCCCCACCTCACCAAGCTAATTTCAACAGCTTTTGAGAATTTTGAATACCCTTTTTATACCCCTACCACCATGTTCATGGTGACAAGTCTCTTGCAGCTATCTCAGATCTTGATATTGATGAAGTTTAAACAGTTTTTTAAAAGTATTATGGCTCCTCCAATCCCCGCAACAGACACTGTGGCTACTCAAACTGCTGCTACAAATACTGCAGCTACTTCAGCTGCTACGGCAGGTGCTGCAGCTACCCCAGCCCCTGCTACGGGCACTGTGATTGCTTCAGCCCCCACGCCAGACACTGTGGCTACTCAAACCTCGGCAAGCAGTACCAAAGAGAAACTGAAAAACCAATCATCTACACCAGTATCAGTTGCCCCTGTACATAAGAAATACACCAAAAAATCAGTTCGCATAGTGAAAGATGATGATGAACCAGGCCCATCACATGATCAGGGAGAGGCAGAAGGGGAGGTAGTCACCCGATCCCTATCCCTGAGTGAGCTGCGAGATATGCGAAAAGATTTCAGCCGTAATCAAGGTGAGCAACTTGTCACCTGGTTGCTCCGATGCTGGGACAGAGGGGCCAGTAGCCTGGAATTAGAAGGCAGGGAAGCCAGGCAGCTGGGATCTCTGTCTAGGGAAGCAGCCATTGACAGGGCAATTGGAAGAGAGTCAGCAGCCTGCAGCCTCTGGAGGCGACTCCTGTCAGGTGTGAGGGACAGGTATTTCTTTAAGGAAGATATTGTATGCCACCCAAGCAAGTGGACCACCATGGAGAGAGGTATCCAGTTTCTGAGGGAATTAGCTGTTCGGGAGCTGATTTATCATAACCTGGATGACCCACGGACATCCGTAGATCCAGATGAAATTGAATGTACCCGACCCATGTGGCGGAAATTTGTACAGAGTGCACCATCATCGTATGCCAACTCATTGGCAGCAATGAGTTGGAAAGATGATGAGATGCCACCAGTACGTGCAGTGGCTAACCAGCTCCGACAATATGAAGACAATCTCTCTTCCCCGATGCGGGCCTGTGTCTCAGCTATAGAAAGACTGACTGAGAAATCTGAAAGCCAGTTTGAAAAACTGTTAGAAAAACTATCTGAGGTGTGTGAGAAACTCGAAGATTCTTGCTCCCCACCTGCACGGACTAATATCTCAGCTATTAGAAGAAGACCTCATCCTCCTCCTGCTCAAGGGAGACGGTACACCCGACGAGATGACCTATGGTTTACCTTGCGTGACCAAGGAGAGGATATGAGGAAGTGGGATGGAAAGCCTACCTCGGCCCTAGAAGCACGTGTACGTGAGTTGCGAGGTAAAACAATCACAAAGGGAGGTTCTTCCAGGCAATTTGCTGCTCCAGTCTCCAGTGGGCAGTTCCCCAGACAGCGTAGAAGGGCTGATCTCACCTCTGATCCTACGGAAGGAACTTCTGATTCATATTCACAGAAAGTGAACAGAAAATATTACAAACAGGACTAGAGGGGCCCTGCCTCCAGCCAGGCGGAGGAGCGGGACAACAGAGTTTATTGGACTGTATGGATTAAATGGCCTGGCACATCAGACCCACAAAGGTATAAAGCTCTAGTAGACACTGGTGCACAGTGTACTCTAATACCATCAAGCTATAAAGGGGCACAACCCATTTGTATTTCTGGAGTGACAGGAGGATCCCAAGAGCTGACTGTATTGGAGGCTGAAGTAAGTTTGACTGGGAATGAGTGGCAAAAGCACCCCATAGTGACTGGCCCAGATGCTCCATGCATTCTTGGTATAGATTACCTCAGGAGTGGGTATTTCAAAGACCCAAAAGGGCACCGGTGGGCTTTTGGTATAGCCACCGTGGAGACAGAGAAAAATAAACAGCTGTCCATCTTGCCCAGACTTTCAAAGGACCCTTCCGTTGTGGGAAAGCTGAAGGTTGAAGAACAAAAGGTACCAATTGCTACTACCACGGTGCACCGGCGGCAATATCGCACCAACCGAGACTCCATAATCCCCATCCTCAAGCTGATTCGTCGACTGGAGAGCCAGGGAGTGATCAGCAAGTCCCGCTCACCCTTTAACAGTCCCATATGGCCAGTGCGAAAATCTAATGGAGAATGGAGACTAACAATGGACTATCGTGGCCTAAATGAGGTTACACCACCAATGAGTGCTGCCGTGCCAGACATGCTAGAACTTCAGTATGAACTGGAGTCAAAAGCAGCCAAGTGGTATGCCACCATCGATATTGCCAATGCGTTCTTCTCCATTCCTCTGGCACCAGAATGCAGGCCACAGTTTGCTTTCACTTGGGGGGGTGTCCAGTACACCTGGAATCGACTGCCCCAGGGGTGGAAACACAGCCCCACCATTTGCCATGGACTGATCCAGACTGTATTAGAAAAGGGTGGAGCTCCAGAACACCTGCAGTACATTGATGACATCATTGTATGGGGCAACACAGCAGAAGAAGTTTTTGAGAAAGGGGAGAAAATAATCCAAATCCTTCTGAAAGCCGGTTTTGCAATAAAACAAAGCAAAGTCAAGGGGCCTGCACAAGAGATCCAGTTTTTAGGAGTAAAGTGGCAAGATGGACGTCGTCACATTCCAATGGATGTGGTCAACAAAATCACAGCTATGGCTCCACCAGCTAACAAAAAGGAAACACAAGCCTTTTTAGGTGTTGTGGGTTTCTGGAGAATGCATATTCCAAATTACAGTATGATTGTAAGCCCTCTCTATGAAGTGACTCGAAAGAAGAATGATTTTAAATGGGGCCCTGAACAACGACAAGCCTTTGAACAAATTAAACAGGAGATTGTTCATGCAGTAGCCCTTGGGCCAGTCCGGACAGGACAAGATGTTAAAAACATCCTCTACACCGCAGCCGGGGAGAATGGCCCTACCTGGAGTCTTTGGCAGAGAACATCAGGAGAGACTCGAGGTCGACCCCTAGGCTTTTGGAGCCGGGGATATAGAGGATCCGAGGACCGCTATACTCCAACTGAAAAAGAGATACTGGCAGCATACGAAGGAGTTCGAGCTGCTTCAGAAGTGATTGGTACTGAAGCACAGCTCCTCCTGGCACCCCGATTGCCAGTGTTGGGCTGGATGTTCAAAGGGAAGGTCCCCTCTACACATCATGCAACTGATGCCACGTGGAGTAAATGGGTTGCACTGATCACACAGCGAGCCCGAATAGGAAACCCCAATCGCCCAGGAATCTTAGAAGTGATCACAGATTGGCCAGAAGGCAAAGATTTTGGAATGCCGCCAGAGGAAGAGGTGACACGTGCTGAAGAAGCCCCACCATACAACAACCTCCCAGAAAATGAGAGGCGATATGCTTTGTTCACTGATGGATCCTGTCGTATTGTAGGAAAACATCGAAAGTGGAAAGCTGCTGTGTGGAGTCCTACACGACGAGTGGCAGAAGCCACTGAAGGCCAAGGTGAATCAAGTCAGTTTGCAGAGGTGAAAGCCATCCAGCTGGCTTTAGACATTGCTGAACGGGAAAAATGGCCAAAGCTCTATCTCTACACTGACTCATGGATGGTGGCAAATGCTCTGTGGGGGTGGTTAAAGCAATGGAAACAGAGCAACTGGCAGCGCAGAGGCAAACCCATCTGGGCTGCCGCACTGTGGCAAGATATTGCTGCCCGGTTAGAGAAGCTTGTTGTAAAAGTACGTCACGTAGATGCTCACATACCCAAGAGTCGAGCCACTGAAGAACATCAAAACAACCAGCAAGTGGATCAGGCTGCTAAGATTAAAGTTTCCCAAGTGGACTTAGACTGGCAACACAGAGGTGAACTATTTTTAGCTCGGTGGGCCCATGACACCTCAGGTCATCAAGGAAGAGACGCAACATACAAATGGGCTCGTGATCGAGGGGTGGATTTAACCATGGACACTATTGCACAGGTTATCCACGACTGTGAGACATGCGCTGCAATTAAGCAAGCCAAGCGGCTAAAGCCTCTTTGGTATGGAGGACGATGGCTGAAATACAAATATGGAGAGGCCTGGCAGATTGATTACATCACACTCCCACAAACTCGCCAAGGCAAGCGCTATGTGCTTACAATGGTGGAAGCAACCACTGGGTGGCTAGAGACATATTCTGTACCCCATGCCACCGCCCGAAACACCATCTTGGGCCTTGAGAAGCAAGTTCTCTGGCGACATGGCACTCCAGACAGAATAGAGTCAGACAATGGGACTCATTTCCGAAACAACCTCATAGATACCTGGGCCAAAGAGCATGGCATTGAGTGGGTATATCACATCCCCTATCACGCACCAGCCTCTGGAAAGATTGAACGGTACAATGGACTGCTGAAAACTACACTGAAAGCAATGGGTGGTGGAACCTTCAAAAACTGGGACAAACACTTAGCAAAAGCCACTTGGTTAGTCAACACTCGGGGATCCATCAATCGAGCTGGCCCTGCCCAATCTGAACTTTTACATACTGTAGATGGTGATAAAGTTCCTGTGGTGCATGTAAGGAATATGTTGGGGAAAACAGTCTGGGTTATTCCTCCTCTGGGCAAAGGCAAACCCATCCGTGGGATTGCTTTCGCTCAAGGACCTGGATGTACTTGGTGGGTGATGCGGGAGGATGGGGAAGTCCGATGTGTACCTCAAGGAGATTTGATTCTAGGTGAAAATAGCCAATAATTTGAACTGTATATAATCATGTCTGTAGTTCTTTTATGTTCTATCAGAGGTAGTGCAGCAAGAATCACACTCAACAGTGAAGAACAAGCTTTGATGAAACCGAGCGATGTGCAGCAGTGATGGAGTCAGAACTGGTGACCAACAACTTCCTCGAGATCAACCTCTTCAACTTGCAGACCATGGACGTGATACACCAGCCGCGCCAGAGGTACCAGCTACGAGTTCCAGATGCAGTATGTAACAACTTCACACTACATACCATCTCTCCTGCCCTGAGAGACTGCTATCACAGATGGAGCCCAAAGTCATGGACTAAATTAACTCAACAGACTTTGGAGGGATAGCTCATAGATCGAGATAGTGATATCTGTGTGTATATCTATAAGCATGACGTAAATGGTATGGAATAAGGGGTGGATACTGTCCTGGTTTCAGCAGGGATGGAGTTAATTTTCTTCTCAGTAGCTGGTGTGTTTTGGATTTTGTGTGTGAAGAATGTTGATAAAAACATTCTGATGATACGAGTTGTTGTGAATGAGACCAAGGACACTGTCTGGCTTTCCAAGTCTCGTTAAGGTCGCGTTAACGTGCAGATGCGGGAAGCTGGGCAAAAGACAGACAGAATAATTGATCCAAACTGGCCAAAGAGAGTATTCCATGCCATAAACGTCATGCTCAGTATATAAGTGGGGGTTGCCCATGGGAGGGGGCATCATTTTCAGTTATTCCTTTTCTTGTCGGGTATCCGTTCGGGCACCCTTGGCATTCTTTTCTTCTCTCTTGCTTGCTGGCATCGTTCCCTCTACCTTGCTAGCTTGCTCTCCCCCTTTGCTTGCTGCTCGGTGTTGTTCCTGTGATCGCTGCTCAGGACGGGCTGCATCGGTCATTCGGACATTGGGTGGTGAGAAGTTGTACATTGCTCATTTTGTATATTTTGTATATATTAATATCCTTATATCCTGTTACCTTTGTAGTTTTTAGTATTTTTAGTAAACTGTTTTTATCTCAACCCACGAGTTTTCCTTTCTTCCCAATTTCTCTCCCCTGTCCCACTAGGTAGGGGCAGGGTGAGTAAGAAACTGTGTGGTGATCCGGGCTAAACCACCACATGCCTGCAAGAAAGTACTGAAGCCACCTGTGAGAAAATAATGAGGCCGCCTGTGAGAAAGTAAACGAAGCAACCTTGAGAAGAAGGAAAACAGCTGGCATACGTGACTGGGGGCTGAACGTGAAGCAGGGTGCAGGTAGAGAGAGCCGTGCGCGTGAACAAAGAGACTTAAGGAATCATATTTTAGCTAGGAGCGCGTGCATGATACAGTTAACCAATTAGTAGAGAGCTTGCGCATGATACGGAATTAGAAGGGCTATATTAACCGGGATGTATCAACAATAAATTGGCATTTGCTTGATCATATTGGTCGTCAGCAGTGTCCGTGACTTCCGCGTCAGCAGTACTCATCTGACCAAAGGTGGATGTGTCTAGTGTGGACACCCATATCCGAGCCAGCCTTGGTCCCGTTTTTCGGCCACACAACACGGAGTTAGTCTGTATAAGCAGGGAGTTCAAGGTCCTGTTTAACTTCTCCTAAAGGACAGCTTTATCGATTTGGTCAGAAAGATCACGCAGCAGATTCACGGCTTTTATTCATTCCGCCTCCTTTAAAACAAAGTCGGACCTTAGTCCACTTGTGCAGGCGGAGACGATTACAGCTCCATTACAGGCACCCAAGTGAGGTCAGATAAGTTACAGCCCATCTCTGCTCTATCCCGTTTGGCTCCAGACCGTGAACTGACATCTCCCTCCCCTCCAAAACCGCTCCCATAAGCCCCAGAAGACGGGGAACGGCAGATTCACCTCGTAAAGCCCCTCCACTTCCTATGAGCAACGGGACCAGTCAGCTGCTGAAGGTTGTCTAAGGAGACCTGTAGATTCCAGCTTCACCCCTCTGAATCACAGATGCAAAAGGATTTCTGCCAGGCAGAGGAGCTCCAACGGGAGGACCTACTGGCTGCGGGTCCATTGGCCCAACTGGGAGGAAACATTCCAAAACTGCCATGGGGACCCAAACATTCCAAAGAATGCAGGAGGGGGCGGGGCTATGCAAATGACGGATCCCCCAACAGCCGCTTCCACCCCACCGCCACCCACCAGACCTCAAAGCGCTGGTTGCCTTCCAGACCTCACAGCCGCGACTGTGACAACACACCAAGCCTTTGCAGGGTGACACCCCTCCACGCTCAACTCTGCGAGCCCCGCGTCCTTTTGCCCCGAGGGAGCCCCGCGTCCTCTTGCCGCTCTCCGGAGGAGCCCCGCGTCCTTCTTCTGCTCGCCGCAGGAGTCCCGCGTCCTTTTTCTCCTCGCCAAAGGAGCCCTGCGTCCTTTTTCCCCTCGCCGGAGGAGCCCCGCGTGTTTTTCCGCTTGCCGGAGGAGCCCCGCGTCCTTTTTCTGCTCGCCGGAGGAGCCCCGCGTGTTTTTCTGCTCGCCGGAGGAGCCCCGCGTCCTTTTTCTGCTCGCCGGAGGAGCCCCGCATGTTCTTCTGCTCGACGGAGGAGCCCCACGTCCTTTTTCCGCTCGCCGGAGGAGCACCGCGTCCTTTTTCCCCTCGCCGGTGGAGCCCCGCGTCCTTTTGCCGCTCGCCGGAGGAGCCCCGCGTCCTTTTGCTGCTCGCCAGAGGAGCCCCACGTCCTTTTTCCCCTCGCCGGAGGAGCCCCACGTCCTTTTTCCCCTCGCCGGAGGCGCCCCGCGTCCTTTTGCCGCTCGCCGGAGGAGCCCCACGTCCTTTTTCCCCTTGCCGGAGGCGCCCCGCGTCCTTTTTCCCCTCGACGGAGGAGCCTCGCGTCCTTTTTCCGCTCGCCGGAGAAACCCCGCGTCCTTTTTCCCCTCGCTGGAGGAGCCCCGCGTCCTTTTTCCCCTCGCCGGTGGAGCCCCGCGTCCTTTTGCCGCTCGCCGGAGGAGCCCCGCGTCCTTTTTCCCCTCGCCGGAGGAGCCCCGCGTGTTTTTCTGATCGCCGGAGGAGCCCCGTGTCCTTTTGCCGCTCGCTGGAGGAGGAGCCCCGCGTCCTTTTTCCCCTTTCCTGAGGAGCCCCGCGTTTTTTTTCCCGTCGCCGGAGGAGCCCCGCGTCCTTTTTCCCCTCGCTGGAGGAGGAGCCCCGCGTCCTTTTTCCCCTTTCCTGAGGAGCCCCGCGTTTTTTTTCCCGTCGCCGGAGGAGCCCCGCGTCCTTTTTCCCCTCGCCGGAGGAGCCCCGCGTCCTTTTTCCCCTGCCCGGAGGAGCCCCGCGTCCTTTTTCCGCTCGCCGGAGGAGCCCCGCGTCCTTTTTCCCCTCGCCGGAGGAGCCCCGCATCCTTTTTCCCCTGCCTGGAGGAGCCCCGCGTCCTTTTGCTGCTCGCCGGAGGTGCCCCGCGTCCTTTTTCCCCTTTCCTGAGGAGCCCCGCGTCCTTTTTCCCCTCGGCGGATGAGCCCCACGTCCTTTTTCCCCTCGCCGGAGGAGCCCCGCGTTCTTTTTCCCCTCGCCGGTGGAGCCACGCGTCCTTTTTCCCCTCGCCGGAGGAGCCCGGCGTCCTTTTTCCCCTTTCCTGAGGAGCCCCGCGTTTTCTTTTCCCGTCGCCGGAGGAGCCCCGCGTCCTTTTGCCGCTCGCCGGAGGAGCCCCGCGTCCTTTTTCCCCTCGCCAGAGGAGCCCCACGTCCTTTTTCCCCTCGACGGAGTAGCCTCGCGTCCTTTTTCCGCTCGCCGGAGAAACCCCGCGTCCTTTTTCCCCTCGCCGGTGGAGCCCCGCGTCCTTTTGCCGCTCGCCGGAGGAGCCCCGCGTCCTTTTGGCCCTCGCCGGAGGAGCCCCGCGTCCTTTTCGCCGTTGCCGGAGGCGCCCCGCGTCCTTTTGTCGCTCGCCGGAGGAGCCCCGCGTCCTTTTTCCCCTCACCGGAGGAGCCCCGCGTTCTTTCTTCCCTCGCCAGAGGAGCCCCGCGTCCTTTCTCCCCTCGCCGCAGGAGCCCCGCGTCCTTTTTCCCCTCGCCGGAGGAGCCCCGCGTCCTTTTTCCCCTGCCCGGAGGAGCCCCGCATCCTTTTTCCCCTCGCCGGAGGAGCCCCGCGTCCTTTTGGCCCTCGCCGGTGGAGCTCCGCGTCCTTTTGCCGCTCGCCGAAGGAGCCCCGTGTCCTTTTTCCCGTTGCCGGATGCACCCCGCATCCTTTTGCCGCTCGCCAGAGGAGCCCCGCGTCCTTTTTCCCCTGCCCGGATGCGCCCCGCGTCCTTTTTCCGCTCGCCGGAGGAGACCCGTGTCCTTTTTCCGCTCACCGGAGGAGCCCCGCGTCCTTTTGCCGCTCGCCGGGGGAGCCCCGCGTCCTTTTTCCGATCGCCAGACTGCAGTCAGTTCTGCAGCTTCTCAGCCTGTGTCTGGAACAGGAAATTAAGAGATTGATTGTAATATACTGTAATTAGATCTGGCCTGAAGAAGTTGGTACCGCATACATTTGTATTTGCACTGATAGATCCACCTGTACAAAGCTTTGTGCCTTTCAAAAATATCGATATATTTTTACGTAATCTGCAGTGCATATTAACTCATTTTTCCCTCACTGGATTGGACATTTAGGCTGCTGCCATTGTTTTCTCCTTTGCCAATTCAGTGCTACAGTGTCTGTGCGCAGCAGTCAGGGGTGAACCACGAGTACGATTGTTTTCATTAATCTCACTCGGGCCTGCTAAACTTTAGAAATGTTGCTAATAATTTTAACAGAATTACAGAAACGTCTTCAGTGACTGAGAATGCTTTTGCACAGTAACCTTAATAAACAAAACGTGTACCGTGCACAAACTCTACAAAGTGCAAGCTTTAGTTATTAAGCATGAAATTTCGGTGTTTGCTGAGCTCCTCGCATCTTTACGGTGCTAGTTATGTGTGAAAGGTGCTAGGACTGACTCAAGTACTTAATCTTTGCCTAAAACCACAAGCCTGCTATTCACAGACAAACACGTGAAGAAAAGGCTGTACCCTACATGGTTTGTCTCACTTACATAACGCAAGCTGCCAGCTTTTGTATTTTGCAATATTCCCCACAGCCCCCTCTCCCCCCACCCCCCCTGCCCGGAGCAGGAATCACAAGTGTTCTGAACTCAGATAATCGGTATTCTGTTGGCTGTATCTGTCCTCTGTAATTTCTTACAAAGTCATAGTTTAGAGTTCTTAAGAGGAACGTATGCATGTCCTTTTTCCTCCTGAAGCTGCAGGTCACGCCAACACAACAGCTGTAACTTTCTACTGAAGTGTTCATGTCTAATAAGAATGGGAAATATTTATTTTTCTTCTCTTGTAAATTGACAATGGAAACAATAGTGTGTGCTATATTCTTTATACACAGTCGTTGCTACATAGAACTGACGGTACAAAAAGTGAAGCCATTGCAAATAAGCGCTTGAGCCTGCGCTGCTGAGCAGTTTGAAACAAACGGCTTCTTTCGACTTGCCTTGTGCATTTTAGTATTTAAAGTTTGTTAGTCCTGCACAAACAGCACAGTAATGATTAGGTATCTGGAAGCTGGCTTTTATTAAAAAAAAAAATAAAATTACACCAGAATTTGGAAGTGTGTGAGCTGTGTTTTTGGAGGGAGGGGGCACTGAACCTGAGTCTTGACATCAGGATCCTGTGGCTGTTATCTGATACAGCAAGTCTAGGTGAGGAATCTATGTGATTAATTCTTTCTTTTTTTTTTTCCCCCTCATTTGTATATCCCTGTGGGGTTCTCTTGACAGGTCTTGGGGGCTTTGCCAACAGATGTGAAATGCCTGCCAGAGTCATGTGTGTCAACTGCTCGTGAATGCTGGGCAGCGTGTCCACAGCTATGTTGAACATGACAGCTGTTTTGTGTGGGGGTGGTTTAAAAGTTCTGCTGTCTGAAGCGCCCTCTCGAAGTGATCACGCTGTGATGCGGAGAAGGGCTTAGGCACCCTTAAAAATGTGTTTCCCAAGCTTCAGATGGTCCAAGAAAAGCATTTGCCTATTCTCTTTGCGGGGTGGAGGTGCAAATAAATACCCCCGCTGTGGTGACAATTTCACAAGATAGTTATGAGTAAGTTGTACCAGCAACTTGCTCCAAGCCTGAGTAGGCTGAAACAAGAAGTTCTGCTGCGTCATTTCTTAGAGCTGAGCCCGCAGCTTGGCCACGGGCAACAGCTGTTCTGCCACAGCCAGCAGGGCCACGCAGCAGGGATGCAGGGAACCAAAGGGCAGGGTTGTGGGACCTGGTGGGAGGAATTACGTTCAGCTCATACCCTCCCCAAAACCGCCTCTTGTAAGGAAGTGCTGTGGTGACGAGCAAAGACAGGGCTGTCCACCTGTATTGTTCTGGGGGTGTCCATCAGCTGCTGGTAAGAGACTTCATCCGAGGGGGAAAAAATGATTCCTGAAAGAGAGACTCGCCTTGCTGAATGTAGTTCCTTGAGGGAAACTCTGTGGTGTGGCCAAAGGGATTTTAGGTTAATTTATTGTGAAATTGTTCCATCCCTGCACCCTCACAGGAGCACGCACTGGTGTCCAGCCGGGGTGCAGGCTCCTTGGGAACGCGGGATTTCTGCCGAGACCGCAACGCAGCCTGACTGCCCTGGCAGCTGCTCTCCCGCATGGCAGCAGCAGGTCACGAAGGGAAGCACATTCTCTGGTGAAAGGCAGCTGTCAGTGTTCTACTCAGCCGGTGCGTAAATCTGCACTGCACAGGTTGTTTAGTGCCTCCAGTTCCTCCAAAACCTTCTCCTCCACTCTCCCCGAGCTGTTAAGCAGCTGATTGATTTCTCACAGGCACCAAAGCAAAACCAGTGAAAGACAGCAGCTTGGTGAAGGGGAACTCCAGTGGCCACCAAGTGTGATGGGTTTGGGTAACTGTCTTCAGACAGAGATGTGCCAAGAGCCCGCAATTTAAGGAACCAAAATTGGTGGCCGCTTCCAGGTTGTGCTGGCCTTGAGCACTTCCCCTGCAGGTGGGCTCCTGTTCCTCGTTAGAGTCGCACACCCCGCTGCTGGGCTCCTGCCGCGCTGTGCTCAGCTGGTGCTTGCTGTGCCAGGGGTGGCCAAGAGTCCGTCTCCAGAGAAAGAAAAAGCAGGAAACTCTCCCCAGCTGACTGAGGGAAGGGAAGCAAGACCCTGAGGATTTCTAAGTCTGAATTTTCCACCAAAACCCGTTACCTCTGGCCGGGCGGGGTTGTCCCCTGCCAGCTCTGGCCCCGGAGCGCTTGCTGGAGGCCAGTGTGCTCCGGAGCACAGATGGCTTTGCTCCAGCCAAGGGACCGCTCCCGGCCTTTGGTGAATGCAGAGCTGCGTGAGCGGTGCCAGGCGAGACAGGATCTCCCTTTTCCCGCTGCTGGAGCGGCCGCGGGTGCCCAGTCCCTCCCGGGCGGGGGGGGGTCTACAGCTTTTCCTCGCGAAAGGCCAGCGCCCACGCTGCCCCGCGCCACAGCCCCGGCGCTTCAGGGCGGGCTGAGGGCGGGAGAGCACCCCGAGGCGGCGCCCCGCCGAGGAGGGCCGGTCCCGCCAGGCCCCCCGGCCCGCACCGAGGGCGGCGGGGGGCGGGCGGTGCGTGTGCCGGGCGGGCCGCGGGCTGGAGCCCTTCCTGGCGCGGGAGGTGCGGGCGCGGCTCAGGGCCACGGAGGGGAGGGCGGAGCAGGCGCCGGTGCCCGCGCGGGACGCTCCGCTCCGCTCCGGCTGGGCGGGGAACGGGGCCTCGTTCGCTTGGCAGCCCGGAGCCGGGCGGCCGCGGCGCGGGGCCCCACGGCTCTGGGTGTGGGTGTGGGTGTGGGTGTGGGTGGGAAGGGGCCCCTCAGGACCGTCCGGTGCCGCCCCTGCCGTGGGCAGGGCCATCTGCCGCTCGGTCAGGCCGGGTCCCCTCGCCACCCCCGGGGAGCTGCGGGCTGCGCTGCCCTCCTCCCTGCCAGGGGGCGAGCGGGCGTGAGGGGCTGCGGGGCTGCTGGAAGCGCTCGCCCGAAACGCTTCCCGGTCCGCTCCGGTTGCCGGTTTTCCCCTGAGGTGGGCTGCGGCTCGGGCAAGGTCTTCTTCGGCACAGAGGCGGAGCCGGGCGCGCTGGGGAAGCTCAGCTCTGCAGAGCGACTGTTCCTGCTGCTGGAGAAACAGCCCCGGCTCGCGGTGTCCAGAAATAAAGGTGCGGCACCGGCTCCTTCCCGCGGGCCGTCCCCGCCGCTTTGCTCCCGGGGTGGCCGCGCAGAAACGCGGAGCCCTGGTTCAGGTCCGGTTTATGAAGGGAATGTTTGCTTTACTCCGTGGATTTACTCGCAGCTGTACTTCTGATTGACAATAACCTGACGTTCTGAAGCGTCTTTCACCCAGGTACGTTGTGAATGCTTTCTTGGTACTGAAAATGGCTTTAAAATTGTTTGAAATAGGTATCTTACCAGCCCGTGCGCTGCTGATGCTGTACCTATATGTGTATGTGTAATAGCACGCACCCCCCAGAAAAAAAGAAAGAAAGTGAAGTCCGGTTCTGGAGCCCTTGTGTGCGTGTTAACCGTGAGCCATTTTCCTTTATTCGGAGTGGATCCAGGCGTATATCCCGTGCCACTGGACTGCTCAGTGCACGGGTTTCTTGTAAATCTCCGCTGCTCAGGGTCACATTCTCTGTCAGTGTTGGAATAAGAATTTAAAGTAAGACAAACTGATCTCTTCATGCTGGTGGGATTTCATTTGGGAGATCACAGATGGCCTTCAGCTTTAGTGATCAAATATAACCGTCATTCTAAATGACAAGTAGAAATACTTTTTCTTTTTCTTCCTTCTCTCCCCCGCATTGGCCAGTTTCAAGGTTTTTAAGTGAATTGTCCTCTGTACTGCTCATGCCTCTCTTGTCATAGCTTGGTGAAGAGGACTGTTCTGTTCCCAAAACGGAAGCCATTCAGTACAGCGTTTCAATACGGCGTAGGAATCGGGAGAGATGTAGACAGGAGAGGGAGATTGGGTCTCATGCTTGAAAACACTCCACATGGCAATTAATTCCCCTGCTTGAGCGCTGCCTTCCCCTTCTGTGATAACCTGTTCGTCAGTGTCGGCCCGAAGTGCTACAGCTCGATATTTCCAAGTTTTTCCTTCCCGCTTAGAAGCAGCATCGGTAAACCAAACGTTCTGCCACTGCCCAGAACACGGAGGAGCCACTTGTGTTACGGGAGGGAGCTCATTTGTTTCTCTCTCTGGGTGCATTTCTTCCGGAACGGTTAACATCTTTGCAGCCCCCTCTGGTACCGTAAAGATGTCACAATAATGCTCTGTCTGAGCGTCCCATTTCCACGCAGAGGGTCTCTGGGCCACCCGGTCAAGGGGTGGGGTCCCTGCTAAAACCGGCTTGATTGCCCTAAATGGGCCTCTAAGCACTATTGATTGCTGCGGAGTAGGCGGCTGGGGCTTCTCTCAGGGCTAAAGTAACAACAAACCCACCCTTTTCCCAGGCTGTTTCTCTCTTCAGCATCTTTAAAGCTGCGGGAATAAAACCCAGTAGGTCGAGTGGGTCCTTCGGGGCCCTTCTGCCACAAATGTACTGATAGCCCCGTCCTGGCAAAACCCCGTTCAGTATGGACGGGATCTGTGGGGTGAATAGGACCAAGGGCTTGGTGAGCAGCCGCTTCCAACACTAACAGCTGCAATGCTTCTTCGTGGGGCTCAGCCCACTCCCGTCCGGTCCCTTTTCGCAACAGATCATCTAGGGGTCTTGCAACAGTCGAAAAATCCGGGATATGTTTTCTCCAAAACACAAGTAACGCTAGTACACGCTCTAAGTCCTTTTTTGACTCTGGCGTTTTGGTTTGATCTAACGAGGACAGGACGTCCGGCGGAACACATGTCATTCCTCCCACCACATCCCTAAGAACTTTACTTCATTCGAGGGAGTTTGTATTTTCTCAGGTGGAATCTTCAGCCCCAGACTTTCTAGATGAGAGACTATGTTGTCCTGAGTTATCAGAACCCTTTCTGTCTCCTCCCTCCCCCCCGCCCCAAGAATGTCATCGATGTATTGATCAACACTGACCCCCTCCTCGGCAGGAACCATTTCCAGCTCTCCTGCTAAGGCATGATGGGCTAGCGTGGGGGAGTGCTTATATCCCCGTGGGAGTCTGGTACAAGTGAATTGCTGCCCCTGCCAGGTAAAAGCAAAGCGGTCTTGGTCCTCAGCTTGTAGGGTACCGTAAAAAACATGTCTTTCACATCCACAGTTGCCATAATCGGGTTGAGAAGAGGGGCTAAGGAAACTTTAATAGATATGGTATTTATTAATTATTGCTGTGCATGCTGATACAAATGGCGCTTTATGCTTTGCTAACTAAAAACTACCCGAGGGGGGGAAGTCTTGCATTCCCCAACCGAGGGGCCTTGCTTTGTGCTTTGAACTCTTTATCTGAAGTGAGAAGTCCTGCACCTCCTGCAGAAGGACAGTCCTGATACCTAAATGACCTCTTGGAACTAATTTTAGTACGGAGCGGGGATAGCTCATGCATATGTATAGGCGTGTTTTTTTAACTTCATGTACATGTAACACTTGGTTGTATAAAATTCAAAGTGAATTGCCACGCCGGGCGCACACGATTTTGGCGGGACTACCCCCCGTGCTGCCCGGCGCCGAATAAACATACCTACTTTACAATCTCTCAGATTGTGGAGTCTGCTTTCCGCACGTCAGTTTGGCGAGCCAGGCAGGAGGCTCTCTGCTTGGCTGCGGGATCGACTGCGGAGCGGACTCTCCTAGGCGCGCCCCGAGCACTTTCTCGGAGGAGCCTCTGCTGCCAGCCGCTCACCACGGGAGCAGACAACAACCTCCTGAAGCCGCGGACCAAACGGTATGTTTAACGATAGGGGCCTGTAAGTCATACGTGTGGCCGGGGCAGGTGGTAAATCGCGCAGAGACGTCTGACGTGCAGCATAGTCCCCTTTGGGTGGGTACCCAGGTTGGTTTGGGGCTCCAGCTGGGGACTCACTGACTGATAGAGTGACCGCTAGTGATCCTGGGAATAGATCAAATTAGTCTGTGTTTTGCTGGTCTGGTGCCGTGACTCGGATAAGGAACGGTGGGCTTTGGTCCTCCGGGGAGGCGCCCCGCGACATTTCGCGGCCCCACGACCAACAGCTTACTCCAACCTTACCGACGAACCTAAATTCTAGGATATTGAGCAAAAAAGGACTGGTAAAATCCCATAAAATTCTGTGCACGGGAGTCCGGACGAAGACGCAGGACGCGTAAGTATATTGCGAATTTGTTCGCGGGTTTGCCGTTCGGGCGGGATTGGGTTTCCTGGAATATAACAAGTGAGAGGTTCGATATACTGAACCAAGCGAGTGCGGGCTCTTAAGTACTGCGTTTCCCATCTCCCGCGAGGGACTGGGCCAGGAACAAGGGGAGCGAGTGAGTGTATGTTTGTGGATATTCCAGAAGATGGGGGCGAAGGGCAGCAAGCCTTCGACTCCCATGGGAAGGGTACCCACTGTACCTAAGAATACCCCTCTGGCATATATCTTAGACAATTGGAGATATTTCCCTGGAACCCTAGGGAAAGATAAGCAGGAAATGATAGAATATTGTACTAAGATATGGGGAGGGAAGAAGATTTCTAAAAATGTCTTTTGGCCAGTCTATGGGTCAGAAGAAGATTGGGTAAGACAGCAATTAAACCTCTGGGTTAATAATAAAAAACCCCTTAACCCGGAGGAGAGGCAATATGCGGAAGTGTGGCTAGAAAGACCGGGAGCTAGACTTTACCCGCTGAATGAAATAAAAACTAAACAAAAGAAAAAGAAGGAAGCGTTAGACGAAACCCTTCTAACCCCCCCTCCTTACATTCCTCCTCCTGCTCCCGCAGAGGTCCCCAGAGCGCCCACTCCCCCACCAGAGTCGGAACAAGGGTCTCCCCCTCTTCCTAGACGCGTAACTAGAAGTCAAAAAGGGGCAGCTCAGATGTACCCCCTAAGGGAAATACCCATGGGGGGACCTCAACCTGTGATCGGATATATTTCCGTACCCCTAAACTCGGCTGACCTACGAGATTTTAAAAGAACCGAGATGGGAAACTTAATTGAGGACCCCCTCAGAGTGGCAGAAAGATTAGATCAATTTTTGGGACCAAACCTTTATACTTGGGATGAGATGTAATCTATCCTTGGTCAGTTATTTACTACCGAGGAAAGAGATATGATTAGACGAGCAGGAATGAGACTGTGGGATGCTCAACATGCCCAGGGACCCCAAGCAGATATTAAATGGCCACTTCAAAGACCTAGTTGGGATAATCAGGATCCGGTGCATAGAACCCATATGCAGGACCTGAGAACTATAGTAATTCAGGGAATTAGAGAAGCAGTACCCCATGGCCAGAATATCAATAAAGCATTTAATGAAATGCAAAAGAAAGATGAAAGCCCTACTGAGTGGCTGGAACGACTGAGGAAAGCCCTTCAGCTGTACTCTGGGGTAAATCCCGACGACCCTTTAGGGCAAGCGCTCCTCAAAACTCAGTTTGTGGCAAAATCATGGGAAGATATCAGAAAGAAGATTGAAAAGTTAGAAGACTGGCAGAATAGAGGGTTGGATGAATTATTGAGGGAAGCTCAGAAAGTCTACGTAAGGCGGGAAGAAGAGAGCAGCAAGCGACAAGTAAAAATGATGGTAGCAGCGGTCAGAGAGGATCGCAGAGGGCGGACTGGTGAACACAGATCTGCTGGAACGAAACAAGGGAACGTAGTAGTAAAGAAGGAACAGAGATTTTGTTTTTACTGTGGAAAAAAAGGACATATAAAGAAGAATTGCAGAGAAAGGATCAGGGATGAGGAAGTATTGAAAACGAAATAGGAGAGTCAGGGGCTCTATATCTTAGGGGACCGGAGTCATCATGAGCCCTTGATAAAATTAAAAATAGGTCCCCATAAACAAGAGTTCACCTTTTTAGTAGACACTGGGGCTGAGAAATCGACTATTAGGCAAATACCTGAGGGATGTAAAGTTTCCCCTGAAAAAGTACAAGTAATTGGAGCAAAAGGAGAACCCTTTAAAGTAAGCAAAATCAAAAATGTGGTATTCGAAACTGAAAATAAATTTGGAATGGGTGAACTCTTGCTCGTCCCTGAAGCAGAATTTAATCTGTTAGGACGAGATTTAATTGTTGAATTGCAATTAGAAATTAAAGTGAAAAATCAAGAGCTAACGGTGTCTGCTTATCCTTTGACCGTGGATGATCAAAAACAAATTAACCCCGATGTCTGGTACTCTCCGGACACAATCAGTAGACTGGAAATCCCACCGATTAAAATCCAAATTTCCGAACCCCACATACCTGTGAGGGTAAGGCAATATCCCATATCCCTAGATGGACGGAGAGGATTAAAACCAGAAATTGATCGATTGTTAGCACAAGGAATCTTAGAGCCTTGTATGTCACCCTTTAACACTCCCATTCTGCCTGTAAAGAAACCAAATGGGAAATATCGGCTCGTACATGATTTAAGGGAAATAAACAAAAGAACTATCACCCGGTTCCCTGTAGTAGCAAATCCATACACACTGCTAAGCAAGCTAGGACCCCATAACTCCTGGTATAGTGTGGCTGATGTAAAGGATGCCTTTTGGGCCTGTCCACTGGCAGAAGAATGCCGTGATTATTTTGCCTTTGAATGGGAAGACATAGAGACAGGCCGTAGACAGCAATTGAGATGGACCGTGCTTCCCCAAGGGTTCACTGAGTCCCCTAATCTGTTTGGACAGGCCCTGGAAGAGCTTTTAAAAGAATACCAGGTACAAACGGGAAACGTGCTGTTACAGTATGTAGATGATCTGCTCATAGCAGGGAATAATAAGGAGGATGTAAGAAAAGAAAGCATTCGACTCCTAAACTTTCTTGCACAAAAGGGCCTACGGGTATCACAAGAAAAGTTACAATTTGTGGAGGAAAAAGTGAAATATTTGGGGCATTATTTGTTTAACGGCAAGAAGATATTGGATCCAGAGCGCATTAAAAGAATTCTGGAACTACCTATGCCTGTCACTAAGAGGCAAATTCGGCAGGCATTAGGGCTATTTGGGTATTGTAGGCAATGGATAGAGAACTACAGCTTTAAAGTTAAATTCTTATATGAACAACTGTCAAAAGACAAAATACCCAAGTGGGCCCCTCAGGATCAAGAGCAGTTTGCCAGTCTCAAAAGGGAGCTAAGTCAAGCACCGGTTTTAAGCCTCCCAGATTTAAAGCGGCCATTCCATTTATTCGTTAACATACATGAAGGAACGGCATTCGGAGTATTAACTCAGGAATGGGCCGGACAAAAGAAACCGGTGGCATACTTATCAAAGCTGTTGGACCCTGTGAGCAGGGGTTGGCCGAGTTGTTTACAAATCATTGTTGCTGCTGCCTTATTACTTGAAGAAACGAATCGTATTACCTTTAATGGAGAAGTTGTCCTATATGCGCCTCATAATATAAGGGGGGTGCTTCAACAAAAAGCAGAAAAATGGCTTACAGATAGCCAACTACTAAAGTATGAGGGAATACTCATAGAATCTCCAAAACTATCCCTAAGGACTACCGGAGCGGTTAACCCTGCAGAATTCTTATACCCAGGGGAAAGTACTGAGTTAGTACATGATTGTCTTCAAACAATTGAACAACAGACACGCGTTAGACCAGACTTAGAAGAAGAAGAACTACAATGTGGGGAAATACTATTTATAGATGGGTCATCACGAATAGTGGAAGGTAAACGATTGTCTGGATATGCCATCGTTAAGTTAGAGAAAGGAGAATTTAAGACAATAGAATCGGGCCCCCTAAGTGCCAGCTGGTCGGCTCAAGCCTGTGAGCTGTATGCATTGTGGAAAGCATTAGTGTCACTGAAGGAAAAGGATGGAACTATATATACAGACTCACGCTATGCGTTCGGAGTGGTACATACCTTTGGAAAAATATGGGAGGAAAGAGGATTTGTTAACTCACAGGGAAAAGAACTGATACACCCGGAATTAATTCGGCGAGTTTTGGGGGCATTGAAAATGCCGAATAAAATAGCAGTTGTACATATAAAGGGACACCAACGAGGTACAAGTTATCAAGTTAGGGGAAATAATGCAGCTGATACAGAAGCAAAATGAGTGGCAGGCAATTATAGTACGATTTTGACTATGCAACAAGTATCTGTTAGTAAAAATCTGAGTTTTGAATCTGCAGAAAAGGAAAAACTAGAACAAATGGGAGCTAAGGAACAGGATGGTAAGTACATATTGCCAGATGGGAGAGAAGTCTTGCCGAAGGGCATAGCACTCGAAATATTTTCAAAAATACACAGTAAAACACACTGGGGAACCCAGGCGTTAGCTGATCATTTCAATCAACAGTTTGCCTGTATAGGCGTATATAACATAGCAAAGACAGTCACGGCAGCCTGCGAGACCTGTCAAAAGGTTAATCGAAACAACATGAGACAAAAACCTCTTGGAGGACGTTCCCCAGCATACAGACCTTTTTCACACTTACAAGTGGATTTTACTGAACCACCCAGGGTAGGGCGTTACAAATATTTATTAGTAATGGTGGATCATTTAACACATTATGTTGAGGCTTTTCCTACCTCCAAGGCAACTGCTAACCAAGTTACTAAAGTGTTACTTGAACACATTATACCTCGATATGGAGTACCTGAAGTAATTGACTCGGACAGAGGAACACACTTTGTGTCAAAAATTGTTAGAGATCTAACAGAAAGCTTGGGTATTAAGTGGGAATACCATACGCCATGGCATCCACAAAGTTCGGGAAAAGTTGAAAGGATGAATGGAGAAATCAAAACTATTTTGACTAAATTAATGATAGAAACCAAATTATCATGGATTAAGTGCCTACCCATGGCACCATTAATTCTCAGAACCAGACCCCGAGCAGATGTAGGAATATCAGCGTTTGAAATGGTGTATGGAATGTCCTACAGAATTGAAAGTCCACAAACAAATGTTTTAATTCGAGACCGTGTGATTAATGAATATGTTTCGCAATTAGCAGAACATCGTAACAAGCTTTGGGAACATGGACTGATTGTACAACGACCACCGTTGGACTTAAAAATTCATAATCTTAAACCTGGGGACTGGGTATTGGTTAAAACGTGGAAAGAAGAAACCCTAAAACCCAATTGGGAGGGACCTTATCTTGTTTTGCTTACAACAGAAACAGCTGTCCGGACTGCTGAGCGTGGATGGACTCATGCCAGTCGCATTAAAGGCCCAGTGACGAGACCCCACTGGAAAGTAATCAGTACTCCAGGTGACACCAAGATAACCCTGAAAAGATAACGTAATGATAGAGACTTTATTTGATTATTTTGCCGCATTACCTTTTGGTATAAAGTGTTTATTGTTGTTCATATTTGCTATAATTATTTCTTTTTTTTATCTATTATATATGGAAGCGTACAAAGTGTGTTGAAGGAAATTGCTAAACTTATGCAACCACACAATATTAAGTATAGAAGATATGCTGATGTAAATAATATATGCACTCTAGATATACGAATTAGACGTAATAATTTGAACTGCAATTGTTATCCATTTGCTTGTTCCAGGTGTAAGGTATGCCAGAATAAATGGTGGACACACTGTGAATGTGGATACCCTCCAACAGGAGTTTGCACACAGTGTTGGAAAATCCAAAGAACTCTTACTGAGTGGAAATTAAAACAATTAGAGTCTAAACAAGAAATTATTCGAGAATCCCATGAGTGGTGGGAAATTTTTGCCAAAGGAATAAACCCTCAATATTATTGTTACCACTCCACCGAACCAGTCCCCTTTATAGCTGAAATCTTGGCTATAAAGTGCAGAAGGGAAGTACTAACCGTGTCTTGCTTTGCCCCATTAGTTAAAGCTGCAAAGTGGGAAGCCTATGTAAACAGACAGAAAGCCCGAAGCAGCTGTTCTCCTGAAGAATTCCCTTGCTGCCGAGAAGATGGTACACCCCGTGGCTCGAAGCAACCGAGTCGACGGGCAAGGCAGAGGAGGAACAAACTGTGGAGAAAAGAACCAGAACAATGGGACACTAAAGCAACAATGGCCGAACTTCCCCAGGACTGGTAAAAATTTACTTAAATTGGCAAAATTGACAGACACCCTTTTTCCTGGTATACCGTTAGTTTTGTTATTGATAATAACCCAAGCAAATGGAAACCCTCATGAACCTATGAACTGGACAATAACCAACATAAAATATCCAAGTAATCCAATCCAAGCACGAACTACACCGGGCACAGTTAGTTTCAATGTGAGTTTGCATGATCTAATTACTGAAGAAGATCGTAGAGATGAAGCGGATATATGTAAACCGATTTATATATGTCCAGCATCAAACCCTGGTAAAGGATACTGTAATTCTCCAGATCATTATTACTGTGCATATTGGGGGTGCGAAACATGGGCCTCTGAGTGGTCCGCACCTGAAGACCAATATCTAGAAATAAAGTGGTCACCGGAAGGATGCGAGAGACCTAAATTACACGGAGACCGGTGGGGTCATTGCTTAAGTAAACCGATTCCTTGTGTGGGCATCAATATAACTATAAAAAATCCTGCTCAGGACTTTTGGCTGGCAGGGAAATATTGGGGAATTAGATATTGGGAAACAGGTGCAGACAGAGGAGGAATTTTTCAAATAATGAAGAGACCGATGCCCCACGATCCTTTACCAGTAGGACCAAACCTGGTCCTGAATCCACCCACTTTCTCTGAAGAAAAGATTGCCCCCGTAGTTGTTGTAACATCTTCTCCAGACTCCCTTTCGGAAACAGCTAATGACATTGTGACGGAATTCTCTTTATCCAGGGATCTAGAGTTGTCAGAATCCAAAGACCCCTTATGGAATCTAATGCAAGCCTCTTATCGTGCCCTTAATGAAAGTAAACCAAATTTAACTAAGGAATGCTGGTTATGTTATAATGTTAGACCACCATATTTTGAGGCAATTGGAAAACCAGGAAGGATTCGATGGTCTAATGGTTCAAACCCACGAGAATGCCCATGGAATGACCAGAGGAACCATACGCAAGGAATTACTATTCAATTAGTAACAGGTCAAGGAAAATGTATAGGTACAGTGCCCGAAAAGTATCAGCCTTTGTGCAACCGAACAGTCACTAACACCAATATAGAGAAACACAAGAATCAAAGTAACAAATGGGCTATCCCGACACCAGGAGCTAAATGGGTTTGTTCAGACATCGGAGTAACGGCTTGCCTATCCCTAAACGTGTTTAATCAATCTCAGTTTTGTGTACAGGCGATTATTGTTCCTCGTCTGATCTATCACACCTCTGAGGAGGTGTTACGCCACTTTGAAGGAGACCTGAATAGACAAAAACGAGAGCCAATTACAGTGGTAACCCTAGCTACACTGCTGATAGCGGGCGGAGTTGGAACAGGTACAGGCATAGCCTCCCTAGTAAAAGGTCAGGAATTACAAAGTTTGCAGATGGCTGTAGATGAGGATTTAGCAAAAATAGAACAATCTATCCAAAATTTAGCCACTTCAGTAAAGTCTTTATCAGAAGTAGTGCTGCAAAATAGGAGAGGATTAGATCTATTGTTCTTAAAGGAAGGAGGGTTATGCGTAGCTCTCAATGAAGAATGTTGTTCTTTTGCTGACCATACGGGAGTAGTCCAGGACACCATGTCTGAACTCCGGAAAAGGTTAGATCAACGTAAGAAGGATCGTGAGGCGGGCAGGTCATGGTATGAAAACTGGTTTAATGTTTCACCTTGGCTAACCACTTTGTTATCCGCTTTAGCAGGACCGCTTATCATGTTGATTTTGGGACTTATATTTGGGCCTTGTATATTACGCTATATTTTACATTTTATTAAAGAACGGTTTGACATAGCTAAATTGCTTATTTTAACTACGAGGTCTGGGGCAAAATATAAGAGTGTATCTATTAATGAGGATGAAGATTGTTGTGAATGCGTTATGCCACGTGAGAACTATGCCTATTGTAATTGTGAGGTATTACCTCGTGAGTGTTATGATAAATGTTTGGATTGTGGAAAAAGGTTTGCTTGCAGTGCCGAGAATAAAAGTAGCATCTAATAAACAATAATAGGATAAAAAGAAAAAGGGGGGATTGTGAGAAACCATGGACTAGGGTATTGTTTATTAAGATTTATGTTAAGCCCAATGTAAAGGTCAGACAGCAAAAATCGCCTATGCAAACTAAAAACAGCCACCGGATACCGCTTGTGCAAGATAAGATAACCACCAGATGTCCCGGAACCGACAGAAACAGGGCAAGCAACCCCATATAAGGAAGACTTCTTACTTCGGCCTCAACGAACACCAGGAGGCAGAAAACGACCCCCTAACAACAACTGAAGCATGCCTCCACTACCTCATGAACACGGAAGTAAAGATGTATAAAAAGGGACTGTTTGAACTGCTCAGCACGGCAGTTGGCGGAGCGCAGACTCCCCTGCCGTCCAGCGCTGTTTTTGCTCATATTTTACTTGCTATAATTAATAAAATTTTTAATTGGATTATGACCCGTTGTGGTCCCAATTTATAACACTGGTATCGATTTTTGGTTCTTGTAATAAGGCATTTCGTGTTGGCTACTGATTTGGACTTGCTGAACCATAGTGTCTGCGTGAAGGATTCTTGTGTGTGTGTGTGTGTGAGATCTATGTTGCATGGTAAAAATCCTATGTTGCGTGCAGGACCTTCTATGGTGTAAACGCCTGTGTTGTGAAAGCGTGAGTGAGTCTCGGGAATCCCAGCAAAGCTGTGACTGTGTGTGTGGCGCGAGGTCTGTCCAGCCGCCCCAGCCACCCAGAGTCTTCTGAGGTGGGCTAGAAAGCAAGGGGACTTTCCTCTTTCCCAAGTTTCTTGTGTGATTGTGTGACCACTCTGAGTGTGTGGACGTTCACGAGAGTGTGAACGCTGTGAGTCTATGTAAATTGTATTGTTTGTGTGCAAAGATTGAATTGGATCCAAAGTGTGTGTTTGTAACCGCGGTAGTAGTTTATTGTGTTCTGTCATTGTAGATTGCTTTGTTCCCTTGTGGTGGGACCCTGACGGTCCTGAATAGTGTCCTTTACACCACGGTAACTCTCGTAAACCTATATTTTGTTCTAGAGTGTAAGTGTTGTGGTGAAAAGTTGTGGGTAGAGTTTGGCTGGAATTTCGAGCATCCTAAGTGTAAAATTTAGACTGGGATAAGAAAGAAAGGGCTGTGTTTGTGTACAAAAGAAGGATAAATAATCAATCAATAAATATGGGAGGGGGTCAGAGTGGAGGAATAATAAAGAAAAGTCCTCTGGGTTGCATACTTGCTCACTGGAAAGATATTGCTGGGACTGGAAGTACGGAAAGTAAAAAGACCCTCATCAAATATTGCAATCAATGGTGGCCGTTGTATAAGCTAGAAGGTGAGGCTAAGTGGCCGTCTAATGGGTCAATAGATTATAACACCCTTTTACAACTAATGTTGTTTTTAGGAAGAGAAAGAAAATGCGATGAGGTTTCGTATGCAGATGTGTTTTTCACCCTCCGAAACCACCCGGAATGGCAAAGGGACTGTGGAATGGTGCCCCCACAGGACCCTATGGTACTCGCGCTTGAGCGAGAAAACAACAAGGAGCTCAGAGGTAAACTGAGGCGGTGTTGTTCGGCATGTAGTATCGGACAAAGATATACTAAGGCAAGTAAGATTCATCAGGCGCCAGAACAAGATTTAACTGATTTGTTTAAGCCTCCCCCTCGACCACAGGAACAGGACGCGGACTCGGACAGAGCTTCGACTCCCCCGGACAGTCCCGTATCTTCCCGTACTAGGAAGAAATCCGCTCCAACAGTTTTGCAAGCACCTCTCCGGGAGGCGGTGGGACCGGATGGTGGGACAATGTTAATTAAAGTACCCTTTTCTACTGCTGACCTAGGGGAGTGGAAAAAGATTGCAAAAGATTATAGGAGTGACCCGGTAAGTGTAACTAAGCATTTCCAATTTATTATAAAGCAACATAATCCTGATTGGAAGGATATACAATTATTGTTGGACTATCTGACTGAAACAGAGAAGCAGCTAGTTTTAAGAACAGCAGGGAATCTGGCCGAAGACCATTATAAAGTTACAGGAGGGAACGTTAAGGAACATTTCCCCCTCCAAGATCCAAAGTGGGATGTTAATAGATCTGCACATATGGAAAACTGCAGGAGTACCAGGAATGGATTTTAAAGGGAATGGAGAAGGCAATCCCCAAAACTATAAATTGGTCAGCGTTGTATGCAATCAGACAGAGCCCTTCCGAGTCCCCATCTGAATTCCTGGATCGATTGAGGGACATGATGCGCCGTAGCACACCGCTGGATCCTGGGTCAGAGGTAGGAATACAACAATTAATCCCCCTATTCTTGGGTCAATCCACAGGAGATATAAGACGCACACTTCAGAAGTTACGCCCCACAGAAAGCAGGAATTTAGAAGTGCTGCTGGATGAAGCATGGAGAGTGTTTAGTAACAGAGAGGAAGAATATAGGCAAGGGCAAAAGCAGCTGATAGCTGTCATGCAGGAGGAAGGGGAAAAAGGGATTAAACGGAACCTGCCTCGTGTGGGTAAAAATCAGTGTGCTTTCTGTAAGAATTTTGGTCACTGGAAGAGGGAATGCCCAAAGAATAAGAAAGGGGGCCAAAGGGCTCACACAGGAAGAACAATAGCCCACGCAGGGAAAGACTGACGGGAACCTGGGGGATCTACCCTAGCGGATCCACTGGTTATAATTAAGCTAGGGGAAAAACAAGAAAAAGTAGAATTCTTAATAGATGCAGGGGCAACATACTCTGTTTTGAATCAAGCCTTGATGCCCCTGGGGAATGATTATGTTATGGTAAAAGGGGCGACTGGCCAAAGTGAAAAGGCATATTTTTGTAAGCCTTTAAAATACAAATTGGGAAAACAATGGGGCATCCACAGGTTTTTATATATGCCCAACTCCGCAAAAGCACTTTTGGGAAGAGATTTGTTGGAACAATTGGGAGCAAAAATCACATTTGAAAAAGGAGAAATTACTCTGGAGGTAAAAGATCAACAATACGTTCAAATATTGAGTCTAACCTTAACCAGTCTTCCCTCAGAAGGAAAAATTAACGAGGAAATCCTAAATCAAGTGTACCCGGGGGTATGGGCTACCGACGTACCGGGAAGAGCGAAAAATGCTCCACCGGTCAAAATTAAAGTTAAGAAAGACCAACAACCGGTAAGAATTAAACAATATCCCTTAAAGAAAGAAGATAGAGAAGGAATCCAGCCGGTGATAGAAAAATTTCTACAATTAGGACTATTAAAGGAGTGTGAGTCTGAATTCAATACCCCTCTATTACCTGTTCGGAAACCTGATGGGTCATATAGGGTGGTCCAAGACTTACGGGCGGTGAATAAGATAACTGAAGACCTCTACCCATATACCCTGCTGACTGCGTTAACACCTGATCTAATTTGGTTTTCTGTCTTAGATTTGACGGATGCTTTCTTTTGCCTCCCTCTCCACGAAGCCAGTCAAAAATTGTTTGCATTCGAATGGGAAAATCCTAAGAGTGGTCGGAAGACCCAGCTCCCTTGGACGGTGTTGCCGCAAGGATTTAAGAATAGTCCTACCATTTTCGGCAATCAGCTTGCGAAAGACCTAGAATCCTGGGAAACCCCGTCTGAGAAAGGAAAATTGTTGCAGTATGTGGATGATATCCCGATCGCCACCAGGACAGAGGAAGACTGTATGGCATGGACGGTGAGTCTGTTAAACTTCTTAGGACTCCAAGGATACCGGGTGTCCAAGAAGAAGGCCCAGGTAATGCAACGTAAAGTGAATTATTTGGGCTATGAAATTAGTGCGGGGCAGAGAACTTTGGGGCAGGCCCGCAAAGAGGTGATATGCCAAACTCAGAAACCCCAGACAGTAAAGGAGTTGCGGACCTTTCTGGGAATGACAGGGTGGTGTCGATTGTGGATTTACAATTATGGACTGCTTGTTAAACCACTGTATGCGCTGACAGCGACTGAGCAGAAACACCTTGAATGGAATAAGGAGGCTGAACAAGCTTTTGAGCGACTGAAAAAGGCTCTGATGTCAGCCCCGGCCTTAGGACTCCCAGATGTGAGTAAGCCGTTTCTTCTTTTCTCTCATGGTACAGGATCTGGGTCCACATCGACGGGCAGTTGCCTACCTCTCTAAGCAGTTAGACGTGACTGCAAAGGGCTGGCCTGGATGCCTACGGGCGGTTGCAGCTGTGATACTGAACATACAGGAAGCCCGAAAGTTTACTCTGGGCCAGAAAATGACTGGTTTTGTGTCCCATGCAGTGTCAGCAGTACTGGAAGCAAAGGGTGGGCACTGGCTCTCTCCACAAAGATTCCTGCGATATCAAGCTGTGATAGTGGAACGGGATGATGTGGAAATCGTGGTCACTAACATTGTCAACCCAGCTTCTTTTCTCAGTGGGAACACAGGAGAACTGGTGCATCATGACTGTTTGGAAACCATTGAAGCAACATACGCAAGCCGCCCAGACCTGAAGGATAGCCCCATAAAAAACGGGGAAAACTGGTTCACAGACGGGAGCAGCTATGCCTCGAATGGCAGTCGACATGCAGGATACGCCATCACCACCAGTCAAGAGGTAATAGAATCAGGGCCTTTGCCCATGAACACCTCTGCACAGAAGGCAGAAATAATTGCCCTAACCCGAGCCCTGGAGTTGGCCCAGGGCAAAACTGTGAACATTTACACGGACTCAAAATATGCCTTCGGAGTTGTGCACGCACATGGAGCAATTTGGAAAGAAAGAGGCTTATTGAACTCCCAAGGGAAAAATATCAAACACGCAGAAGAAATTCTGAAGCTACTAGAAGCTGTCCAACTCCCTGAGAAAGTGGCAATTATGCATATTAAGGCACACCAGAAAGTGAGCTCAGATTTGGAAAAAGGGAATGAACTGGCGGACAGAGAGGCAAAACAAGTGGCCAAAACGAAGGTAAAAATAGAAGGGGCTCTAATTCCTGATAGGCGAATCTCCCTACAAGGTAAGCCAAAATATACCAAAGAAGATCAGAAACTTATTACAGACTTAGAAGGGTCATATAATGAAGAGGGGTGGGCTTATACCCCACAGGGAAGACTAATTATTCCCTCTTGATACGGGAGGAACATAGAAAAAGGCACTGGGGAACAGAGGCTCTGTATAAACATTTGATAAGAGAAATCATAGAATCATAGAATCATAGAATAGTTAGAGTTGGAAGGGACCTTCAAAGGTCATCTAGTCCAAGGAGCAGGGACATCCCTGACTAGATCAGGTTGCTCAGAGCCTCATCCAGCCTGGCCTTGAACGATTCCAGGGATGGGGCCTCCACCACCTCTCTGGGCAACCTGTTCCAGTGCTCTACAACTCTCATTGTAAAAAATTTTTTTCTAATATCTAATCTAAACCTACCTCCTTCTAATTTAAACCCATTACCCCTTGTTCTATCACAACAGGCCCTACTGAACAGCTTCTCCCCATCTTTCTTGTAGGCCCCCTTGAGGTACTGGAAGACCGCTATCAGGTCTCCCCGGAGCCTCCTCTTCTCCAGGCTGAACAGCCCCAACTCTCTCAGCCTGTCCTCATAGGAGAGGTGCTCCAGCCCTCTGATCATCTTTGTGGCCCTCCTCTGGACCCTTTCCAACTGGTCCATGTCCTTCTTGTGTTGGGGACTCCAGAACTGGACGCAGTACTCCAGGTGGGGTCTCACCAGGGCAGAGTAGAGGGGCAGAATCACTTCCCTCGACCTGCTGGCCACGCTCCTCTTGATGCAGCCCAGGATGCGGTTGGCCTTCTGGGCCGCAAGGGCGCATTGCCCACTCATGTTGAACCTCTCATCTACCAACACTCCCAGGTCTTTCTCCTCAGGGCTGCTCTCGATCCAATCCCCGCCCAGCCTGTATTTGTGTATTTCGTGGCTAGAAACTTATAGACCACAGTGAGACAGGTGACTCAACAGTGTGACCTTTGCCTCCAGACTAATCCAAAAAATACTCCCAAACCAGAAATGGGCCAGATTGGGAAGGGCAATGGGCCTGGACAACAATGGCAGGTTGATTTTACAGAACTTCCAAGAAAAGGGGGGTACCGATATTTACTGGTATTAACTGACACCTTTTCAGGTTGGTCAGAAGCGTTCCCAACTAGGACAGCCAAGGCTCGGGAGGTAACTAAAGTATTGGTACAAGAGATAATACCACGTTCTGGGGTTCTGGCAACCATATCCTCTGACAGAGGACTGCATTTTGTCTCAAAAATAGTGCAACAAATCAGCCACCATTTAGGTATAGATTGGCAACTTCACACCCCAATCGCCCTCAGTCGAGTGGCCAAGTGGAGAAAATGAACCACTTACTCAAACAGCAAATTGTGAAATTGGGACAAGAAGCAAACCTGACATGGCCTCAGTCTCTCCCTTTAGCCCTTTTGCGTATACGAACAAGACCAAGGGCGAGGGAAGGACTGAGCCCCTTTGAAATTTTGTATGGACAACCCTATGGAATACAAAAAGGGATATCTATGCAAATTGGGGACGAAATTATGACTTCCTACATGGTGGCACTGAGCAAACAGCTCAATAAAATAAGAAAGCATGTAACTGGGACCCGGGGAAGAGGTCTAGATGAACCCGTACATGATATACAATCTGGAGATCATGTATATGTAAAGTCTGTTGCAGAAAAAACCCTGGAACCACAGTGGGAAGGACCGTATCAGGTACTCCTCACCTCCTTCACAGCAATCAAGATCAGAGAACAGAGTGCCTGGATACACCACACCAGGGTAAAAAGAGCACCGAAGTCTACATGGAGGGTCACACAAGTACAGTCTCAAAAACTTATCTTGTCACGACGCTAGTCGTTATCCTGACAAGTAAAGTCGGGGCATGGGAAAGTAACACATTTCTGCAGCTCCATGAAAAAGTTGCTAAAGTCATGAATTGGTCTGACTGTTGGTTATGCTCGCATCTGCCAAAAAACATGGGGAGTGGACACCCTGTAACGGCCATGGTCTTCCCAAAAGGTCTCAAGGCTTTCCTAGGCATGTCTCCCGAGGCGTATGCAGAGATAAAACGGGAAGATCTTAATTGGCAGATAAACTTAAATTTATGGGACGAAACCCAAGGTGTACCGTGCATTCAAGAGCGCAATTTAAAAACTGCCGCACCACTTGCGGGGGAAAATAGCGCTGATCCAAGGTGTAAGGGGAAGACATTCGTAGGACAGTACCCCAGTTGTACCAACTATCTTCCGTGGGCAGGAGCTAAATACTTATGGACAAAAGACCAAGTCCACATGAATAAAAAAATCAAACTGATGGGATTCCCTGCCCCACGTGGTTGGTACTGGATTTGTGGGCATACAGGATATAAAATCTTACCATATAATTGGGCTGGCCGATGTACTATAGGGATCATAATACCTAACATTACTGTTACACGGAACCTGACCTACCTTAACACACCAAAATTCTTACACACACACACGAGACTTTTTCGGCAGAGGCGTGGTAACAACCCCCTGATAGACGAGCCCACTGGCTTTCATAGCTTTATACGATGGCTTATTCCAGGGTTGGGAGTGAGTGAGTTAGAAAAGGCTTTAGTAAATATTTCTGCTACTATGGAAAGTCTCGGTACTGCAACAGGGGATGCGATTCAAGCCCTCCAAGAGGAGACTTCTTCCCTGAAAAAAATGGTCCTCCAGAATAGGCTGGGTTTGGATATGTTGTTTGCCCAGCAAGGGGGATTATGTACTGCTATAGGTGAACATTGTTGTACATATGTAAACCAGGAGAAAAAGATAGAGAAAGACTCATCTAAAGTCTGGGAACAAACTAAAAGTTTTCATGAAATAACCAGGGACAACATTTCCTGAGGGTTTGACTTATGGGAAAAGTTAACCTCTTGGCTACCAAATTTAACATGGCTGAAACAACTATTTTTTGTAGCAATTATAATTATAGCTTTGTTCATAATCCTTTTTATAACAGTTCGGTGTGGCTTCTGGTGTTTCCAGAGCACGGGAAATTCCTATAATAATTGGAAGAAAAACCAATTACGACAGAGGCTTGAGTCTAACCAATACTTTGAGAAAGTGCTAAATAAATAAACATTGTGCCAGAATTCGGTATAGTAAAAGAATTTACTAATTCTCTAGAAAAGGGGGGAATGAGAAGAGGGGCTAAGGAAACTTTAATAGATATGGCATTTATTGATTATTGCTGTGCATGCTGATACAAATGGCGCTTTATGCTTTGCTAACTAGCTACTGTAGCTATTGTACCAGCAGCGAGCTGGTATTCGTAGCAGGTTTGCAACACTTTGGAGGTTTTGCAACATCTGGACTGCTCAGTGCACGGGTTTCTTGTAAATCTCAGCTGCTCAGGGTCACATTCTCTGTCAGTGTTGGAATAAGACTCAGTCTTCACCGACAAGAGTTCCTGTCCCACCACCCAAGCTGTAGAAGGTGCAAGCAGGGACTGCGAGAATGAAGAACTGCCCATTGTACTCGAAGAGCAGGTTCGGGATCATCTGAGGAACCTAAAGGTGCACAAGTCCATGGGACCTGATGAGATCCATCCGCGGGTCCTGAGGGAACTGGCGGATGAAGTTGCCAAGCCACTGGCTATCGTATTTGAGAAGTCGTGGCGGTCTGGTGAGGTCCCCGATGACTGGAAGAGAGGGAACATAACCCCAGTTTTTAAAAAGGGGAATAAGGAAGACCCGGGTAACTACAGGCCGGTCAGCCTCACCTCTGTGCCTGGCAAGGTCATGGAGCAGATTCTCCTGGAAACCATGCTAAGGCACATGGAGAGCAAGGAGGTGGTTGGTGACAGCCAACATGGCCTCATGTGGTGGTTTAGCCCGGATCACCACACAGTTTTCTTATTCACCCTGCCCCTACCTAGTGGGACAGGGGAGAGAAATTGGGAAGAAAGGAAAACTCGTGGGTTGAGATAAAAACAGTTTACTAAAAATACTAAAAACTACAAAGCTAACAGGATATAAGGATATTAATATATACAAAATATACAAAATGAACAATGTACAATTTCTCACCACCCGATGTCCGAATGACCGACGCAGCCCGTCCTGAGCAGCGATCACAGGAACAACACCGAGCAGCAAGCAAAGGGGGAGAGCAAGCTAGCAAGGTAGAGGGAACGATGCCAGCAAGCAAGAGAGAAGAAAAGAATGCCAAGGGTGCCCAAACGGATACCCGACAAGAAAAGGAATAACTGAAAAATGATGCCCCCTCCCATGGGCAACCCCCACTTATATACTGAGCATGACGTTTATGGCATGGAATACTCTCTTTGGCCAGTTTGGATCAATTATTCTGTCTGTCTTTTGCCCAGCTTCCCGCATCTGCACGTTAACGAGACTTGGAAAGCCAGACAGTGTCCTTGGTCTCATTCACAACAACTCGTATCATCAGAATCTTTTTATCAACATTCTTCACACACAAAATCCAAAACACACCAGCTACTGAGAAGAAAATTAACTCAATCCCTGCTGAAACCAGGACACCTCACCAAGGGCAGATCGTGCCTGACCAATTTGGTGGCCTTCTATGACGGGGTGACGGCATCGGTGGACAAGGGACGAGCAACTGACATCATCTACCTGGACTTGTGCAAAGCTTTTGACACTGTCCCGCACGACATCCTTCTCTCTAAACTAGAGAGGCATGGGTTTGATGGACAGACCACTCGGTGGATAAGGAGCTGGCTGGATGGCCGCACTCAGAGAGTGGTGGTCAACGGCTCAATGTCCACGTGGAGACCGGTCACGAGTGGCGTCCCTCCGTGCTGGGCCTGGCCCTGTTCAACATCTTTGTCGGCGACATGGACAGTGGGATAGAGTGCACCCTCAGCAAGTTTGCCGACGACACCAAGTTGTGTGGTGCCGTCGACACGCTGGAAGGGAGGGATGCCATCCAGAGGGACCTTGACAGGCTGGAGAGGTGGGCCCGTGCCAACCTCATGAAGTTCAACCAGGCCAAGTGCAAGGTCCTGCACCTGGGTCATGGCAATCCCAGGCACAAATAGAGGCTGGGCGGGGAATGGATTGAGAGCAGCCCTGAGGAGAAGGACTTGGGAGTGCTGGTGGATGAGAAGCTTAACATGAGCAGGCAATGCGCCCTTGCGGCCCAGAAGGCCAACCGCATCATCCTGGGCTGCATCAAGAGGAGTGTGGCCAGCAGGTCGAGGGAGGTGATTCTCCCCCTCTACTCTGCCCTGGTGAGACCCCACCTGGAGTACTGTGTCCAGTTCTGGAGCCCCCAACACAAGAAGGACATGGACCAGTTGGAGAAGGTCCAGAGGAGGGCCACAAAGATGATAAAAGGGCTGGAGCACCTCTCTTATGAGGACAGGCTGAGAGAGTTGGGGCTGTTCAGCCTGGAGAAGAGGAGGCTCCGGGGAGACCTGATAGGGGTCTTCCAGTACCTCAAGGGGGCCTACAAGAAAGATGGGGAAAGGCTGTTCAGTAACGCCTGTTGCAATAGGACGAGAGGTAATGGTTTTAAAATAGAGGGGGGTAGATTTAGATTAGAAATTAGGAAAAAATTTTTTACAATGAGAGTTGTAGAGCACTGGAACAGGTTGCCCAGAAAGGTGGTGGAGGCCCCATCCCTGGAAACGTTCAAGGCCAGGCTGGATGAGGCTCTGAGCAACCTGATCTAGTCAGGGATGTCCCTGCTCCTTGCAGGGGGGTTGGACTAGATGACCTTTGAAGGTCCCTTCCAACCCTAACCATTCTATGATTCTATGATTCTAAGAATTCAAAGTAAGACAAATTGATCTCTTCACGCTGGTGGGATTTTATTTGGGAGATCACAGATGGCCTTCAGCTTTAAGGATCAAATTTAACCGTCATTCTAAATGACAAGTAGAAATACTTTGTCTTTTTTTTTTTCTCTCCCCCGCATTGGCCAGTTTCAAGGTTTTTAAGTGAATTCTCCTCTGTACCCTTTCTGTCTCCTCCCGCCTGTGCCCCAAGAATGTCATCAATGTATTGATCAACACTGACCCCCTCCTCGGCAGGAACCATTTCCAGCTCTCCTGCTAAGGCATGATGGGCTAGCGTGGGGGAGTGCTTATATCCCCGTGGGAGTCGCGTACAAGTGAATTGCTGCCCCTGCCAGGTAAAAGCAAAGCGGTCTTGGTCCTCAGCTTGTAGGGTACCATAAAAAACATGTCTTTCACATCCACAGTTGCCATAATCGGGTGGGCTCGCTCCTGGATTGCGGCTGTTAGCTCGGCAGCGTTGGGTGCGGGGGCTGTCAACGGACCGGTATTTGCATCAAGCCTGCGATGGTCCACAGTTAGTCTCCGTTTCCCATGAGGTTTCCGCACTGGCCACAGCGGCGAGTTAAAGGGGGAGTGAGCTGAGACTACAATGCCCTGTTCCTTTTACTCCTCTAGCTTTATTCTGGCTTTATTCCTTCCCTGGCTCCCAAGGGTACTGGGTAAGGTTTGACATTTGTAAGTTGCGAGGAAGGAAGTGGGGGGGCACTCTGCAACAATCCTGTGTCATACCCTGGCTTACCAAAAGACCATTGTCCCCCCTGGTTATCTGACCAGCTCCGTCCTGTCAATAGGCCAAGCCCTAGCAGATTAAGCGGGAATTCGCCTGCTACCATCGCCACTGTGTCGGCTTTTTCATCCCCCGGCAAGCGGAGGCTAACCGACACTGACGGTTGCCGTTGAACATTGCCAAATGCATCAGCCACAAGTGATTGCTTTTTCGATGGCTGGATTCCGCACTTTGCAGCATCTCTGCGCTTGATTGCCGAGATTTGAGCTCCAGTGTCTACTCCAAAGGTAATTGGAATTTGTCGAGGGGCCACAATGCCAGCGATTAATAAATCATTTCTACTGCCCATGGTGAGCTGTCTAATATACACCCAACCTTTGCCCCCCGGCTCACCCTCTGGAGGCGAAGGAATCGGTTTCAGGACTGGTCAGCCTCCCGGAGACTGATGGGAGGCGGGGCGCTAGGGGCCTCACCCTCACAGGCTATAAGATTGGGTTCCTTGCGAATTGGCCTGTCTGGCCACCGCCTCACCAATCTCTCTAGCCTGTCAGTGGGTAACCCCTCCATCAATTCCCTTGGGATTCCTTTTTGCCGCAGGACGTTGCGTCGACTTGGAATGTCTCTTCCTGCGGGGGTTCTGGCGAGGGAGGGTTTGGAATTACCCTCCTGCTGCAATGCCGGTTTGACTTCCACCGTACGTCTTAAACCCTTAGAGTCAGGCCTTCCAGTCGATGTAACCACTGGGCCGTCCTTGTGCCCAAAGTTTATCAATTCCTGTGCCACCTCCCCCCAGCTCCACCCTTTCCCATCCGGGGGTTGGTGGTCCCTTTCAGGGGTAAGTCCCTCTAAAGTTGCCCTCATTCTTTCAGTAGCCGGCATAACTCGGACCTTTCTCTGTATTCCAGTGGGTTTTAAAGAATCGGGGAGTTTGATAAGGGGCGGTCATTCACTCAGGGTCCACAGGCATCATCACTGGAGACTCCTTTCGGGGCTCCAATTTTTGCTCATACGTCATCTGCAGACAAGCCGCCTTCTGCACGCTCTCCACTAACTGCTCAACAGTTCCTGTAATTGCAAGGGGGTCGCCTCGTTCCAGGGGATTTAGCCCCCCGGCCCAAGAGGCTGCCCGCTGGGAATCCCTTGCCTCTACAGCAGCGATCAAACTGGCACCAAGAACAACACAAACAATTGACTTTCCCTTACCAGTTTTCACTCTCAAATCCCCAGAGGGGTACCTGCTTCATTATTCATTTCCCACAAACAGAGGCGGGGGGGAGGGCAGTCGTCTCAGGAAGGTAACATGTACACTTTCCTCGTAAACTCCCAAAACTCACAACTCAACTGCACCCCTACGTCCCTGAGAGGCCTCCCTTAAACAAGCAACAACAGGCGTGGGAACCAAGGGTGGGGGGTGCTGGTCTCAGGAAGGCAGCACCTAAGTTTCACACACTGTATCCCACCCCCTAGACTTTCCTGAGAGGTCTCACATAAACAAACAACAGGTGAACAATACGGCACTCTCGCTCTGAGGGATCCTGTCCGTGACACCAATTAAAAATGTTGTGATCCGATTTGGATGAGAGGAAGGCCCCTTTGTGTTCTAGCCGACCTCAGGCAGGTCTGGGAGGCTAGGGGCAGCTAGACCAGGCTCTCCCTGTGGATTTGATCACCTCGAGCGAGATTAAGACACAAACGAGGTCAAATGCCGTGCGACCAGACTTAGTTTTATTCTAAAAAAGTGCATGATAGTAGCGATAGGACAGAGTGAGAAGAAAAGGTGGAAATTAAGCAAGCGTTTGGGATTGAGTTGCCAGAATAGACACCACCATGGATCCACGGTGTCCTGCAGGTCCAAATCTCTCATTGCTTCGAAGGTGGGAGATTGCAGAGACAACTTGATTGAGCAGACTTTCTAGCCCCGTGTCCTTTTGCCACTCGCTGGAGGAGCCCCGCATCCTTTTGCCCCGAGGGAGCACCTTGATATTTTGCCCCGAGGGAGCCCCACATGCTTTTCCCGATCTATGGAGGAGCTCCGGGTGCTCTTCCCGCTCGCCGGAGGAGCACTGTTTCCTTTTGCCCCGAGGGAGGGCCTTGATCATTTGTCCGGGAGCCCCGCGGGCCTTTGCCACCTGCCGGAGGCGCCCCGCGTGCCTTTGTTGGCAACCGGAGGAGCCCCGGTAGCTTTTTGCCCTGAGGGAGCTCCGCGCCCCTTTGCAACTCACCAGAGGAACCCCACGTCCTTTTATGCCCAAGGAGCCCCACATCGCGTCTGGTCGCACCGGAGGAGCCCAACGTCACGTGCGCCCGAGGACCAATGCCTCACATGGTGTTGTGCCTGAGTAGCCCTGCATCCTAGTGCAGCAGAGGAGCCCTGCATGGCGCTGCGCCGGAGCAGCCGGTTAGGACCCAGGGCCGTAGCAGGTTTGTGATTCCCTGGGACTAAATTAAGGTGGAACGACACCAAACGATCGATTTAACATTTTATTTAACATTCAGTGGAACGAGTTAACTTTCAGAACTTGGGAAGCATAAAGGGGTTGACAGCTGGGGCTCTTATCAGAACATTTCTAAAAAGGAGGAAGATGGAAAAGAGAGGGAAAGAGATATCACCACCCTTGGACCCAGCGACGACGATGACGGGCGGGTGCGTGATTCCGGTGGGGGGGCTCACACGCGGCTCCCTGAGGCCGGCTCTTTTATAGCCTAATGCCCAGCTCTGGTTATGCCCCTTGAAGACTTGTATGGTCTGGTTCCAGAGAGCTCTGAGTCCTCTGCGCAGGCGCTAAGCAAGCGCTACATGTGAGGGGTGGTGCGAAGCCCCTTCCTCAGGTGGCCGCTGTGTGACCCCTGGCCATGGATGGCAAGTGGTTAACAGGGACCTGTGGAGCTGCGCATCCCCCATGCGGCCACCACCTCCTGTGCTGCCGGGCTCCTACTGCCCCTATGCAAACTGCACCCTGCCCCACGGCCACAACAAGGTTTGAGACATCAGCACACATGGATTCCTTCAGTCCCTTACACCCTCCAGCACCAGCGGGATCCACGTGAGACGTGACAAAGAGTAAAGAGAAGACAAGAGAAATATTAAGATGGTATGTGTGTAGCAAATTGTAGCATTGACGGATGCAGAGATCTCAGGTTTTGGACCTGGACAATTCCTGGTTTGATGGTCGCAGTGGCATCTCAGTGGGCACACCGAGACTGCCTGACTCTTGGCCGGCTTAAACGAGGCCTTCTGGACGGCTGTTAAAGGCCAGCAAGACTGATGCTCTCCTGGCAGTAGAGAATGAGAAGTTACAAGCTTCTGGAAGATGGCACTGGGCTAAAGATGACGGCACTGGCACCTGTTAATGCAGCGTGGGTGCGGCAGAGCTGGCGGGAGCCCTTCTCTCTGGCTCAGTGCTTACGCTTGGAGCTGGAATCAGGTTTTGTCAGGCTAACTCTGTTTGCTGGGTGCTGCTGGCTCCTTATGCCCTCATAGAGTGCCTCCTCCAGCTCTGCCTGTGCCTGATAGCTCCGCTGAGACGGGCTAATTGGTATAGCTTTGCGACAATAAAACACTCGCACGTGTTTAACGTTTCTAACATGCTTTACTGAACTTGGCAGTTTACAGGCAGTTTACAGGCAGTTTACAATAAAGCAATTCAAAACCCAGTAAGTTAAAACACAAAACATTCATGTACACAGTATTTCCAAGGGCTCAAACGACTGTCAGATTCCAACACATTAAGACTTGAAAACATTACTATTTCAAGTGCAGCCCTGTTTTCCTCATCCCTCTTTCTCTCTGCCTCAGCCAGCCGGTGCCCAGGGACAGAGGGGACTTCAGGTTTGGACACTGAAGGGTGCACGGCGTAAAGAGGGCAGGGCCAGCAGGCAGCAGCCACCAAGCAAGGCCCCCATGTTGCAAATGGGATTTGTTCCTCCTCTCCAAGCACTGAAAGCCCACAGGACAGTTGGAACAACAGGGGCTGCTACAGCCAGGACATCTCCGACGAGGCTGCTGCTCCAGCATCTCCTCTTTAGTCCTGCCTGAGAGGACTTCCCCTCCGTCATTGCTCTTATAGATAAGAAAGTTACTGGAGTTGTTATATCTGTAATAGTAGAAGAATGTTATAGTAGAAAATTCCTAGAAGGTAGTGAAACTTAGCTTTGCTTCGTAATCATGAATATGTATATCGTGTGATCAGTAATTTTATTAACTAAGCCTGTGTGTGGCATAACTGGGTGGTTGCTGTCCTTGGTTAAAATCGGAATTGTGATACTAGGCATCATACTAGGCATAATCATTAACATACCATGCTTGCAAAAAATGATTAACAACTCAATACAGACAATCTGGGTCAAAAAAACCTCAAAAAACAACAAACAAACAAACAAACAAACAAAACCCAACCAAAACAACCATGAACCTAGTTGATATTGTAGTAAAATAAGGTCAGGAGCACCAAAAAGGGCTATAGGAGGACCATGTTATTTTGGAAAACTGATAGTGTTTGCTCCATCTATGAGAACATTATGGAATCATATGCGAGCAAGAAGATCGCTAAAAGTATTGACTCCCCATTGTGACGGCAATTTAACCCTGTTGGGTACAGCTGAGCGGTAGCATTATCTTTATTTGTTCCTTGGGCAGCAACTGCAAAAACTTTAGCTAACTTAAATAAATTAGCTTGTTGGGCACAAAAGCAAATGAATTTAACCTCTAGCATGTTCTCAGGATTATTAGAAGACATGGATAGCATGCGTCATGATATTTTTGCAGAATCTAGCAGCCATTGATTTTTTGTTATTAGCGCATGGACATGGATGTGAAGATTTTGAAGGTATGTGTTGCATGAATGTTTCTGATCACTCTAAGTCGATAGGCTATCAGTTGGCAGAGTTACGATGCAACATGCATGCAATACAAGTGGAAAGCAGGTTAAGAGACTGGTTGAAACCCTTGGGGGTCACAGGCTGGCTAAAAGATTTGATAGTTTATGGGTTGGTATTATTGACGGGTTTGCTGTTGACACTGATGATTTTGGGGTATATTTTGAAATGCTTTGTGAAAGCTATGGAACGTATGCTGAAAGTGGGTCTGGATTGTTCAAAACAAAAAGGGGGATTTGTTGGATACCTGGAGTACCAGGGGCACTTAGTGAACAGTCCAGACCAAATGGAATTGTTAGGTTTGTGAGCAGCAGGCCTCAAGGACATCACTGAAGCCGCTTGTGAGAAAGTACTGAAGCTGCCTGCAAGAAAGTACTGAAGCCACCTGTGAGAAAATAATGAGGCCGCCTGTGAGAAAGTACTGAAGCTTCCTGTGAGAAAGTAAACGAAGCAACCTTGAGAAGAAGGAAAACAGCTGGCATACGTGACTGGGGGGGGAGGGGGGGGCTGAACGTGAAGCAGGGTGCAGGTGGAGAGAGCCGTGCGCGTGAACAAAGAGACTTAACGAATCATATTTTAGCTAGGAGCGCGTGCATGATATAGTTAACCAATTAGTAGAGAGCTTGCGCATGATACGGAATTAGAAGGGCTATATTAACTGGGATGTATCAACAATAAATTGGCATTTGCTTGATCATATTGGTCGTCAGCAGTGTCCGTGACTTCCGCGTCAGCAGTACTCATCTGACCAAAGGTGGATGTGTCTAGTGTGGACACCCATATCCGAGCCAGCCTTGGTCCCGTTTTTCGGCCACACAACACGGAGTTAGTCTGTATAAGCAGGGAGTTCAAGGTCCTGTTTAACTTCTCCTAAAGGACAGCTTTATCGATTTGGTCAGAAAGATCACGCAGCAGATTCACGGCTTTTATTCATTCCGCCTCCTTGAAAACAAAGTCGGACCTTAGTCCACTTGTGCAGGCGGAGACGATTACAGCTCCATTACAGGCACCCAAGTGAGGTCAGATAAGTTACAGCCCATCTCTGCTCTATCCCGTTTGGCTCCAGACCGTGAACTGACATCTCCCTCCCCTCCAAAACCGCTCCCATAAGCCCCAGAAGATGGGGAACGGCAGATTCACCTGGTAAAGCCCCTCCACTTCCTATGAGCAACGGGACCAGTCAGCTGCTGAAGGTTGTCTAAGGAGACCTGTAGATTCCAACTTCACCCCTCTGAATCACAGATGCAAAAGGATTTCTGCCAGGCAGAGGAGCTCCAACGGGAGGACCTACTGGCTGCGGGTCCGTTGGCCCAACTGGGAGGAAACATTCCAAAACTGCCATGGGGACCCAAACATTCCAAAGAATGCAGGAGGGGGCGGGGCTATGCAAATGACGGATCCCCCAACAGCCGCTTCCACCCCACCGCCACCCACCAGACCTCAAAGCGCTGGTTGCCTTCCAGACCTCACAGCCCCGACTGTGACAACACACCAAACCTTTGCAGGGTGACACCCCTCCACGCTCAACTCTGCGACGCAAGCTGTGAGGACAGCACGGGCATGAACCCAGACACGGCATCCTCGCTGTAGAGGGCAAGGTGTGCGTGTTCATCTCCCTCCGAAAGACAAAAAAATAACTTTAGAAACCCTCAAGCTGACGCAAGAATAGCTTTAACTCATCTAAACCTGTCAGAACACCGGAACGGAATAATCACGAACTCCTCATGGAGGTAAGCACGATCTTTGTCTATTGAGGGCTTTGCTCACACAGTTATAGGATTTTCAGGGTTGCACGCGGGGGTGGGTTTATTACTATTCGATACAGGGTTTGCAGCACGCGCTGATACTGTGTGACTGATTGGATATATGCAAATAAGCACGAGCATCTACGTCTTATTCTCCTCCCCTGCTTGCGGTTAGCGCATCCTGTTCAACATCCTCTTTCCTGATTTCAGCACGGCTGTTTACCGCTTACTTGTCCTTCAATAAGACCTCAAGGTCACTGGAACTGTAACAGAAAGCCGGGTTGTGCAGACAGGCCTCAGATAGCACATTCTGCCCTTGTTCAGCGGGGATATTCTCTACATAAACCAGACAGATGTTCCAACACAGAAGACGTTTCCATGATCCTAGCTTTTTCAAGCTCTCTTCTGCCTTCTCTTCCTCACCTTAAACAACAACAACACCCTACGATTGATCCTTCTTCAGAGACCATGTTTTCCAAAACCCCGATCCTTCTTAGCCGGATGTTCCAGATGCCTCTGGTTGGTGTGTGTCTTCACTGAGCGGTGATCCTCAGCAAGGGGCTCTGTGGCAGCAGGGATAGAACAGGGGACAGCAGCCCAGTCACGACTCTGGGGGCGGTTTTCCATCAGGCGTCAATAATGTGGTGGAGACCAAACTCTGTCAGTTTGTTCACGGGGAAAACAAGCTGAGAGGGTGTGGAGGCCTTCTGGAGTGCACATCCAGGTACCTTGATGTTTTTGCTGCAGGGAGTGAAGGTGAACGTTGTGGGCACTGACATGGAAGAGCTCCTCTCGGGGGGTGCGGGGGAAGCAAAGCAGGTGTCAAGTGGGCCTCCCCATTCCTGTGCCGAGCTGTGCGTGGCCTCAGCCCTCCCAGCAGCCCTGAGCCCTCCCGCTCCCCCCGTGCCGGGGCTGTGTC